>NC_086317.1:367441145-367764270 GCF_036172605.1 Pelobates fuscus
GAGTTACAGTTACACAGTAAATCCCATCTAGGACAATTGTTTTTAAAACCACTGTTTGTGACATGAGGGTACACAGCAAATGTCGGATATAATGATTTAGCCAAGTCATCAGGGGATCCAGGAGGTAGGACTGGGTCTGCCTGAGGGACCACTGAGGTGTTGGGCAGCCATCAATACGGTCCTATGGCCGGGGTGGGGTCAGGTTCCATGTGTACAGGATCGGGCTGCATGGGCCTCTTCAGCATTTCCCTACCTGATGTAGTGGTCATGGACTTTTGCATGTGGTGACAAATATGTGGTGTGCTGATGGCAGTGCTAGGTGAGGAGTGTTCTGTGGCGTGCCACGCGTCACCTAGTCCTCCGAGAAGAGACTCGAGGCCCAGAAGGCCACTGTTTTACAGCACTGCCTGAACTGCTTTGATGACTGAAAAAATGCATAATTTGATGCTGTACATCTTTTAGATGAGGTATGTGTAGATTGTAGAGCTGGATGGGCTCTGGGGAGGGATATATTTAGCTGTATGGAGCAGACTTTAGGAGAGCTAGCAGAGATGGTGTTTAATCAAGATGGCAGGCCAATTCCACATCCCAACTTATTTTTATTTAAACCTCAAAAGTGGGGGAAATCTTCTAATGAGGGAAAACATATTTTATAAATACATGTGCATGGACCTACTTTTTATTAGTCAAAACAAAAGAAACAAAAAAAAAATAAGAAATGAAAAGGCAGAATTATAATTATATTACTAAGTCAAAAGCAAATTCTAATACAGACCAACTACTGAAGAAAAACACACTCCCACACACAACTGTGTTCATTTGTACCTAAAGGTTGCTCACTTAAGTTATGGTAGATTGAAGCCCTATCCCTATCTAGTTGGCTGACTTGTTCCATGTAATTATTTTCACTGCAAACAATAATTTGATGATAACCCTCTTGATTGCTGACATTTGCCATTATACAGGCTATTTTTGTGTTATCACAATGCAAGATGAAATGGAGGCAAAAGCAAGGATGAAAAATAAAATGCAAATGTTAAGGTGTAATGAGATGCCCTGCTAGTATCTCAAGTAACTCACATGCACCAATATATTTAAGGTTCAAAAGCCTTTTTGGGCACTCTAATACCTCAAGTAAAATTCCAAGCCTAAGTAATCTACAGGTTTGTTAATGATAATTCAGCTTAAAGAGCCTACATATATAAAAACATTTCTAGTGTAAAGCCTGTTTAGCCTATTGAGTAACTCAGCCATAAAAGAGCAGACCATGTTTTGGACTCTTCCAGCTAAGTGAGCTAAAGAGAGCTTTACACTAAAATTGTATTGATGTATGTAGGCTTATTAAGCCAAGGAACCATTAGGATAGCCATAGATTTGTTGGACTTTGCATTTACTGGAGATACTATGCAACCCAAGAGGGCTTACTCTTCCTTCTGTGGTTCACTCTATTATTTAACTTACTTGGGGCAGGAAAATGTGAAACTAATATTTATGTATATATTTTACAGTACACAGTACCAATCTCTGTGCCCATTTGGTTGGTCTGGTTTGAACCAAGTTCCAGGACCAAAATTCTGAAGAGCTAAACCATCTTGAAAAATGCTCTGTTTTTGGAAAATCATTTTTAGGCTGACCCAACATTTCTTGCTGTGCACAAGTCTAATGGTGATGGTTAGCAATCAGACTTGTTATCAGAGAATTATCATTTCAACTTGAAGATTACATGCAGTGAGTCAGTCAATTCCTATCAGACCCTAGATAGGGATATGCTATACCTCTACATTAACTGAAGTGAGACCCTTTTTGGTTCACTTGAACATAGTTGGGTGTGGATGTGTGTTTATCTTGGAGTTTGCTCTGTACATGAGGTTGCTTTTAACTTAGTAATATATTTATTACCCTGACATTTATTTTCTGTTTAATTTTGACTATAAATACATTTAATTATAACATTAGAGTGTTCTTTAAAATGAAACACAACCACCACAACCTCTCACTTAACATATACTTACTTAGCTTTACAACTGAGAGCATGTCAACATTTCTTTTATTTTGCAAACAATGCTCATTTCTCAAACATAGTTCATTAACCTTTAAATAGACAATGATAATGATGATCCTAATTAAACTCTTGCTATGAATTTATTTTGTTTCCATTTATCATTCAATTATTTTCTTCCACTGATCTTCAATGTAACCAAAAGAATTGTGAACAACTATATAAAGGTTTATTCCAAGCACCCACACTGTGAATATATTTGATGTTTTACTGGGTCAGGTAAGCAGCTATTTAATGCATTTCTTTGTTTGGCTACCAGTGGTTGACATAATAACATTTAGTGCAACTCTTTTTAGATCATTGTGTTTTATTTTCTGAGGGCATTGCCCATTGGTTATTTCTTATTTGTTATTGATAACAATAACAGATCTTCTCTATGGGTCTTTGCAAATTGAAATGGCTCATCACCTTGGCAGAACCAAACTTGCTGCTCAGGGAAAAATGTAGATCAGTAAATTGTTAAACTCCAGTAACAAATCCACCATATTTACTGCTTACCATATTCACAAAAAAATTCTCTACAAAGACGACTCAGTTCTTCTATTTCAAGACTTCCAACTCAAATGACGGCCAAACCTAAAGTCTTCAATCCAATTTCCTCCTCTATTTTCAAAACAGGAATAACATTTGCTCCTTTGTATGCTGCTAACTTGAAAGTTATCATTGCTAGTCATGTCATTCTAACTGATTTACCTAGTGAACCATAAAATCTTCTTTATCAAATTAATTTTCTTTAACCCCTCCTTGTCAAGTACCTCCACCATGAAACCTGTGTCAGACTATGTTGCCTCTTTCTGAACTTTGTACTTATATATTGTTCTTATATATTATTTGAACCTTGTTTCGTGACAATGCGGAATACTGCAAAAGATTGGAGGTGATACTGAACAAGTGCTCCTGTCATGACCTTTAACAGGTCAGGTAAGAGACTTATGCCAGGGTTAACATTTGATAGTTGATTGGAGACTTTAGACATATTTACACACAATTGGTATACTTAGCAAGGCAAAGAAGGAGGTAAATAAAGAAGGGAGAACAGAAAAGAGAGTTAGGCAAATGGTAGCAGGAAAACATATAAATGGAATTATAGGTAAGGTTGAAGGAGAACCTATAAGCGGAATTATAGGTAAGGCTGAAGGAGAACCTATAAGAGGAATTATTGGTAAGGTTGAAGGAGAACCAATAAGCAGAATTATAGGTAAGTAGGTAGAAGGTAAAATAATAGAGGTTTAGGCAATATGCCCCAGACAGGTTATTACCAAGCAGAATTATAATTAGATAAGGTAGCAAATGCCTAGAGTAGAAAGTATAGGATATATAGAAATACAAGCAGAACAGAACGGAAAGATATCAGAATAACAAATAAAATAGAAGTTTAGTGAATCAGCCCACTGTTGGAAAAAGCATTGATAAGGCAGGTAAATTAATATTTGCAATATTAGTTAGTATTGTAGTTCAGGTTGGTAAAATGCAGGTTGTATTAAAGCAGGCTGGATGCATAGTTTAGGTTTATATAAAACAGGTTGGGTTGTAGAGTAATTCAGGTTATTATGAAGAAGCTTGGCAGCAAAGAAGGTTGGTTGTATAGTTCACCTTGGAATAAAGAAGCTTGGTTGAGTAGATAAGGTTAGAATTCAACAGGATGGTAAGTTTACAGGAGCCGGGGACCTTTTCAGGTTGACCATCAACATCAATCAATGTAAAGGCCCCGAATTGAGCAGGGTGTAGCCTTTTGTAGGATCTGTAATTAGTCCAAGGCAGGTGAGGATGAGTCAAGGAAAGTTCAGAGCTAGTGGTTAGGGAGGCCACTGGTGGCAAAACATAGTTATTGCAGGAACAAAATTGAGTAAAAGGAATAAAGTTCCAAAACTAAGGTTTGAATCCTGACAGCTCTTTTGATTGGATTCTACAAATGAATATTGTTAGCACAAAGAAAGAGTGTGATCATTTGGAGACTGAGTTGGGTCATATCCGCCAGGAACAAAATGCTGCTATCA
This sequence comes from Pelobates fuscus, assembly GCF_036172605.1. Taxonomy (NCBI): domain Eukaryota; kingdom Metazoa; phylum Chordata; class Amphibia; order Anura; family Pelobatidae; genus Pelobates; species Pelobates fuscus. Next base: position 367,445,202 of record NC_086317.1, read on the forward strand.
CTAAAAATAAAATTAAATCTAACGTTGAGGCTCTTACGAAACAAATTGAAGAAACAAAAATGACAAAAATGTCTACAAGTGGAAGTCTTACAAACAAGAGATCATCATCCCATCCACATAAAGGGCTGCTAAGGAAATGAATCACCACTTGAAACTTAAAAGAACTAACCAAAGAAATACATCAAATGCTGATACTGAAACATCACAAGACAGTTCAGCCTCTGTCTCTTCTTTAGGGGTAACCTCCCCCGCCCCCCACACAGGGGGGCATCCAGTGAAGAGGGAGAAGTGGTGGAGGTCGCCGGACAAAACAAAATGATGCCCTCCAAAGGGAACAGCGCAAAAGAGGAAGAAATGCCAATAATTAAGTTATCATCAGTTAATCTTTCACAAGATGAACTGTCCCTTCTGAACAAAGTTTAGACATTTTGTCCCTTATTTTTCAGACACAACAGATCTTTATATTGATTTGACACACATGAAACTGTGGTGTCTCTGGAGATTGGGCTTGCTCCCAGGGCTGAGATCAAACTGATATAATACAGGGCTAAGAAATAGGATCAAGTTCAGTTCCCCCTGTTCTAATTATGCAGTGGAAACCTATATAAATCTGGTCGGTTTCCCAGTCCACACTCTAATCTGTCTAAAAGGGAATGTATTGCTCTGAAAGAGTTACAAAATAATGACGTCTTAGTCATTAAACTGGCAGACAAGGATGGCATGATTGTGATCCAGAATCGGGACTGTCACATATAAGAAATTATGCGACAACTAAATGATACCCTGACCTATAGCAGACTGACAACTGATCCTACAATATCCTTACAGAATAGGATTGAAATACTGATTGACCAAGCTCTAGAAAAGCACTTAATTGACAAAGAACTGTCTACATTTTTGTGACAGAGGAACCCTCTTGTTCCAGTTTTCTATGTACTCCCAAAATTTCACAAGACACTTGTTAACCCCCCAGGTCGTCCAATCGTAGCAGGACTTGGCTCATTACTAGCCTCTTTAGCTAGATTTCTAGATTGTTTGCTATATCCCTTTCTAAGAAACATTAAGTTATATGTTAGAGATTCTTTGGATTTGCTAAACAAATTAAAAAAGGTGCCAGACACCCGGCATTAATACTCGTCAGATTTGACGTGACGAGTCTGTATGCATCCAGCCCACACCAAGCTGGGTTACAGGCTGCTAAAAAAAATATTTTTAAACGTTGGGATTTGAGGGGGAGATTTTGATTTTTTTTTATGAAACTGTTTTAAATTTTACTTTTTGACAACTATTTTTTGTTATCGGACAAGTTTTTCTTGCAGTTGAGGGGTACTTCCATGGGTTCTAATGTGGCACCCACATACGCCGGTATTTTTATGACAGAATTTGAAGAAAATAACATTTACCAAAATGCGCTATACCAACAATAAGTCACCAGGTGGTGGCGTTATGTCGATGATATAATGTTGTTGTGGTGTGACACATTGGAATCCCCGGAAGATTTTTTTCATTTTTATTAATGATTGCTCAGTAGTGATGTTCCGAACTGTCCGCCGGCGAACAGTTCCCGGCGAACTTAGCGTGTTCGCGTTCGCCGCCGCGGGCGAACACATGGGCGGTTCGATCCGCCCCCTATTCGTCATCATTGGGCAAACTTTGACCCTGTGCCTCTCGGTCAGCAGACACATTCCAGTCAATCAGCAGCACTCCCTCCCTTCCACACCCTCCAACCTCCCTCCCAGCATCCATTTTCGATTCATTCTGAAGCTGCATGCTTAGTGAGAGGAGGGAAAGTTTAGCTGCTGCTGATTAGATAGGGAAATTGATAGCTAGGCTAGGGTATTCAGTGTCCACTACAATCCTGAAGGACTCATCTGATCTCTGCTGTAAGGACAGCACCCCAAAAAGCCCTTTTTAGGGCTATAACATCAGGCTGCTTTTTTTTTTTTTTTTTCCTGTGTAATGTAATGGCAGGTGCCTGCCTGCCAGCTTCTGTGTGAGGTTCACATTGGATACTGTGCCTACTTGCCCAGTGCCACCACTCATATCTGTTTTAACAATTGGTTAAGCTTTAGATTTAAAATAAATAATTTGTTTTCACTGTAATAGAAGAGCAGTTGCCTGCCTGCCAGCTTCTGTGTCAGGTTGGATGCCTTGCCCATTTGCACAGTCAGTGCCACCACTCATATCTGTTTTAACAATTGGTTAAGCTTTAGATTTTAAATAAATAATTTGTTTTCACTGTAATAGAAGAGCAGTTGCCTGCCTGCCAGCTTCTGTGTCAGGTTGGATGCCTTGCCCATTTGCACAGTCAGTGCCACCACTCATATCTGTTTTAACAATAGCTTAAGCTTTAGATTTTAAATAAATCATTTTTTTTTCACTGTAATAGAAGAGCAGTTGCCTGCCTGCCAGCTTCTGTGTCAGGTTGGATGCCTTGCCCATTTGCACAGTCAGTGCCACCACTCATATCTGTTTTAACAATAGCTTAAGCTTTAGATTTTAAAGAAATCATTTTTTTTCACTGTAATAGAAGATCAGTTAGTTGTCTGCAAGCGCCTGGGTGTCAGGCCTACTTCAGCGTGTGCTCTGCAGACCTGTGCCAGTGTGCTTTGACAGTTTCCAATCATATCTGGTGTCTCTTTAGCGTGCTTTTACAAAGAAAAAAGGTTTCCAGTGTAAGCTAATAGCAGCCAGTCAGTGTCCTTCAAGCGGCTCTGTCAGGCCTTCCTTCAGCGTGTGCCCTGCACAACCCTGCCAGCGTACTTTGACAATTGCCACTCATATCTGGTGTCTCTATAGCGTGCTTTTACAAAGAAAAAAGGTTTCCAGTGTAAGCTAATAGCAGCCAGTCAGTGTCCTTCAAGCGGCTCTGTCAGGCCTTCCTTCAGCGTGTGCCCTGCACAACCCTCTGCACAACCCTGCCAGCGTACTTTGACAATTGCCACTCATATCTGGTGTCTCTATAGCGTGCTTTTTCAAAGAAAAAAGGTTTCCAGTGTAAGCTAATAGCAGCCAGTCAGTGTCCTTCAAGCGGCTCTGTCAGGCCTTCCTTCAGCGTGTGCCCTGCACAACCCTGCCAGCGTACTTTGACAGTTGCCACTCATATCTGGTGTCTCTATAGCGTGCTTTTACAACCAAAATTTTGTTTCCACTGTAATAGAAGAGCAGTTGCCTGCCTGCCAGCTTCTGTGTGAGGTTCACAGTGGATACTGTGCCCTCTTGCCCAGTGCCACCACTCATATCTGTTTTTACAATAGCTTAAGCTTTAGATTTAAAAGAAATAATTTTTTTTCACTGTAATAGAAGAGCAGTTAGTTGGCTGCAAGCGTCTGGGTGTCAGGCCTACTTCAGCGTGTGCTCTGTAGACCTGTTCCAGTGTGCTTTGACAGTTGCCAATCATATTTGGTGTCTCTTTAGCGTGCTTTTACAAAGAAAAAAGGTTTCTAGTGTAAGCTAATAGCAGCCAGTCAGTGTCCTTCAAGCGGCTCTGTCAGTCCTTCCTTCAGCGTGTGCTCTCCAGAACTGTTCCAGTGCACATTGCCAATCATATCTGGTGTCTCTATAGCGTGCTTTTAAAACCAAATTTTTTTTTTCACTGTTATAGATTGAATAGCAGTTACTTGTCTTCAAGCGGGTGTGTCAGGCCTACAGTGTGTGCTCTGCAGAACTGTTCCAGTGCACATTGCCAATCATATCTGGTGTCTCTATAGCGTGCTTTTAAAACCAGAATTTGTTTTTCACTGTTATAGATTGAATAGCAGTTACTTGTCTTCAAGCGGGTGTCTCAGGCCTACAGTGTGTGCTCTGCAGAACTGTTCCAGTGCACATTGCCAATCATATCTGGTGTCTCTATAGCGTGCTTTTAAAACCAAATTTTTTTTTTCACTGTTATAGATTGAATAGCAGTTACTTGTCTTCAAGCGGGTGTGTCAGGCCTACAGTGTGTGCTCTGCAGAACTGTTCCAGTGCACATTGCCAATCATATCTGGTGTCTCTATAGCGTGCTTTTAAAACCAGAATTTGTTTTTCACTGTTATAGATTGAATAGCAGTTACTTGTCTTCAAGCGGGTGTCTCAGGCCTACAGTGTGTGCTCTGCAGAACTGTTCCAGTGCACATTGCCAATCATATCTGGTGTCTCTATAGCGTGCTTTTAAAACCAAAATTTGTTTTTCACTGTTATAGATTGAATAGCAGTTACTTGTCTTCAAGCGGGTGTCTCAGGCCTACAGTGTGTGCTCTGCAGAACTGTTCCAGTGCACATTGCCAATCATATCTGGTGTCTCTATAGCGTGCTTTTAAAAACAAAATTAGTTTTTCACTTTTATAGATTGAATAGCAGTTACTTGTCTTCAAGCGGGTGTCTCAGGCCTACAGTGTGTGCTCTGCAGAACTCTTACAGTTCACATTGCCAATCATATCTGGTCTCACAGTAGCTTGCACTTATAGTACCACTATTCCCCAAAAAAATGACAGGCAGAGGCAGGCCACCCCGCAGGGGCTGTCGTGGTCGTGGTGCTGTGATTCCCTTTTGCCCTAGAATAATGCCCAGTTTTCAGAAGCCACGTACCCTGAACTTGAAAAGTTCTGAGGACATAGTTGACTGGCTAACACAGGACACCCAATCTTGTACAGCCTCCGCTCGGAAACTTGACGCACCATCCTCCTCCAGCTTAGCTTCAGGCACCTCTCAAGATACCACTCACCCGCCTGCCGCCACCACCAAAACTAGCACCACAGCCGCTTTACTTGGTATGTCAGAGGAGTTATTCACACACCCGTTTGAAGAAATGAGTGATGCGCAACCATTATTGCTAGAGGATGTAGATAACAGGGATATGTATCAGGCAGGCAGCATTAAACACATGGAGGTACGGTGTGATGATGATGATGTTGTACCCGCTGCTGCTTCCTTTTCTGAGTTGTCAGATACAAGCGAAGCGGTTGATGTCACATGGATGTCACGTGGGTGCCCGCTCGGCAAGAAGAAGAACAGGGCGAAAGTTCAGATGGGGAGACAGAGAGGAGGAGGAGACGAGTTGGAAGCAGGGGGGGGTCGTCACAAGGAGCTAGTGGCACAGTCAGACAGCATGCATTGGCACCCGGGGTCAGCCCGACAGCATGCCAATCAACGCATGCTGTGTCCACCACCAGAATGCGGTCATTGCAGAGCTCAGCAGTGTGGCATTTTTTTTGTGTGTCTGCCTCGGACAACAGCGATGCCATTTGCAACCTGTGCCAAAGGAAACTGAGTCGTGGGAGGTCCAACACCCACCTAGGTACAACTGCTTTGCGTAGGCACATGATCTCACATCACAAACGCCTATGGGATCAACACATGAGTACAAGCAGCACGCCTACTCTAAGCCGCCATCCTCCTCCTGGTCTAGCATCTTCAGCCACGTCAACCACTGCTGTCCTCCTTGCCCCCTCTCAACCATCCGCCACTCCGTCTCTCGCCTTGAGCAGTTCCCGCTCATCTGCCCACAGTCAGGTGTCTGTCAAGGACATGTTTGAGCGTAAGAAGCCAATGTCAGAAAGTCACCCCCTTGCCCAGCATCTGACAGCTGGCTTGTCTGAACTATTAGTCTGCCAGCTTTTACCATACAAGCTGGTGGAGTCTGAGGCGTTCAAAAAATTTGTGGCTATTGGGATACCGCAGTGGAAGGTACCCGGACGAAATTTCTTTGCACAAAAGGCAATCCCCAACCTGTACTCGATTGTGCAAAAGGAAGTAATTGCATGTCTGGCACACAGTGTTGGGGCAAGGGTCCATCTGACCACTTATACCTGGTCTGCAAAGCATGGTCAGGGCAGGTATATCACCTACACTGCACATTGGGTAAATCTGCTGACGGCTGCCAAGCATGGAATGCGTGGCTCTGCAGAGGAGTTGGTGACACCGCCACGACATGCAGGCAGGCCTGCTGCCACCTCCTCTACTCCTCCTACTCCATCCTCTTCCATAACCTCCTCGGCTGAGTCCTCTTCTGCTGCTGCGTCTTGCTTCACATCAACGGCACCCCCCCAGCTCCCCAGGTACTATTCCACATCCCGGATACGGCAGTGTCACGCCGTCTTGGGTTTGACTTGCTTGAAAGCAGAGAGTCACACCGGACAAGCACTCCTGTCCGCCCTGAACGCACAGGTGGAAAAGTGGCTGACTCCGCAGCAACTGGATATCGGCAAAGTGGTGTGTGACAACGGAAAGAATTTGATAGCGGCATTGAAGTTGGGCACTCCTAATTCCACACTCCTAATGTTCGACCGCCTGCTCCAACAAGAAAAAGCTGTTAATGAATATTTGTATGACCGGGGTGCTAGGACAGCCTCTGGGGAGCTGGGAATTTTTTTGCCACGTTACTGGACGCTCATGCGCAATGCCTGTAGGCTCATGCGTCCTTTTGAGGAGGTGACAAACCTAGTCAGTCGCAACAAAGGCACCATCAGCGACATCATACCATTTGTTTTCTTCCTGGAGCGTGCCCTGCGAAGAGTGCTGGATCAGGCTGTAGATGAGCGTGAAGAGGAAGAGGAAGAGTTGTGGTCACCATCACCACCAGAAACAGCCTTATCAGCATCGCTTGCTGGACCTGCGGCAACGCTGGAAGAGGATTGTGAGGAACAGGAGTCAGAGGAGGAATGTAGCTTTGAGGAGGAGGAGGAGGAGGAGGAGCAAGACCAAACACAACAGGCATCCCAGGGTGCTCGTTGTCACCTATCTGGTACCCGTGGTGTTGTACATGGCTGGGGGGAAGAACATACCTTCAATGACATCAGTGAGGAGGAGGAACGGGAAATGAGTAGCTCGGCATCCAACCTTGTGCAAGGTCCTGCTGTCCTGCCTGTTGAGGGACCCTCGTATAAAAAGGCTGAAGGAGAACGACCTGTACTGGGTGTCCACGCTACTAGATCCCCGGTATAAGCAGAAAGTGGCGGAAATGTTACCGAATTACAACAAGTTTTTGCAAAATAAATTAAAAAGTATGCTTTACACAGCGTATAAGGGTGATGTCACAGCACAACAGGAATCTAACAGGGGGAGAGGTGGAAGTCATCCTCCTCCTCCTCCCACGGCCACGCCGGCAAGGACAGGACGCTTTAAAGACGTGTTGTTGATGGAGGACATGCGGACCTTTTTAAGTCCTATGCATCGCCACAGTCCTTCGGGATCCACCCTCAGAGAGCGACTCGACCGACAGGTAGCAGACTACCTCGCCTTAACTGCAGATATCGACACTCTGAGGAGCGATGAACCCCTTGACTACTGGGTGTGCAGGCTTGACCTGTGGCCTGAGCTATCCCGATTTGCGATAGAACTTCTGGCCTGCCCCGCTTCAAGTGTCCTGTCAGAAAGGACCTTCAGTGCAGCAGGAGGTATTGTCACTGAGAATTACCTCACCTTTATTAAGATGAATGAGGGATGGATCCCGAAGGGACTGACACTGGGCGATACATTCGATTAAAAAAGGCCTGATGAGATGAGCTGCCTTGGGCTAAAAATGGTCCACACGCTGCTGTAATTTAGCTCTGAATGACGTTTGACTTGCGTGACTTATCCGCCACCAACTAGGGTTCAAGCCGCCATGTTTTAGGGCACTTTCTGATAGGAGACGCGGAAGGTATTAAACTGATATGAACATTTACTAAACTCACCACTCCGAGTGCTGTTATTTATTTAATTTTTTTGTGGTGAGGCTTTACAGGACAGAGTGCTTCTCCACGGGACATGATAACTCACGGGCAGCTGGCTCATCAAGGAACCAGAGCAGCTTGAACGAGGTGACCTTGCTCGGGTCCCAGGTGTGCGGTTCCTAAAATGGCTGCCATATACACGTCCACTGATAGGAGACGAGGAAGGTATTAAACTGATATGAACAATACTCCACAACTATCTGTAGGTCCGTCCCATTGTGATTTATGCCCCCCACCCACCGCGCAGGGATGGAGGCCGGGGGGAGGAAAGTAGGCCCCCCCATTGTGATTTATGGCCCCCACCCACCGCGCAGGGGTGGGGGCCGAGGGGGGGAGGACAGTAGGTCCCCCCATTGTGATTTATGGCCCCCACCCACCGTGCAGTGGTTGGGGAGGACAGTAGCTCCCCCCAGTGTGTATCATGGGCTTTGAGGACAGGTGTCAATCCATACCTGCCAAGTGACCCTATGTAGGGAGAACAGTCCCTATTCTGCTCTGTGTCAGTGTGTATCATGGTCTCTGTGGACGGGGAACAGTCTCTATTCTGCTCTGTGTCAGTGTGTATCATGGTCTCTGTGGACGGTGAACAGTCTCTATTCTGCTCTGTGTCAGTGTGTATCAGGGGCTTTGAGGACAGGTGTCAATCCATACCTGCCAAGTGACCCTATGTAGGGGGGACAGTCTCTATTCTGCTCTGTGTCAGTGTGTATCATGGTCTCTGTGGACGGGGAACAGTCTCTATTCTGCTCTGTGTCAGTGTGTATCATGGTCTCTGAGGACAGGTGTCAATCCACATCTGCCAAGTGACCCTATGTAGGGGGAACAGTCTCTATTCTGCTCTGTGTCAGTGTGTATCAGGGGTTTTGAGGACAGGTGTCAATCCATATCTGCCAAGTGACCCTATGTAGGGGGAACAGTCTCTATTCCGTTCTGTGTCAGTGTGTATCAGGGATTTGACTATCTTTATTCAGATTCAAAAATTACAATTCCAGGAAAAATTTAACAAACATTTACAAGAACATGTTATGCACATCATAGAAACAACGTGAACCTCTTTAAAGCCACAAACTTAAGACAAAAAGTATGTACACACAATGTGTAAGGGTTTGAAAGAATATTCTGAATCCTTACATGTTTACTTTATCGTTTGTTTGATTTTTGTGAACCATATATAAACTACAAGCAGCGTGAAAACTATAAAAACTCAAGTGGCCATGCTGATCAAATTAAATAGTATGCTTTACACAGCGTATAAGGGTGATGTCACAGCACAACGGGAATCTAACAGGGGAAGAGGTGAAAGTCATCCTCCCCCTCCCACGACCCCGCCATATCTGCCAAGTGACCCTATGTAGGGGTAACAGTCTCTATTCTGCTCTGTGTCAGTGTGTATCTTGGTCTCTGAGGACGGGGAACAGTCTCTATTCTGCTCTGTGTCAGTGTGTATCAGGGCAGGGCTTTGAGGACAGGTGTCAATGTTAGGTGATTTCTGCCCTTCATGGATTAAAAGCAGACTCTGCATCAACTGTGTAATTTTCCATGGGAGTTTTGCCATGGATCCCCCTCCGGCATGCCACAGTCCAGGTGTTAGTCCCCTTGAAACAACTTTTCCATCACTTTTGTGGCCAGAAAGAGTCCCTGTTGGTTTTAAAATTCGCCTGCCCATTGAAGTCAATGGCGGTTCGCGCGGTTCGCGCGGTTCGCCGGTTCGCGAACATTTGAGGAAGTTCGCGTTCGCCGTTCGCGAACCGAAAATTTCGGGTTCGCGACAACACTATTGCTCAGATGACATTAACCCCTTAAGGACCAAACTTCTGGAATAAAAGGGAATCATGACATGTCAGGCACGTCATGTGTCCTTAAGGGGTTAAACTCACTATGAATTATGACTTACATGCATTACCATTCCTTGACATTCTTATTGAAAAAAGGGGAGCTGAATTTACTACTATCTCTATAGAAAACCCATTGATAGAAACACTTCACAAGTTTTCATCCATCGTCAATATTCAACTCTATCCCAAAAAGCCAATTTACAAGAGTTAAACAATTGGTGTCTCAAGAAAACGAGACTAATATGCAATTAACAAACATGGTGGAGAGATTCAGGACTATCTTGGATTATCAACTTAAAATAGTGACTGAAAAGCAACAGACAGAGTTGACTCTCCTTAGAAATAAGAGTAACGGTAAAAATCGTCTAAAATTTCTCACAAGATTCTGTGCACAGTCCCCTTCGATACAGAAGATTATCTATCGACACTGGCACATCTTGACTGAGAGTCATCGGGAGTTAGTGGAATTCGCCAGACGGCCTATGCTAGCCTATAAGTGTCCTTCTTCATTAAGGGATAAATTGGTTAAGGCTAATCTGAAAAATAAAGAGAGTCCTATCAAAAGAGAAGAAAGGCATTTCCCCATGCTATAATTGTGTGTCATGTCATGATCTTGGGCCACTGGTTCTATCACCCCCACAATGGAAAAAAAGTATTCTATTAACCAGTTTTTTACCTGCACCTACTCTTTCATGATCTATATCTTGAAATGCCCATGTTGCTTATTATATGTAGGTCAGACATCCCAAAAATGTAAGGAACACTTTTCCAAACATAAATCTACTATTAGAACAGGTCTGATAGAACTTCCCCTTCAAGCCCACTTTTTGCAGTATAGACACAATATTGCTCTATTAAATTTTCAAATAATTGAACAGATCCCAGAATTGATAAGGAGAGGAGACAGAACAAAACGATTACTGTACAGGGAGGCTTTTTGGATCTGTGAGTAGTACACACTTAGCCCTAGAGGACTCAACTCTGAATATGACATGACCCCTTTAATTTAAACTGTACTTGTTTTTAAGTATCTCTAATGATTACTAATTGTCTTCTTTTTTTCTTCTTTTTTTTCTATTAAACATTTGGTGCTGGCTCATCTTCACAATCTAAGCATGAATCCTGCCTACTTGAGGGTCACTAAATATTCATTCTTGTTAAATTTTGTAGTATTCTAGTCTTTTGGACTTCCAATCTATTAACACATGTACAATTTACCGATTACCAACAGTGGCACTTTATAACACTATTTTACTGTAGCACTTTATTAAATGACAGTATCACCCTTTAATGGCACTTTATTTTATTTTTTATTTTTTTTTTATTGTTATCACACTGCTGTATGTCAGTTTATCATTAGCAAACCGCACTTTATTGACTTGAGATCTAAGAATATTTTTTTACACATGTTTTAAAGTTATATAAATTCACTTAAGTTAGTGATTTGATTCACAAATTATTTGGATATATAAAATGTTATATGCTATAGAATCATGTTTGGTATGGTCTACTAAGGTTCTTTTACATCTAGGAAATTTGCATTTTAACAGTTAGTTGGATCTAATATATCGTTTAGTGTATCGTTTAGTTCTCTATTGGTAATATGTTGTCTTCCTTCGAAGAACTTATATTAAAATAGGACAATATACTATCCACCATCAACAGTAAATAACAGGATGATGGCTTTGAATTTACAATTTTACATGTATTCATTCACTTATTATGCAGATTGAGTTTCCTCTTATTTTCCTTTTTTTTTTTTTTTATTTTATTTTTTTTTTATATTTATTATGTAATATACACTTTAGTTTATTTCCAGCCTTGGATTTACATCCAAACTGTGGCTACACGTGTTTTTTACATTGCATTTAACAATTATATGATTATAATCTTTTCCTAGAACTTTTGCCTTATGCTGATTTTTGACCCTTTGAAACTTCCGTAGTCTGCCGACAGGAATCCAAGTTTGATTTGTGTTTTTTTTCCCTTAATAGCTACTGTAGGATAGGGAGTGCCTGCCCCCCGGATCCTTATGGTGTTTGGTATTTTCCATAATGGGATCTTTTATGCCAATCAGCAGGACAATTTTTATTTTCTGAGGCTTCTATTTATGGGGTAAGTCTTCTTCCTGCAACACACAAGATTGACAATAGAGTATTGATAAATCAGTAATGTATCTGACACTTGATGATTTTGTTAAAAACAATTTTTATGCTTTATTGGTATGCATGACTAACATGATTGATTATCTATGTCTTGATATACAGGGAGTGCAGAATTAGTAGGCAAATGAGTATTTTGACCACATCATCCTCTTTATGCATGTTGTCTTACTCCAAGCTGTATAGGCTCGAAAGCCTACTACCAATTAAGCATATTAGGTGATGTGCATCTCTGTAATGAGAAGGGGTGTGGTCTAATGACATCAACACCCTATATCAGGTGTGCATAATTATTAGGCAACTTCCTTTCCTTTGGCAAAATGGGTCAAAAGAAGGACTTGACAGGCTCAGAAAAGTCAAAAATAGTGAGATATCTTGCAGAGGGATGCAGCACTCTTAAAATTGCAAAGCTTCTGAAGCGTGATCATCGAACAATCAAGCGTTTCATTCAAAATAGTCAACAGGGTCGCAAGAAGCGTGTGGAGAAACCAAGGCGCAAAATAACTGCCCATGAACTGAGAAAAGTCAAGCGTGCAGCTGCCAAGGTGCCACTTGCCACCAGTTTGGCCATATTTCAGAGCTGCAACATCACTGGAGTGCCCAAAAGCACAAGGTGTGCAATACTCAGAGACATGGCCAAGGTAAGAAAGGCTGAAAGACGACCACCACTGAACAAGACACACAAGCTGAAACGTCAACACTGGGCCAAGAAATATCTCAAGACTGATTTTTCTAAGGTTTTATGGACTGATGAAATGAGAGTGAGTCTTGATGGGCCAGATGGATGGGCCCGTGGCTGGATTGGTAAAGGGCAGAGAGCTCCAGTCCGACTCAGACGCCAGCAAGGTGGAGGTGGAGTACTGGTTTGGGCTGGTATCATCAAAGATGAGCTTGTGGGGCCTTTTCGGGTTGAGGATGGAGTCAAGCTCAACTCCCAGTCCTACTGCCAGTTTCTGGAAGACACCTTCTTCAAGCAGTGGTACAGGAAGAAGTCTGCATCCTTCAAGAAAAACATGATTTTCATGCAGGACAATGCTCCATCACACGCGTCCAAGTACTCCACAGCGTGGCTGGCAAGAAAGGGTATAAAAGAAGAAAATCTAATGACATGGCCTCCTTGTTCACCTGATCTAAACCCCATTGAGAACCTGTGGTCCATCATCAAATGTGAGATTTACAAGGAGGGAAAATAGTACACCTCTCTGAACAGTGTCTGGGAGGCTGTGGTTGCTGCTACACGCAATATTGATGGTGAACAGATCAAAACACTGACAGAATCCATGGATGGCAGGCTTTTGAGTGTCCTTGCAAAGAAAGGTCGCTATATTGGTCACTGATTTGTTTTTGTTATGTTTTTGAATGTCAGAAATGTATATTTGTGAATGTTGAGATGTTATATTGGTTTCACTGGTAAAAATAAATAATTGAAATGGGTATATATTTGTTTTTTGTTAAGTTGCCTAATAATTATGCACAGTAATAGTCACCTGCACACACAGATATCCCCCTAAAATAGCTATAACTAAAAACAAACTAAAAACTACTTCCACAAATATTCAGCTTTGATATTAATACGTTTTTTGGGTTCATTGAGAACATGGTTGTTGTTCAATAATAAAATTAATCCTCAAAAATACAACTTGCCTAATAATTCTGCACTCCCTGTACACTGTGTTAATTGTTGAATATATTACCCTTTATAAAGGACATCAATACAATTGTAGTTAGCGTGACAAAGGCCCTTTTGTGGGCCGAAATGTTGTTTCTATTTTTCTCCAATAAATCTGCCCACTGGATTGAACTTGAGTGCCTGGACCATCATTACTTTTTGAAATTCATTGCTAGTCATGTCATTCTAATCGATTCACCTAGTGAGGCAGAAAATCTTCTTTATCAATTTCATCTTCTTCAACCCCTCCTTGTCAATTATCTCCACCATGAAACCTGTATCAGGCTATGTTGCCTCTTTCTGGACTTTGTACAAAGTTCTTATATATTATTTAGTTCTGATATAGATTCCCCTACTACATGCTGCCACATGGTACAGTATGTCAAAAAATACTGCTGATCTATTTCAACCTAGAGTAAACCTCTTATGAACTCTGTTTTCTATCCTTGGATACTCAAAAACACACTCAAGAAAGTAATCTCTCAACTAACAAAATGTGAACCCCATGTATCCTTCATACAGGAAACACGTTGGTCTGCTTCCTCCTCATGCACCTTGAGAACACTGTGTATTGCTCATTTTATCTCCACTACATATAATTAAAAGGCCTGACAAATAGTGATCCTGTTCCATTGATTTCTGTTTGGTATTGAAGATGTATGGATTATTCCAGAGGGATGTTACTAGATCATACAGATCTGAAAATGTTCCCTATATTTAGGTTGATAGTTATGCACCCAATGAGGCTAATCTCCCTTTTTTCACTTCTTGATTTATAATCAGACACAATAGTAATGGAATTTTACCACATGACAGGAGGCTTCATTTTGCATATCTTTCTTTACTGAAAACTCCAGCAGCATAGAAACATAACAACCAATCAGAAAAAAGGTATGATGCCCATAAAAGGCCCTGTCTATGACATCACTTCCTCTTTCTTTGCTGCTCCAGCCTACACAGGTCAGAGTATTTTACCTCTCTGGGTATAACCTAGAATTTGGACTGTTTATTTGATTATTTGTCTTGACCTTTAGCTATAATTTTTTCCCCTGGACCTCCTATGCCTGTCCCCTTCCCTCCTTACTTGATTTTCATACTTTATTCAAGGTCTACTTTATTATCCTGTTTGCTGTTGCGGTCCGCGGGCGTCACAGCTGCCCGTGCCGCGTTCGCTCCACGGACCCGCCTAATAGACTCACAGGGACGTTGTGGGGACGGGTGGAGGGAGGCCGGGTTGGTTCTTTGTTTTTTTCCTGCGCTACGGACCCGCGACCACAAGTTCCATCGCGCAACTTCGATCGCGAGTGGCGGCTATCTTGGATCTCGCGGCTCGCAAGACCCACGACGGCCGCCTTCCCTGCTTGCACGGTGGATCGGGAATCACCCGATCACCACGCCCTGCATCTGGATTAACCCCTTCAGGGATCCCCCACTCTGGGCACATTCATTTATTTATACAATTATTATTTTTTATTCTCATGGCTATATCTCTCATGGTGCCTTACACTGGATGATTATATGTTGAGCATGCACACAATCTATGTATTATTGTGAAGCCATACAATATCACAGTTGTTATACAACACATATACTGTACCTATAACAAGATCAGCTATATCACTGTACCCTACAAAGGGCATATTGTGTTACTGTACCCTACAAAGGGCATATTATATTATATTATTGTACCCTACAGAGGGTCATATTATATTACTGTACCTGACGGTGCAAATTTATGTGGGTGTCCTCTGGGTATTTTTTTCATGGCACACCACCTGGGGTGACCCCCCAGATATGCATGCAAGGTCACTGGCAGACCATTACCTTTGATGTGGGTGTCCTCTGGGTTACCACGGCACGCCACCCGGTGTGAACCCCGATCTAATGCACGGAGTTCTACGCCTCAACTTTACCACTGATTACTACAGACATATATGGATGTTTAAACACTGCCCGTCAGTTTTACATTAAAGCAACAGTACCATGCCGGATACGATTTGACGGCAGGGTCACTAAGGAAACTGAGTGTATTGCGGTGTACCCTTCACAGGGATACATATATGTATATTTACTGTGCCTAGTGTACATATTGAACGTGGGTGTCCTCTGGGTAATTTTTCAAGGGCAAGACGCCCATCGAACAGACCAAATAGGCGGAGCACCGGGAATCCAAACCCCGTCCACCACAATCTTCCGACAGAGAAGACTATTACCCCCCACGTACTTTGGACATGGTAAATGAGCGACACGAAGACAGCTCACCATCTGAGGAAGTGGGACGGCAAGACCTACCCCACACTTCCTCGAAGTACGTTAGGGAAACCTTACTCTGTGACAGCAGCTGAGGCAGAGATAGCAGTAGAGGCACTAAACCAGAATAGCCGAAGACGGAATGTTCCTGGACGAACACTATTGGCTGCGCAACCCTCTGGGGATGGAAGTATGCGCACGCCTCAGGACCGAATACCCCAGACCACTGCTACCAGACAAAGTGGCCGTTGCGCCCGAACTCAACAACGCTGAGGTAATCTTCATTGCACGCTCGGGACGAAACCCCGCAATGGTGGGGAGTAAGGCCTGAGGTCGACACGCGATAAAGTACTTGATTTACCAGGCCTGATTGCAAGATGCTCTATTTCGCGGATCTGGCACTCAACCAGGGTACACAACTCAACCCTACCACCTCCATAGAATGGGCTCAATGCTCGATATGCCTCCTGGGCAACGCAAATGACGCACTATGCGCCGACCGACGCAAATCTGTACTGGTCCGCATCGACAACACACTATTGGAATTAGGAACGACAAGAATTCGACCCAAAAGCACAAGTCCTACTATTCGACGTAGTGTTCAATGCAGTACTCAAGAAACACGTGAATTTATTCACCACACTAAATTAAACCCAGACCTCGCTAAAACAAGTCTTCCACACCCCTACGGGGAAAAGTGTTTTTGGGAGGACTGGTCGGTAGCGGAACCGAGCCACCAACTGCTTCTGGGCGACAGGTTCCAGATCGTATACACAGTCCTCATATTTCTCCCATCTACTACACAAAGGACCCCATCCGCTTCATCTACTAGTGAGTCAACCTACATAACTAACTGTTTCCAATTTTATGACCGGCAACTTGTCTCTGTTTTACAGAATTGGGAGACGACTACCAAAGTCACCTGGGTTCTCCAGACAGTACAAGGCTATGTCATAGAGTTTTTATCACAGCCGTTCAGGTCACCCCTTCACCTCCATTACGCACGCTGGCGGAACAGGAACACCTCGTGGACGAGGAAATCTGCACCCTCTTCAAGAAGGGCGCAATTCAACATGCACCGGAGGGGAAGGCTTCCTCAGCAAATTTTTCCTGGTCAAGAAGAAGCCAGGAGACTACATCAATGGAACTCCTACGTGGTATACAAACGCTTCAAGATGTTGGAAATTTGTCTTCTGCAAGACCTCCTAAGCAATAACGACTGGTTTACACATCTGGACCTCAAGGACGCACGCTTGTCTGTACCCGTTGCCCTGGACTGCCGAAGTTTCCTCCGATTCCAATGGTGAGGACAAACATGGCAGTTTATGGCGTAGTTTGGGCGTGCGATGCCTCGTATATCTGGAAGAATTGCTGATTCTTTACGAATCCAGGCTACGTTTGCAGACAAATTTGTCGTTCACTTTCGGGACTCCATGGGTTTTTTGTAGTACACAGACAAAGATCGCTTCTCCATCTGAATCGGGCCAGCTCCTCGGTTTCGACATCGGCTTGGAGAACTACGTTCCGCGTCGGTCTACGGCAAAGAGCGCCTCTATAAGGATAGCTGTCGGACACGCTCTAAGGTTGGATGCGATTCCTCTCCGGATACTCACCGGATTGTGGGATTCCTCTCCTCCTCCATACAAGCGATATTCCCTGGCCCACTACACTACAGGGCCATGCAACGACTGATGGCGAGATACGTACGCACCGGTCACTCATACGAACACTGGATCCCACTGTCAGCAGAAGTGAGGACGGAATTTCGATGGTGATTACTTCATATACAAACTTGGACTGGCAAAACGATCTTTGACTCTTCCTTCGGATACGAAGCGATGGATGAACCCCTAAAAACGTGACCCAGCCGTTCTCCACAATAGCAAGGGTGCTTCGATACACACGCACCCACAAGATATCGCTCCGGCTCATGACACCCCTCGGGCAGGGCCAACCGTGGTTTTCCAGGATCGCCTGGAGATGTCTCGCGAAGACCCTCTACTACTCCCTACCTTCCCTCTACTTCCGACGGCACCTCAAGGGGAAGCCCACTCCCTTGTCATGGAAGGACAGCTGGCACTAGTTGCCTGGACGATTCCAGGGGCTCCTGGTCAGTTCACGACCTATTGCATCAACTAAGACCTCCTATGGGACTCATAGGCTCCCGACACCGGAAAGGCTATATTTCGGCCTGGTCAGCCTGGAGTGATTGGTGTGTGGAAAGGGATTCCGATCCCTTTACCGCACCTGTCCCACTGATCCTCAACTATCTGTCACACCTGGTCTCGTTGGGTCGGTCATATCGATCCCTCAATGTGATCAGATCCACCATATCGGCGGCGCACGTTCCGGTACAGGGCAGACCAGTAGGTCAAGATACACTGGTTTGTCGACTACTACAGGGTGCCGAATTGTCCAGACCCCGGCACCCAAGTATTCACGCCTCTGGCAGGTGGATGTGGTACTGAGATTCCTTAGAGAATGGCCGGACAATCATTGTTTGTCACTGAAACAACTTTCAGCCAAACTAGCCCTCTTATTATGCCTCGCCTCATTTAGACGGGTGGTGGACGTTAGGGCTTGCGATATGAATGGTTTCTCTCTCACACCAGACGGGGTTACCTTTACGATGTCGAGACAAACTAAGTCCGATTCGTCTTCAGTGTCATACCCATGCTTTGTGTCAGAAGCCACACTATGCGTGGTCAGAACACTAATGGGGTACACCGATATCTCTACCCCCTTCGAACTCATTCGACGGGTCACCTTCTGACTTCTTACGCGAACCCTCATGGACCGATGTCTACCACAACACTGGCCAGATGGGTCCGCTGGCTATTGTCTTTAGCGGGTGGTTGAACCTTGTTTCGGAGCCCTCTCGGTCAGGGGAGCGGCGGCCTCACAAACCTTTTTCGGCCGCCGCTTCCCTAGCCGACATTATACGCTGCGCGTCACATTGGTCAATTCAAAGCTTTAAAAATGCAAATATGAAGCCTCCTGTCATGTGGTAAAATTTAAGATTATATTAGCTTTAGTGTACTAATAATCTTAATTTTAGTAATGACAAGAGGCAAATATTTCCCACCCTATGGGATCCCTCCCATGTTTCTCGTGTGGAACAGAATATGTCCTTTATGTTCAGGAAGGTAAGTACGTATGGTTTGTATGTTTGCTACTTAGACCTGTATCTTGTGGGTCTTGTATAGGTTGAATATTATACATGAACCTTGCATTATGTTGTGTTTATAGATTCTTAAATATCATTGCTTTAGAATAAATATATATTGATATGTTTCACATTCTAATGTTTGTTGGTATATCAGATGCTTAATGCTTATTGTATGCGGACAAGTTATCACGCCAGAAACCTTTCACCTTTTTTTCTTTTTCTTGCAGCGTGAACGCCTTCTCATTGAGACAAAGATTCACCTTCCATACCTCTACATCACGGAACTACTGGAGTTGGATATTCTAATATGTTGTTGAACTGTTGACGTAATATGATTATGTCTCTTGTTGTTATTTATTGTTTCGCTTCAAAGAAAGAGGAAGTGATGTCATAGACAGGGCCTTTTATGGGCATCATAACTTTTTTCTGATTGGTTGTTATGTTTCTATGCTGCTTGAGTTTTCAGTAAAGAAAGATATGCAAATATTCTCCTCCTGTCATTACTAAAATTAAGATTATTAGTACACTAAAGCTAATATAATCTTCAATTGTAATGCAGTATTAGATCACCATAAAACCTGGCCTTAGTTAGATCTCAGAACATCTTTTAATTGCCAATATTTTGCCACTACACTAAATTTACTTGACCATTCCTCAGAGCAGGATTACAAAAATGTTTTCTTTTATCCCATCAGTCCTATTCTTGAATTGAGATATATATATATATATATATATATATATATATATATATATATATATATATATATATGATCTCTTCTTTCCCAAAGTTTTTTTAGACCTTATGAGTCTCCCTTCAGGACATTGCAGCCAAGAATAATGCACCATTGCTTAGCTGCAGTCTTTTCAAATATTTAAATGGCTGTATGCAGCAATCACTAAAAATGGCATCAGCTGACAGAGAGAAGCTCCAGGTATTGACTGATACCTGGGACTCCCAGGTGTGAGCAAGGATTTAATCTTTGGTACACCAAAATGTCAGTATGTCCTAATAGCATCAGTGACAGTATTGTTAGGATGTAATGACATGTTGTGAGTAGATTCAAGTTAAATTAGAGAAAATTTAGACTTGGACAATTTTCCAGTAGATATAAGTTGTTAAAACCTTATATTTTAAATTAGTAAGCACATTATGTTGAATATGGTTAACACTTGGATTCTTGTTACCACTGGTTACAAGATTGATAATAGAGTATTGATAAATCAGTACTTTTGTTTTAGATATACATTTAATTTTGTACACCATATTTTTAATTGCTATGATTGTCTGAAGATAATGTATCTGACACTTAATGATTTTTTTAAAAACAATTTTTATGCTTTATTGGTATGCATTATTAACATGATTGATTATCTATGTCTTGATATACACTGTGTTAATTGTTGAATATATTACCCTTTATAAAGGATATCAATACACTTGTAGTTAGCTTGACAAAGGCCCTTTTGTGGGCCGAAATGTTGTTTCTATTTTTCTCTAATAAATCTGCCCACTGGATTGAACTTGAGTGCCTGGACCATCATTACTTTTTTGCAATTCATTGCTAGTCACGTCATTCTAATCGATTCACCTAGTGAGGCAGAAAATCTTCTTTATCAATTTCATCTTCTTCAACCCCTCCTTGTCAATTATCTCCAACATGAAACCTGTATCAGGCTATGTTGCCTCTTTCTGGACTTTGTACAAAGTTCTTATATATTATTTAGTTCTTATATAGATTCCCCTACTACATGCTGCCACATGGTAGAGTATGTAAAAAAATACTGCTGATCTATTTCAACCTAGAGTCTCTTATGAACTCTGTTTTCTATCCTTGGATACTCAAAAACAATATATAAAAGATACCCAAAGGTAATCTACAATACAACAACAGAGAACAACATAGTGCAATAAAGCTGGAAGGATGGTCCCCCCCTCCACATTCTTATTTAGGGCTCCTACCCATCGCACAGGGGTGGGGGCAATAGGTCCCTATTTTTTTATTTATTTTTTACAGTGAGCAGCCACTGGCTGCACACTGTTTACTAGACACGACCCTACTCACGGTATAGCGAGTAGGGGCTGAGTTTAATAATACTAATAATAATACTAAGTAATCTTTAGGTGACCAATTTAGGTCTTTCAGCCTTATGGTAGATAGGTCCCTAATACCGTGTGAATTAGGGAGTTATCTACTAAGCGGCTGCTTATTTTATGTTATTTTTAAGTGATTTCCCTATCCACATTTGTTTGCAGGGCACTTGTCCTACTCTTACCTCAATTTCACTTCCTTTTGCAGCCCTCTAGCCCTTTCCAGGAGTTTTTTAGAGCCATTTTGTGGGCAAAAGTTCGGGTCCCCATTGACTTCAATGGGGTTCCGGTTCGGGGTCAAGTTCGGGGTCAAGTTCGAGCCCGAACCCAGACTTTTTTTCAAAGTTCGACCGAACCCGCCAGACCTGAACATCCAGGTGTCCACTCAACCTTAATTGTAGTTACATCATCAAATTATAGTGGCCTCAGGATCCGTCCGGTGTTGGAGTGCAGAAATTCAGAACCAATTGGTGACATACTTCCGGGTTCATCCCTCGGAGTGCGCCTATATGGAGTCTCTGGAATTGCAGCTAAAACCTCTTTTTCAGATAGTACCCAGACTGGCGGACATCAGCGGTTGCATTCCATTAATTTGTTTGCGTTTCACCGCTCAATATAGAGCGAATCACAAAGCAGTATTGGCATGACTTACAAACAGATCTGTAGAGAAGCAAAATGTAACACATATTTCATAAAAAGAGAGCTACTATATTTTCATATATTTTCAAGTCACTATATATAAAAATGACTGCAAAATAGTTTAACTTTTGGTTTTTGAGTGCACTGAAGAAACAAAGAGATGGTTGGTAGCTGAACGGGCAAGTCAACTTGCACCATTTTTGAGCGAATAACTTAAAGGGACACTCTAGACCCTTAAAACACTTTAAGTTGATGAATTACTTTATGTGTGAAGAGTGTGTCCTCTGTTTTTCATTTTAAAAAGTGCAGATTTCAATAGAAATAGGCACTTTTATAAATTTTAATTGTTACAACTTCTTGTCTGACAATAAGGTAACCAGTGTTGTTACTTCCTGGTTAGTTAATCCAGTGAAGCAAAAGGCTGCAAGTAAAAGACCTGCCTCAATAAAAAAAATGCAGATTTAAATGAATTCATATGGTGTATATCTACTAAGTTGTGATTTTTATTTTTATTTTCTGTATTGGTCAGTGAACTGTCAATCAAGCCTACCATGTACTTGAGTCTGTGTCATCTAGAGACTACATAAAGTTGAAGTCCAAATCCTAGTATGCCTTTTGTAGTATACAATACATTCATTCTCTTCATCTAAGAGAACTCCACAAACTCAGATGTTTTATCTAATACACTTATCCAGAAAGTGGTTGTGACTGCATAGCCTAGTCTAGTCAAAATATGGAAATAATAGTGGCAAACTGCTTTTAACATAGATTAGGTAAATGTGGAGGAGATTTTACTCCTTTAAAGTATAACTTTTATTGAATTTGATTAAAAGATATATATGTATACAATGATTAAAATTGATCAAATACACCAAGTTCATCTCCTATTTGGAGGTAGATCAACCACTGATTGGAACAAGTAAATAAAAAACTAAAAAAATATTTAAATGATTTTGACAGAAAAATATAATAACAATAATAATATAAAGTTTTCAATATTTTTTTGTTTAGGGATAAAGAAATTGGTTCAATTCAATTCGATTTAGCTGATTTCCTATGAGGGAAGATTAAATATGGATGTTGGAAAATTATGCTGCAAGAGAATAGATTCGACACAAACTACTTTTAAAGGATAGTCAGTCAAGAAGTTCTCTAAATTGCAGGCCAGGTAATCGCTCTGGGGGAGAAAGACATCACTGCAGAGGAAGCTTTTGCATTCAGAAATATATTACCACTTGGACACATTTTATAGCTAGTCACTTTTTTATAACTCTCTTCCATTACTCTTATCATAGGGGACACTCCTCTATGCACGATGACCATGGCTTTGCATATCTGAGAGTTGGATAATTGAACTGACTTTGAAACTTGACTAAAATTGCCATGTTCATATACTGCTTAACCATGCTCAACATCTTAATGGAGGGAGGATACCCATCTATAGATTTGGCTACACATCCTGTTACCCCTATTCTTTAGATGTCCTATATTGTTATGTATCTCTATAATTAACTCTTAAAGGTTTAAATTCATAAATAATATTTAAAAAATAGATATATACATATATACACTGAACACAATAATAAATGCAACACTTTAGTTTTTGCCCCCATTTTTCATGAGCTGAACTCAAACATAGAAACATAGAATGTGACGGCAGATAAGAACCATTCGGCCCATCTAGTCTGCCCAATTTTCTAAATACTTTCATTAGTCCCTGGCCTTATCTTATAGTTAGGATAGCCTTATGCCTATCCCACGCATGCTTAAACTCCTTTACTGTGTTAACCTCTACCACTTCATCTGGAAGGCTATTCCATGCATCCACTACCCTCTCAGTAAAGTAATACTTCCTGATATTATTTTTAAACCTTTGTCCCTCTAATTTAAGAAAGATATAATACTTTTTCTATGTACACAAAAGGCCTATTTCTCTCAAATATTGTTCACAAATCTGTCTCAATCTGTGTTAGTGAGCACTTCTCCTTTGCCGAGATAATCCATCCAGGTGTGGCATATCAAGATGCTGACTAGACAGCATGATTATTGCAAAGGTGTGCCTTAGGCTGGCCACAATAAAAGGCCACTCTAAAATGGGCAGTTTTAACTCACAACACAATGCCACAGATGTCGCAAGTTTTGAGGGAGCGTGCAATTGGCATGCTGACTGCAGCAATGTCCACCAGCGCTGTTGCCCATGAATTGAATGTTCATTTCTCTACCATAAGCTGTCTCCAAAGGTGTTTCTAAGAATTTGGCAGTACTTCCAACCGGCATCACAACCAGAGACCACGTGTAACCACAGCAGCCCAGGACCTCCACATCCAGCATCTTCACCTTCAAGATCGTCTGAGACCAGCCACCCGGACAGCTGCTGCAACAATCGGTTTGCATAACCAAAGAATTTCTGCATAAACTTTCAGCACCCGTCTCAAGGAAGCTCATCTGCATGCTTGTCGCCCTCATTGGGGTCTCGACCTGACTGCAGTAAATCATCGTAACCGACTTGAGTGGGTAAATGCTCACATTGAATGGCGTCTGGCACTTTGGAGAGGTGTTCTCTTCACGGATGAATCCCGATTTTCACTGTACAGGGCAGATGGCAGACAGCGTGTATGGCGTTGTGTTGGTGAGAGGTTTGCTGATGTGAACGCTGTGAATCGAGTGGACCATGGTAACGGTGGGGTTATGTTAATGACAATGAACACAGGTGCATTTTATTGATGGCATTTTAAATGCACAGAGATAACGTGATGAGATCCTGAGGCCCATTGTTGTGCCATTCATCCACGACCATCACCTCATGTTGCAACATGATGATGCAATGCCCCATGTTGCAATGATCTGTACACAATTCCTGGAAGCTGAAAACATCCCAGTTCTTGCATGGCCAGCATACTCACTGGACATTGAGCATGTTTGGGATGCTCTGGATTGGCGTATACGACAGCGTGTTCCAGGTTCTGCGAATATCCAGCAACTTTGTACAGCCAATTAAGGGGAGTACACCAACATTCCACAGGCCACAATCAACAACCTGATCAACTCTATGCGAAAGAGATGTGTTGCACTATGTGAGGCAAATGGTAATCACACCAAATACTGACTGGTTTTCGGACACCCCTCGGACCACCACCAGACTCCCCAATACAGTAAAACTGCACATTTTAGAGTGGCCAGCCTAAGGCACACATGTGCAAAAATCATGCTGTGTATGAGGTGTATGGATTATCTCGGCAAAAGAGTAGTTCAGGAAATTCATATAAAAAGAGACAAATATGCCATTGTCTTGGTTTCTATTTGCAAAAATATTTGTTCTATTAACTAACATATCACAAAATATATATTGACAAAAAGAGATACTTGGAATTCAATTCCTAGCTCTCATAAATCTAAAACAAAGTTTAGAGCTGTCAATAACTTTTTCAAGCTGGCTTGCTGTGCAGAGTTGGCTTGGCATCTAACATCTATAGCTTACCAATATATCATGTCTCATTGTGTACTTTATGTACTTTAGGATACTAATTTGTATTATAAGTGTGGTGAATGAAAAATTATCTATTTATAGTGTATATATGGTATTGGATCAATATGATATGTTCTAGCGTAAACAGAATCAAAAAGTATCAAAAATATCTTCACATTGTTCCATGCGTTACTAAAGAATGTGTGTACTTAAAATACATGAAATAATACATATGAAAAAAACTATATTTTAAAAAAGGAATATATATATATCAATCAAATATGGCTATCCTTGGTTTAAATTGGAACTATTCTGCAAACAATATCTTGTAACCAAAATAAACAATTAACCTACATGTATGCCCTCAGATATAAATCTCATAAGAATGCCACAAAGGAACATTTCTCATTGAGACCTTTTGGAGATATGGTTCCTAATTGGTAAATCCAATAGGCTTCCCTTTGCAGTAGTAATCTAGCTCTGTCACCACCACGAGTTTGCATAGGGACATGCTCTATTGCTACGCATCTGAATGAGGAGAGCTGATGTCACAACTCCAGAAAATGTCTGGCCACAGGCTTGTCCGACTTGCCATCACGATAAGCAAGCCGGATACTAGATCTATTGCCTCTAATTCTCTCACAGAGAGTGTATTCGTTGTTGGATTTTATACACTTGTCCTGTGTAAGGGTGTGTAAAGGTTTTAGAAGGGATGAGGTGACCGCAAGTCACACACCCCAAACACCTCACACACCCTACATTAGTGTTCTCCACCTTCGCCTTGTTGTAACAATGTCGTGGATCAGTCTTGACTAGTAAATCCCTTAGGTTTTTATTCCTGCGGTAACAGAACATAGGTGTCTGTTGAAAAATCGCTGGAAGTGTAGGATCTAGCTCCAATGTATGCCATTGTTTCTTGAATGTAGAATTCAATTCAGAACTCGCCGTATTCAATTGTGTAGAAAACCTACATCTGGTTGTAGCAACTTTAGATTCAACTTGTGAGTTTGGACAAAGCACTAATTTGGCTTTGGACAGGGCCTTGTCGCGAACCATTTGGGGGTATCCCTCGCTTGAAATTTCTCGTACATCTGAGTGAGTTGTTGTACACACTTGTCTCCCAATGAGTTATTTCTCAAAACTCGTAAAAACTGTGAGTAGGGCAACGATTGATTCAGATGTTTAGGATGAAAACTGTCAAAATGCAATAAAGTGTTACGGTCTGTAGGTTTGGAGAATAGAGGATCTTCCAATTGTTGGTTAATAATCATAATTTCAATATCAAGAAATTGTATATTGAACTCACTAATAGTTGAAGTGAATCTCACTGGAGTGGGTAATTCATTCAGATCTTGCACAAATTGAGCGGCTTCATCTTTTGAGCCTCCCCATATGATTAGGATATTATCGATAAACCTGAAGTAGCGGGTAATTTGATGAGCATATGCCTGAAGGATATTTGTTGTTTCATATTCGTGCATAAATGTATTGGCATACATCAGAGACATAGCAGCCCCCATTGAAGTACCCGCTATCTGTAAAAAACAATCCTTCTCAAAAGGAGAATAATTGTTCGGAAGGGTGATACTCAAAAGTTCCAAAACAAATTCAATGGCAGGTCCTTTGTAATGCTGTGAATGAGAAAGCAAATTGCGCATAACTTGGATCCCCTCTTCATGAGGGATGATAGTATAGAGACTATCCACATCCATGGTTACTAGAATGCCTTTAAAGGTACCAACTTCTTTCAATCTTTGGAGAAGATCAGGGGTGTCTTTAATACAGGTGTTCAAGGAGGTAACAGGATTTTTAAACAGATGATCTAGATATCTGGCTATGGGTTCTAAAATGCCTTGCGTGGCGGACACGATAGGGCGTCCTGGAGGGTTCATCAAGTTTTTATGTATTTTCGGCAGGGTATATAGAATAGGTGTACGGGGATGTTCCTTCTGAAAATATTGGAAGAGTTTGAGATTTATATGCCCTGTGTGTAATCCAGATATTGAGGCTTCTTCTATTTTCTTCTAAGGTTGAACGCAACTTGATAAAGAATTTGACAGCTGACTCCTCAATAGTGATTCGTCTGGCAGATAAAGGAGGGGGAATAGTGATCTTGGAATATGAGGCCTATGCAGCAGAAATCAGACAGCAATTAAATGATATAAAGACCTATCAACGTTTGGAAAGTGATCCAACTAATGTAATAGCGAAGAAAATAGAAGAAGCCTTAATATCTGGATTACACACAGGGCATATAAATCTTGAACTCTTCCAATATCTGCAGAAGGAACATCCCCGTACACCTATTCAATATACCCTGCTGAAAATACGTAAAAACTTGATGAACCCTCCAGGACGCCCTATCATGTCCGCCACGCAAGGCATTTTAGAACCCATAGCCAGATATCTAGATCATCTGTTTAAAAATCCCGTTACCTCCTTGAACACCTGTATTAAAGACACCCCTGATCTTCTCCAAAGATTGAAAGAAGTTGGTACCTTTAAAGGCATTCTAGTAACCATGGACGTGGGTAGTCTCTATACTATCATCCCTCATGAAGAGGGGATCCAAGCTATGCACAATTTGCTTTCTCATTCACATCATTACAAAGGACCTGCCATTGAATTTGTTTGGGAACTTTTGAGTATCACCCTTCAGAACAATTATTTTTGTTTTGAGAAGGATTGTTTTTTTACAGATAGCGGGTACTTCAATGGGGGCTGCTATGGCTCCGTTATATGCCAATACATTTATGCACGAATATGAAACAACAAATATCCTTCAGGCATATGCTCATCAAATTACCCGCTACTTTAGGTTTATCGATGATATCCTAATCCTATGGGGAGGCTCAAAAGATGAATCCGCTCAATTTGTGCAAGATCTGAATGAATTACACACTCCAGTGAGATTCACTTCAACTATTAGTGAGTCTAATATACAATTTCTTGATATTGAAATTATGATTATTAACCAACAATTGGAAGATCCTCTATTCTCCAAACCTACAGACCGTAACACTTTATTGCATTTTGACAGTTTTCATCCTAAACATCTGAATCAATCGTTGCCCTACTCACAGTTTTTACGAGTTTTGAGAAATAACTCATTGGGAGACAAGTGTGTACAACAACTCACTCAGATGTACGAGAAATTTCAAGCGAGGGGATACCCCCGAATGGTTCGCGACAAGGCCCTGTCCAAAGCCAAATTAGTGCTTTGTCCAAACTAACAAGTTGAATCTAAAGTTGCTACAACCAGATGTAGGTTTTCTACACAATTGAATACGGCGAGTTCTGAATTGAATTCTACAATCAAGAAACAATGGCATACATTGGAGCTAGATCCAACACTTCCAGCGATTTTTCAACAGACACCTATGTTCTGTTACCGCAGGAATAAAAACCTAAGGGATTTACTAGTCAAGACTGATCCACGACATTGTTACAACAAGGCGAAGGTGGAGAACACTAATGTAGGGTGTGTGAGGTGTTTGGGGTGTGTGACTTGCGGTCACCTCATCCCTTCTAAAACCTTTACACACCCTTACACAGGACAAGTGTATAAAATCCAACAACGAATACACTGTCGGACAGATCATGTAATCTACAAATTAACATGCCCATGTGGACTTAATTATGTTGGCAAAACAGAGACTGCTCTCTGTGAGAGAATTAGAGGCAATAGATCTAGTATCCAGCTTGCTTATCGTGATGGCAAGTCGGACAAGCCTGTGGCTAGACATTTTCTGGAGTTGTGACATCAGCTCTCCTCATTCAGATGCGTAGCAATAGAGCATGTCAGTATGCCAACTCGTGGTGGTGACAGAGCTAGATTACTATTGCAAAGGGAAGCCTATTGGATTTACCAATTTGGAACCATATCTCCAAAAGGTCTCAATGAGAAATGTTCCTTTGTGGCATTCTTATGAGATTTAGATCTGAGGGCATACATGTAGGTTAATTGTTTATTTTGGTTACAATATATTGTTTGCAGAATAGTTCCAATTTAAACCAAGGATAGCCATATTCTATTGATATATATATATATATATATATTCCTTTTTTAAAACATAGTTTTTTTCATATGTATTATTTCATGTATTTTAAGTACACACATTCTGTAGTAACGCATGGAACAATGTGAAGATATTTTTGATACTTTTTGATTCTGTCCTTAGGGACATGTTTACGCTAGAACATATCATATTGATCCAATACCATATATACACTATAAATAGATAATTTTTCATTCACCACACTTATAATACAAATGAGTATCCTAGAGTTTGATAAGGAATCTATATTTCGTCACTTAATATATAAATCATAATATACTCTCTTCACTTTTCTTAATTTTCCTTTTTAACATCTGAGAAATAACACTTTTAGGTTATAACTATTCTTTAATTTAACACATTAGTCTCACTATCACTAGTATGACCTTTTAACAATATCATTCTTGTTTCAGTAATTGTTACTGAATCGAGTTAATTTAATATAACTTACTTTAACAGTGTACACTTTAAATAGCCATTTTCAATTGATGGCACTTTTATGCACTATTATATGGTTATTGATCTGATCTTATATTTATGACTTTATATTTATGATTTTGTGGTAATATCACATTTGTTTTATGTGATTCTACAATTTAACTATGGGGATTGCTCATTCCCGTATGGCCGGCGATAATTATGCTATCAGTCCTAACCACTTGCCGATCTAATTGCGGTTTAACATGGACTAGTTAAGTTTGACACAAACATTATGCCGTAGAAATGAGCTTCAACCAATCGGACGATGGCGTCCTGGGTTGCTTAGCTCCTGCGCACTCTGACCAATCAGCAACGGAGTTTTGGTCAAATGACCGACCCGGAAATGACGCCGGTTATGGCGTCCGTGGCGGCAATCGGCAACGAGCAATCTCTGATTAACAGCTGAATGTAAGTACTTGATTTATTGACTTATTTATTCCCTATATAAGTGTGTTTTCATTTTATGATATTGTATGTCCTGATGAAAGCTCCCTAGAGGAGCTGAAACTTCGATTTACTTTTGAGCAGTAAAATTTTGAAAAAATTCCTTGAGTGCCGGTCTCCTCCTATTTTCTCTCTCTCTCTCTCTCTCTCTATATATATATATATATATATATATATATATATATAATCAGTACATGTTAGTATACCCTTAAATTAGATACTTTACTGTTATTTTGTAGCTAATTTAATTTTTATTTAATTATTTTTGCATTATGTACCTTTTTCAATGTATTACAAACCTCTGAAGATCATTTTAAATTTTAAAATGTGCTCTCATCATTATTAGGTCTTTGAGGGACTAACATATCACAATTACTTTGTGAACTATAAAAAATATATGTCTAGTGCTTGTTCCCTAGTGCAATTTGGTTCCACAATTATTCCCATAACATAAAGTACAAAATGAGACATGATATATTGGTAAGCTATAGATGTTAGATGCCAAGCCAACTCTGCACAGCAAGCCAGCTTCAAAAAGTTATTGACAGCTCTAAACTTTGTTTTAGATTTATGAGTGCTAGGAATTGAATTCCAAGTATCTCTTTTTGTCAATATATATTTTGGGATATGTTAGTTAATAGAACAAATATTTTTGCAAATAGAAACCAAGACAATGGCATATTTGTCTCTTTTTATATTAATCTCCTGAACTATTTGACAAATCATTTTAAAATAAATATTTTGTAAATTTCAAAGCACTTTTTCAGTTATAAAAAATGCAATGAACCAGGCCTTTAGCCTGAACCAGGGATTTAATCACTCAGTGGTAGTCTTTTAAAACATCGAATCAAGCATATCTTTTAGTTTTATTAGATTTTAGACATTTACTCAAATACCCCAGTGTCCAATTGGTTTAAACTGAAGATATCTGACAGTCAAAATCAGAAATAGAAAATGTAGACTAACACAAAACTTCCAAGGTTGATAAATTTCAAATTACACTACAATGGATTAGCAAATTCATTTTGTATCCCTTATATCAACTTTTCAAGACCATTAGCAAATACAAAATATTACTTACATTTACATATCTTTGAGCTGAGTGAAATGAAAAAAGGTAATACTAATGAAAATAATCTAGAAGTCTTTGTGGGTAGATAATTTCTTAGCAAATTTCTAGGTGCAATGGGCGTAAAACTCTTTGACATCTAGATATTATATTTTGTTCATCACTTTATATTTAGTGTTTCATTAGAACCAGTGACTTCCTCAGGACTAAAATAGTCTACACTATTTCTCCTGAGATGACACTGAATGTGGGGAAATGTGTTGAAGCTGTGACAGTAGACACCAGATGACTGATTTTATCAGTGTCTTTTTAATATGTGCGTTTTTCATTAGCCCATGAAATAAAGCAATATTGTTTTTGCACTTTTAAACGATTAATATTTTTTTCTTATAATGGCTGTTAGGCCACAAACCTCATAGCAAGAAAGGAAATTCCATGAGACCGGTTTCATACTTTTTCCCATACCTGCGCCTTCTGACCTGTGTTTGCTAAGGTTGCTTTTGGATGTAGGAATGACATCTTTTTTTGGGCTGCAAATAGGGAAAGTATTTATTATTCAATAATACGTATATTTTTTTTATTTTCTTAGCTCACCACATTTAGAATGACAAGTTGTGATGCAGATTATATTCCACCTGGCTATGTTGGTAGTTATTAAATAGCTTGCACAAGATATTCGAGTTTAAGTTAACATTCCCCAAGCATGAAGGCATAGTATAACATAATACTTATTAGTTTGGCATGGTGTTTGCCTACAATGACACAGGGGTGTTTGCTAATTCTTTTGGTGACATATTATATGTTTATCATAAAATAAATTAAATTAAAGAATACAAAATCTCATTTACAGGTCATGCTAGTCTCCTTCTTACTTTTTCATTGTATATCAACTACATCAAAATGTACCAGTCAGCCTTAATGTCTGGCTTATTTCAACAACAAAAAACCTATAAGATTATCAAACATATACATTCATATACTGCATAAATAGACTTAAATACTTCCAATCAAACACTAAAAATACTAAACTAAAATAGTGAAAGAGTGGAGTATAGTTGCCGCTGTTTAACTGATATGTGTACATATGTGTGTATTTAACGTGACGCATAAACTTCCAAAATTGTTGCTATACAATTTCCAGCTATGTACATTTAAGACAAATGCAAAGATTATTATGATTATTATTATTATTACTACTAGCATTTATATAGTATCAACATATTCCACATTAGTTTACAGTTATAGAAAGGGAATATTTGACAATTAAATTACATATACAAAATTAACAGACACAAGAAGAGAAGAAGGCCCTGCTCAAACAACTTTTATAGACCAATAGCAATAGGTCTATCCAACATGTTGTAATAAGCACTTGAGCTTGAGAGATGTTGAGATAGTGCTGAAGATGTCATAAAGAACATCCAGAATCCTGATTCACTAGATATAATACCACCTTCTCATACCTATGCACTGGCTTGGCCTTTTAACTGGCACCATTATTTCCATGCTTTTCCTAACCACGTCTCCCTTGTGTTTAATGTAAATCTCTAAAATCCAAGGCATTGTTTGAATTATTTAGCATCAGTCTAGTTCTTGAGTATAACGCAGAGCAGTTTCTCTTTGGTTGCATAGCTATGTTGTGTTCGAGCTCTGCCTCCACCCTGCCTGGCTCACCCTTATTTAGTACTAAGCGCTTCTCTGTGCTTCAGATGTTTATCCTTGAAGACAATCATAGGTAGTACATGTTGCCTGTAAACTACTTAAAAAGAAGCATTGAGAACACACAGCACATGCGATAAGATTACTACAATGATGAACCCTATGCGTATCTACGAGTAGCTGTTTGAGTAGTTAAAAGAGAAACGCTGGATATACACAGCATCTGCTGTGAGATAAATTCAGTGCTTAAATTGGTAAAATTTTATCTTCTGTTCTAATCTAAATGTAGACCGAAGCTCACATTTTGAATATTCAAAAATATGTACATCAAAACTTATGATAAAATCAACTCTGCTGCAGCATGTGTATTATGGATATAATCATGACTCATAAACTGACTTAAAATCTTGTCCTTGATATGGTCAAAGAGAACTGGTGTTGTAAATCAATTGAGGTTTTTTCTAACTTAAAAAGAGTTTGCCAAATGTGTGGTTGCACTCTTTAACTTTGGAATGTCATTGTTTGCCAGCTTGTTCATTCAGAAGTAAAATATGTAGTTGGCATTGTGCATGTTTTTGAAGGCCAGCACTGCAGATTACAAGGCATACATTTCAACTCATCTCTATAGAACCAACAGTAAAAAAAATAATACCAAGGCTATTTTAACAAAGAATAATGATTGATTCAAATGTACCGTGATCTGGTTGAGGATCTTCAAAATGAACTGTGAAATGCATTCACTATATTTTGGATTATTGTGTTTCAATAAATAATAGAGATTTATAAAAGAAAACAAACTGACGACGAGTTAACTAGTTGTCTAAGTCAGCTGTTTTGGCACTCAAGTAATATTCATTAATAGTGGAGTATGGAAAAATATTGATGCACTTTATTCAAACCTGGTAGAATTCTTCATGCTGAATTGGCTGTCAAGCTGTGCTTTTTACAAGGACAATCTTGAAAACCACAGAAACTTATTATAATGGTTATAGTGCTATGAAGTCATGGATGCAGAGTATATTTCAAATAGTTTTCAAGTTGCAACCTAAGCCCCCCTCAGTGACTGATGTAATAATAAGGAACTCTATTCTCTCTATGTCTATTTTTATATTGCACTTTCTTGCCATGCAATGATAGACTATGAGCTAACAGTAATTGCAGGAATTGGCTATAAAGAATAACGTTTCACAAATCAAATTTTAAAGGGCCACAGTAATGTGTGCAACTGAATCCTTCTATAACTCAGATCTCACATCCTGCATAGCACAGCATGAGCACATGATTGAATGGGATTGGTATGGTGCAAGAAAACCACTTCAATGTTACCACTTGAAAATACTTTGACTAAATGAGGTCATGGACCTATATCGTAATAGCACTATAGTTATAACATAGAGTAGCTATAGTGCTTAAATAAATTAACTGTGACTTTAAGATATCTGTTGTTTATGTAAAAGGTAAAAGCTGTCTTTTTATAAAAAAAAGAATCAGATGGGATTCTCTAACAACAGACCTACCACAGACAACCACACTTAAAGAGATATACCTGGACCTCATACGTCTGAAAAAGAAAGAGACAGACCTAGACCTACATGGACTGTTTCTGTCGGACTACCATAGAAGGTTACAGATACCGAGGGGGTTCAGAATTAAGAACATCCCCACAATAGGACGAGCCAAGCCAAAAGTGTGTCAAAAATGGATATCAGTGTTGAATAAATGCTCATTGGACCTGATCCTTATAATAATAGAAGATGTGAAAGAGGACCTCATAAAGATCAGACAAAGAATCACACAACTAGAGGCCAAAGAGGTGATCTTGCTGACATCCACTGAAGCGGCTCCGACCCTCCTCAGACTGGAACAGAATGTCAAAGAGTATAAGACGGATTTGATCAGATTCAAACGGGAGAAGCAAGAGAAGGTGAAAAATGACTATACAGAGCATAGGGTATATCGGTGGCTTAGCGGCCAGAATGAAGCCCCTCGCTTCAATAGGAACAGACGACCAATAAGAAGACCGCGACAATTCACGATAGATAAAACGTCGGGTGAGTCTACCTCTGATTCTGACACTCAACAAAGACCTGAAACGACTCAAAATACAAGCCATTTTTTAGAGAGAGGTACGACAACAATAGGAACTACAACACGACAACGCTCCAAACAAGATCTAGAGCCAGACGCTACATCACAAGACGAGGACAGAAGGGCGGCATATACCGGTCTGAGAGGCAAACCACCGAGACGGAGGTAATCCCGATCTTTAATCTATCAACACGAAAACTGAGTCACACAGAGAACCGTCTATTATTGAAGGGGCTCTCATTTGTACCCAGAAACCACCCGGTCCCACTAACCCAAGAAATTGAGAATTATAAATTTGGGAGAACTTTAAGATTGAAGGATTTCTTCAAAACGAGTGACACTGAACATACACCGACAAACCAATTTAAGCCAAAAAGCATGTGGGACCCACTGCCTAATCAACCAACCATAAAAACGTTCTTGAGGTCACTGAACCAGGAGGCACAGGACCATCTCACTAAGCCCAAGAAACCAAGATCAAATATCACCAAGGAGGAACGCCAAATCATCACCTCACTGGCCAAGGATCCCAACCTAGTAATCCGCCCAGCAGATAAAGGAGGAGGGATAGTCTTGTTGAACTACAGCGACTACAGACAAGACATTCTGAACCAGCTACAAGACACCACTACCTACTCCAAGCTCACGGCTGACCCCACACAGGCAATCATGCACAAGGTCCAACAGACCCTACAGCGAGGACTGGATGCGACCTACATCTCAGAGGATTTGTACAAATACCTACTACAAACAAAACCCCGGACACCAGTGATTTACACATTGCCCAAAATACATAAACATCCAACTCTACCCCCAGGCAGACCTATAGTCTCAGCGATTGGAGGGGTCCTGGAGCCCATAGCCAAGTGGCTTGACTTTCTATTCAAGAAACCGGTTGAAGAATTAAAAACTTGCATCAAGGACACACCAAGCCTACTAACAGATTTGCGACTACTGGACAACTTAGAAGAAGGGACAATGTTTATTACCTGCGATATCAGGAGTCTGTATACTGTCATCCCACATGACATGGGCATAGACGCAATGAGGCAAATATTAACATCATCATCTCTGTACCTTGGACCACCAATAGAATACACCTTGGAGCTACTACACCTGGTATTGAACCAGAATTACTTCAGGTTTGAACAGACGTGGTATCAACAAATAGCTGGAACGTCGATGGGAGCGGCCATGGCGCCTATGTATGCTAACAGTTTTATGTACATCTTTGAGCAGGAATATATACTTACTCCATTTCAAGAGAATATATTGTTCTACAAACGTTTCATAGATGATATCATAATGATTTGGAAAAAAGGAGGCTCTACCCCTGAGCAACTGCTGGAATACGTCAACGGTACGGACACACCGGTCCGCCTCACCATGACGATGAATGAACAAACAATAGTCTTCCTTGATATACGATTGTACATAGAGCATAACAAAATAGCATACACACTATATAGCAAGCCAACCGACAGAAATACTATCCTGCACGCTGACAGCTACCATCCGAGGCACTTAAAGAATTCCCTTCCACAGTCCCAATTTCTGAGAGTAATCAGGAATAACTCGAATGAAACCAACAGGCAACATCAACTGAAGGAAATGTGGGACAAATTCTTGGCTCGGGGGTATAGTCCCGTCATATTACAGCAAGGCCTGAAGAAAAGCCTGGAAGTGGCTCCAACACAGAACTCCAAGGTGGGAAGACTAACATTTCCCATCACATACACAACAATCTCTAACCATATCAGGGAATCCACTAACCGCAACTGGCGTCTGATGTCAAATGACACCAGCTTACCAAGCCAATTTCGACAACCACCAATGATGTGCTACCGTAGGGGTAAGAACCTAAGGGATTTACTGGTCAAGACGGACCCCACACATTGTTATAACCTACCGACTACCCACTCGAACCTGGGATGTTACAGATGCCTTGGATGCGTAACCTGTAGCCACATGATTCCGTGCAAAACCTTCGCCCACCCACATACGGGCAGAAAATACACCATCAGACATAGACTGACCTGTACCAGTGATCATGTAGTGTATAAATTAGTCTGCCCGTGTGGACTAGCCTATGTGGGCAAAACGGACCTTCCACTGAGGGAGAGGATGCGCAATCATCGTTCGAGTATCCGCATAGCGTACAGGGACAAGGGTTCTGAACTACCAGTGGCCAAGCACTTCTGGGAAAAAAGCCATCCCCTGCCCTCTATGAAGTTCACAGCGATAGACCATATCCCACAGCCACTTAGAGGCGGCAACCGGAAAAAACTTTTATTACAAAGAGAACTTCATTGGATCCGTACGCTGGACACGGTCCAACCCAAAGGCCTCAATGAGAAGTATACGTTGGGCATCTTCCTATGATTGGACACTGTGGTGATATTGATCTGCAATAGACTTTATGTAAATAGTTGTGTAAATAATCGTGTAAATATTCGTGTGGTTACTAAGTTTGCCTTACCCACTAGTACTATACCAAATGACCCCTGCATTATAATGCACATACCATTAAGTAGTATGTTATCTATAGTATATATACCGAGTGTGGGCTGACCGGACTTGCCTTATTGCCACACTGCTAGATATCTCTATTATCTCGCCATGAAAAAATTGCTAAGTTACTATGCTTTAGGGCATCGCTATGAGCATATCACAGGCAAACTACTTTGCCTTGCTCTGTTATCATTTTGTTAGGCAGTTGTATATACATGCCATTGATACCTTGCTCAGTGATGATATGACATGACATGTTTGCTGTTTTGCCATATGTATATGCTTGCACCCCAGCCCCTTGTGTACAGAGCTGCCCTGCTCCCCGATCGGTCTACGATCGGCGGGTTGCCATGACAACGCGTAAACCAACGCTGTCTCACGTCTTGGCCGGTCACCATGGTAACGGCAGATGCACAGAGCGCACACAGCAGGATTTTGGACAGCTGCTGCATACACGATACGGAATCAATTTTGCCCGCGATTTTCTGGCGTCCAGGGAAATCGGTACACAGGCTGAGAGGTAAGCATCAGGTGTTTCTTATGTACTGAAATTTGATTTTAATTTGATTGGTACTGTGTAATTTTGCTATATATTTTGTAACAATTACAATGCACTGTTATCCTGACGAAAGTCCTGACACAGGACTGAAACGTTGAGTTTTCATGGCAGTTGCCGAATAAAATTTATTTATTTTCTACATTGAAAGAAGTCCTTGGAGTGCTTTTCCTACATTTGATCTCTATAAATTCTGCTGACAAGCACCGGGCTATATCTACATTTCTACAGGAGTGCAAGCATTGGACAATATTATATATATATATATATATATATATATATATATATATATATATACATATATAGGGAAAAAGAGGCAAGCACTCACGGTCTTCTGGTAACTTTAAAACGATATTCCTTTATTTCATAGTTTAAAACTTGATCGACGTTTCAGCCATCATACGTGGCTTTCATCAGGATCTCTTACAGCTCAAAATATGCAGTACACATAACACGTTTATATAGCAAAACAAATTATACAATTAATGATTAAAACACTCACCACCTGAAGGCTGTTCCGCTTCCACGGCGTTGTAGCGCCATTTCTGCGCATGCGTTACGTTGCCGCTACCCGGAAGTAGTGTGTTCACATCACTGTTGTCATGGTTACCCGGTATGTTTACCCGGCTCCATAGCAACACCACGAGTACTGTACTCGTTCTCTATGTTAATCGCTCAGCCGTGGGGATCTAGCTAGATTGCAAATTAAACATACAGATTAAAATAGAACATACATTGTAATTTAAGGATACTGATAATTTCACTTAATATTGTTTAACATAAATCTCATTTCTTATTAGGGACTACTTATGTCTCAAATTTCAAAACATAATTATATGGAGGTAAAGTTTGCCCACATCTTAGCTATTGAATGCCTTCATAGTGACTTATACTATATACGTGCAATGTCTTGTATCTCCGTGTGCTTAAACTGCTGAAAGTGCTGTTTATATGCAACAGAGAGCTAGCAGTTATAAATCATATACAGTAGACTGCTACACTCCCTGTGCAAGTGTTTCAATAAACTCAAAAAAGTGCTAATAGTGCTATCTATATACAAAAAACTAACAATTGTTGATTATATGCAAGGAATTACTATATAATGTATTTAAAGTGATACTTGTGCTATTACTCCACATTAAAGTGTTGCTATCATTTAGATTGTTCTAGGGTAGCCCAATCGTATATTTAAAGTGATACTGTGCCTTCATATGTACATTAAAGTGCTGAACTAGTGTAACTATCTTATATACAAAACTGAGTGAAATGTCCTTCAGTATTATGTTAGTACTATTTACCCCAACTATTTACATTATTCATTGTTGTGGAATATAATGTGTATCTGTTTCTGTACAGTTACTTAAATTGCCTCGAAACTTTCTCCCTATTTACAGTAAATCTATTTATCTAATAAGGATATTAAATCATACTACTTCTCCAGATAGGTGGAATATTATTTTTCCTACCGTTTTTATGTCTTAGCTTCAATATACTTAGTATTAACATTATTACACGCTATAGATCCTATTCCTAACCTGGATATCTATGTATTTAACTCTATTCGCTTATCTATGTATTATTACTTATTGATACTTATTAATTAAGTGTTATCTTCCTCTAATATTACTCAAAATTATATGTGCATAGCTCAGGGGAGGCAGTCCGTTACTTCAACATTATATAAACGGATGATACGATATCATCTCGTTCAGTCCTCTAGGAGCCACTGTATCCAATTCCTGTATCCAGAATGTCTCTCTTCTCAACAGGGCATTGCCTCTATCTCCTCCTCTTCTGGAACTTGGTATCCAATTAATTGCTACAAATTTTAGCGTGATCAAAGAATGTTTATATTCAAAGAAATGTTTCAGGACTTTAGATATATATATATATATATATATATATATATATATTATTAATATTATTATTGCCATTTATATAGTGCCAAAAGATTCCGTAGCGCTTTACAATATTATGAGAGGGGGATTTAACTATAAATAGGACAATTACAAAAAACTTACGGGAACAATAGGTTGAAGAGGACCCTGCAATTGAGCTTGCATTTTATAGGAGGTGGGGTGTAAAACACATTAGGACAGGGATTTGCAGTCAAATAAGGTCAAATAAGGTGGGCTGCCCTTTAGGAGAGAGCAAGAGACAGGTATGTGAGGTAGAGGTTAGTCTTGGAGGCCATAAGCTTTCTTAAAGAGATGGGTTTTAAGGTACTTCTTAAAAGATGCAAGACTAGGGGAGAGTCTGATGGCGGTAGGCAGGCTATTCCATAGGAAGGGAGCCGCCCGCGAGAAGTCCTGCAAGCGTGAGTTGGCCATACGGGTGCGGACAACGGACAGGAGGTGGTCACGGGCAGAGTGGAGAGACCGAGAAGGGACATACCTATGGATCTGTGAGGAGATATAAGAGGGGCTAGAGTTGTTCAGTGCTTTATAGGTGTGAATTAGTACCTTGAATTGACTCCTATAGCATACAGGAAGCCAATGTAAGGACTGGCAGAGGGGTGAGGTGTGAGAGAAACGACTAGAGAGGGAAATCAGTCTGGTAGCAGCGTTCATTATGGACTGTAGTGGTGCAGTACGGCTTTTGGGAAGACCAATCAGGAGAGGTTTACAATAATCCATGCGGGAAATTACTAGATCATGGACAAGCTCCTTGGTAGCATCTTGTATAAGAAAGAGGCGGATGCGGGCTATGTTTTTAAGATGTTTTTAAGATGGAATCTACAGGATTTACAGTGTAAGAAAGGGGCGGATGCGAGCTATGTTTTTAAGATGTTTTTAAAATGGAATCTACAGGATTTGGCGTCATGCTGTATGTGAGGCTCAAAGGTGAGGCCAGAATCAAGTATGATGCCAAGACAGCACGCTTGCAAGGATGGACTGATGTGAGTACCACAAACTTGAAGGGAAAGCGAAAGAGGATCAGTATTAGGAGGAGAAAAGACAAGGAGCTCAGTTTTATATATATATATATATATATATATATATATATATATATATATTTGTAGTCGGGGCAATATAGCCGAACAGAGAAATCTTAGCATAATATAAACATAGAATCTATAAGTTAGCACCAGTCGGTTGTGGTGTGCCAGAACCGACAAAGCAGTAGGCGCTGTAATAAATGTGGGCCCACCTTAGAGGGTGTTATGAATAGAGGGAGTGGTGGCAGGGTTGACTCGCCAGACCAGCAACGGTAATGTGGGAGTGGATTGGCAGCCCTTTTAAAGGGGAACCAAGCCCCTCCCACAACTACAGGCCAAGCCTTCAAATTTGTAGCCGTGGCAATATAGCCGAACAGAGAAATCTTAGCATAATATAAACATAGAATCCATAAGTTAGCACCAGTCAGTTGTGGTGTGCCGGAACCGACAAAGCAGTAGGCCTGTCTGTAATAAAAGTGGGCAAAAGAAAATTACCAGGAAACATAAATCGTGAACCAACTTCGTTAATTGAGATAAATCACAATAAGCTTCTCTTAATTCTTTAACAGGATTAGGTATGTAGAGTGTGTAGGCAGAGGATTTCCAGCATCCCATAGCCTTAATAATATGAGCGGGTATGTGGTTAGCGGATGCCGAAGATGCTGCCCCTATACGGAAAGAATGACCTGAAAATTGATTGGGGATCCTGGTCAACAGTACTCGTATGTATATACATTATAATATAAATACAAATTGTTGTATAAAGTATGACCTACACTATATATGATTATTTTTTATAGGCTACTACCTGTCGATTTGACAGTGAAATTCTGCTCTTAAAAACCTCCAAAAAGTGAATAATGTTTTGACACATAAGTGCTACATTCTTAATTTGTTGTTACTCTGTACATGTATTGAAAGGAATTATTTGAATGTTTAGCAGCTATACAAATTGATAACAG
The DNA here is from genome assembly GCF_036172605.1 of Pelobates fuscus. Classification (NCBI taxonomy): domain Eukaryota; kingdom Metazoa; phylum Chordata; class Amphibia; order Anura; family Pelobatidae; genus Pelobates; species Pelobates fuscus. Next base: position 367,486,940 of record NC_086317.1, read on the forward strand.
AGATATTGTCATTTTGATTTTTTATAATTATATTTCATAAGCGCTGGTTCCATCATATACTCTATTGAACCCACAATTCCCCGCATTAAAGTTGTTGCAAACCTGGGATTTACCTAGAAATACAATATCCCTACCCAGTTTGGCAAGAGGGTGACTGGCAACAATTGGATTTGTAGCGGTCTGTTTGACACCACTTGCTTCCAATTTATCCAGCCTATCGCTAATTGTGCCGTCGGATGACATAAGAGAAGTCATCATGGCGTGAAACGCTGGCAATTGTGTGCTACTAGGGCCTTCCCCTGCATCGGAGTTGTCAGTGGTAGTGTTTAAAAGTCTAAACAACTCCGCCTTCCTAGCAGTAGCTGGGAAAGGGATGCAGCGACTTCTAAGTTCTGCAGTGAGACGTGGGATGGTCCATGACGAAGGACTATTAACATCTGTTCCAGGAACAGGGGTACCAGGCCTAGCGGGCGTGCAGGGTTTGCTAAAGTTCCTCAGGAATATTTTACATAATTGAAAATATAAGGTAGCTTTAATCAATCACTCTGTAATGAATTAGGTGGGTACTGGTGAGTCTAGCTAAATACCAAGCGGTGAAACAATTATACTTCGTGATAGTGACAGATGAGTCCCTGCTAATTGCCAAGCGGCTTGAGAGGCACTACCTATGCCTGGGCCCGAGGAGAAAGTATGAGGCCACCGAACGTTGTGGCGGGGTGTTGGCCTCTCGGTGGCAATTAAAGCATAAGATAGAATGGGAGTGACAGGTGAGGCCCTCTCTATGCAACTATGTGAGGCGGCTAGCTATGATGTGACCCGAGGGACATATACTTCCGAGTATGAGGATGAGGGTGTTGGCCTCCCGGGACCACTAGCCTATGGATTAAGACCAGAAAATATATTTCTAGTTGGGCCACGTAACCTAGGGCCAGTACCACTCTAAAATAGAAAAGTACTGGGATCTGGCGTAGTACCTGATATGTGAGACAGGACGAGTTGTAGAACTAAGCAGTGGTTGTAATAGTATCGTGGTGCGACCTACGGACATGAAAATCAATATATAAGTGTCGGTGATGACGGTTTCTAGTGTTTGTAAATTACCGTCAAAAGTTCTAGAACCTAAAAGTAAATTCCAATGTGTAAGCTAAATTAACATGACATTTAGCCCAAAGCATAAAACCTAAATAAGGTTGCATCCAGCCAACTGGAGTCCAATCAATGAGATGAGATTGGAGGTGTTGGTTACAGCTGCCCTATAAAAAAACACACACCAGTTCTGGGTTTGCTTTTCACAAGAAGCATTGCCTGATGTGAATGATGCCTCGCACAAAAGAGCTCTCAGAAGACCTACGATTAAGAATTGTTGACTTGCATAAAGCTGGAAAGGGTTATAAAAGTATCTCCAAAAGCCTTGCTGTTCATCAGTTCACGGTAAGACAAATTGTCTATAAATGGAGAAAGTTCAGCACTGCTGCTACTCTCCCTAGGAGTGGCCGTCCTGTAAAGATGACTGCAAGAGCACAGCACAGACTGCTCAATGAGGTGAAGAAGAATCCTAGAGTGTCAGCTAAAGACTTACAAAAGTCACTGGCAAATGCTAACATCCCTGTTAGCGAATCTACAATACGTAAAACACTAAACAAGAATGGATTTCATGGAAGGATACCACAGAGGAAGCCACTGCTGTCCAAACAAAACATTGCTGCACGTTTACAGTTTGCACAAGAGCACCTGGATGTTCCACAGTAGTACTGGCAAAATATTCTGTGGACAGATGAAACCAAAGTTGAGTTGTTTGGAAGAAACACACAACACTAAAGAGGCACAGCACACCAACATCAACACCTCATCCCAACTGTGAAGTATGGGGGTGGGGGCATCATGGTTTGGGGCTGCTTTGCTGCGTCAGGGTCAGGACGGATTGCTATCATCGAAGGAAAAATGAATTCCCAAGTTTATCAAGACATTTTGCAGGAGAACTTAAGGCCATCTGTCTACCAGCTGAAGCTCAACAGAAGATGGGTGTTGCAACAGGACAATAACCCAATACATAGAAGTAAATCAACAACAGAATGGCTTAAACAGAAGAAAATACGCCTTCTGAAGTGGCCCAGTCAGAGTCCTGACCTCAACCTGATTGAGATGCTGTGGCATGACCTCAAGAAAGCGATTCACACCAGACATCCCAAAAATATTGCTGAACTGAAACAGTTCTGTAAAGAGGAATGGTCAAGAATTACTCCTGACCATTGTACACGTCTGATTTGCAACTACAGGAAACGTTTGGTTGAAGTTATTGCTGCCAAAGGAGGATCAACCAGTTATTAAATCCAAGGGTTCACATACTTTTTCCACCCGCACTGTGAATGTTTACATGGTGTGTTAAATAAAAACATTGCAACATCTCATTCTTTGTGTGTTATTAGTTTAAGCATACTGTGATTGTCTATTGTTGTGACTTAGATGATGATCAGATCACATTTTATGACCAATTTGTGCAGAAATCCATATCATTCCAAAAGGTTCACATACCTTTTCTTGCAAGTGTATGTTCAATGTAATTTGACATGAAGTATTTATGTTTGCACTACCTCCCACCCTATATGCCCATCAATTATTTCCCTATGTATCCTCCCATTACTTCAAGAGCACAATGACCTTTGTGCGCCCAAACTATAGTTTTTGTTTGTTTCTTGGATGGGAGTGACATCTCTCCATTATGTGAGATGACATGGCAATTTCCAATTGATATTAGTGTGTATAGTCCACTATCTACAATTCAACACCACTGCTAGTTTTATTGCTGTGAAACTCTTTTATATTCATACTCGTTACACATTACCATATCAAAAAAACTCCACAGGAATAAAACATTAATGTATATGAGAGGTCTATATAACCATTTTTTTGGCAGTGACCTTCCCAAGTCTATGCTCTGGGTATGCTAATGGTCAAACCTAAAGCTGGAAACACTAAACATATTTGATCTTGCATTTCTGCAACCTTTTGGTAACCAGATACTAGTAACACTGGTTCAGTACGTTCTATTTGATGGAGAGCTATGGGTCAGTGCACTAGATTATTAAAGCAGGATTCAAAACCACTTCTTAAAGAAACCTTGTATTTATTATTTTTTTCTGTTACCGAAACTGTTAGCAAATTAATAAAATGCTGCCTTTCCAAGCAAAGTTGTTGAATGAATACACAATATCTTTTTCTCACATAGTAAAAACAAAGTTATTTTCCGTTCTTTTTATTAATAAATACATATCACACTGTGCAAGAGAAAATACATCATAGCCTATAAAAGGCTCCATTTGGGTATGTTATGACCAAAAACCATCTAACTTGTTTTGAGCTAAAAAAAACACTTGATCATAGACATATTGGTCAACAGATTCTTACTTGTTATAAAGGCTAAAGCCTAATTAAAGGAAATTACTTAAAATGAACCTCTTAAAGGATTAGATAGAGATATAATTCTAAAGCAAGGAAATCTGGTAGCAGAACATTTGATAAGGAAAGAAAGAAATAACAAGGCAATTACAAACAGATGTATGTTGAATATAATCTAATCATACGACGAAATAAAGAACATTAGAAAAAAAAACAATTTTATGTGAATGGCTGTAGAAATTATCTGTTGAACAGTTGCTAGTGTTTAGCTATAGTTGTTTTCTAACTTTGAGAAACTAGTAAGCAAATCAAATTGTATTGTTATATTATAAACTGTAAACATTTCTGTACTTAGTTGCTTGATAAAAGAATTAATTGCCAGTTAATAATATAAGGATGATAATGTAGATATTTTGATTAGATATTACATATCAAAGCAGTAAATATGACAAATATTTTTAGGATTTAGCCACTTTTGTGGAACCATGGTAATTAGGACTGGCCTAAGGCACTTTGCTAAAGTGAAATGCTGTTTCAACAGGATGGGGCTACTTCCCATACAGCCAAGGCCACAAAGGACCTCATGAGACCACTGTTTGGCAAGCGGATAATTTCAAGAAATTCCCAGATTAATTGTCTGCCACGTTCACCCAACCTTTTAGCTCCTAATTCCTTCTGTGAGGGTGTTTAAAGGAGAAGGTGTGCATGACTGCATACACTTGAACAGCTCTAGGAGAATATCCATGTAGAAATCTGAGTGCTGGAGCTTCAAACATTAACTTATGTTATGAACAATGCAATCAAAATAGCCTACCTTTGCAAGGAGGCCAATGGAGCTCATTTCAAAGATGTCACCTTCTGTACCTAGTCAAACAAATCTTTGTGGCAGTAGTAATGTGATTTGTTACTGTATCACTAGTTAAAATTGTGGTCTGCAATGGGACATTATTATTATTATTTTAAAAATGTCTATATCTTACATATAGCATCACATTAAAGATCAGCCATTTATGTAATGGTGTACTATATTAGGGTAATCGCCAGCTGGATTATGTATTAGTGTCTAAGAAAAATGAACCAAAGACATTGTGGCAAAATATTATCATTTTGTCTAACAATATACAAAGAAAAATGTTTATCTAAAATTCTAGTTTAATTAGCTGCAACTTGTGTCTTAATTTAAACCTCAAGTTTGAAATGTCCTTTGAACTCCCCATGCAATTAAATGTTTAAAGTGTGACATTTCAGGAATTCAAAGTAAACTACACATTTTAATCCATACTAACCAAACTGGGAAAATCCTCCAAGTCAGCTATGTTTTAAATTTGACTATTTTGGCCTAAAATTTAAAATTTAAATCAAATTTCTGAAAATTAGATTATTTAGTGATTAACCCTGTGTTTTTATGTTGTTTTTTTTTTTAATTAATAATATTAAAACTTAATTTTGTCATTATACAACCTTCTAATGTAGATTAGTCCTTTGCTTCTTGTTTTTTTCTTGCATTCACACACCTGTTTTTAAAAGGCAGTTTTTTTATTTTTGTTATATATACTGCTAACATGACATCTAGAAATAATATAAGCTATAATGTGAAATAAAGTAACAATAATAAAAAGATATCCATCAGTTTTATAACTTACCTTATATTTTAAAGTGTTAGCTTTTTTTGATTGAATATTTTTGAGATGAGGACCACAACATGTTCTAGTGCAGAAAAAAGTATTTTGTAATAATTATGCACAATTCTAAAATAAATGACATAAACACATGTTCTCCTTCTCTCTCTATGTCTGTCTCTTTCTCACTCTCCATTCTTTCACAGCCTTTAATTCCTATTTCTGACCTTTTTGAATCTGCTTTTTGTTATTAATAGAGCTATTCTTTGGAGCAGAGCACATGGTTACTGGATGTGGATGGTTCCTGACTATACTGGCTTTGCTGCTCTGCAAACATATCGGACTCCGTGCCATTTTACGCATCCAGGCTGCCTCTTACTTTGCATGTGCTCCTCCTCTTTCTGACCTTGTTCTTATTAGTTCTGAATTTATTACTACTCACACTTACATTGCTTCCCTTCCTTTGTTCTCACTGTCATATTAACTGTTTCTACATAATCCACAATTAATCTGTGAACTAGAAAACTGCTTATTGTAGTCGCATAATTTATTTAAGGCATTAAAACAGATTACACATTAATCATAATAGATCTGATTGTAATGTACACACTTGATGAACATTAATAACTTAATTGACAGAAAAAAAATATATATTGTAATGCTGACCATCACTTCAAATGTTTCAGAGAATTAAACACACTTTATAATGCTGAATGATGCACATGTAGATATGTTATACACCTTCTTGACCTTTACTGAGTTGACTCATAAAAATAGCTACAGCTGTAAATATTTAAGTCAGTTAATAGACATAGCAAGAACCATTATTTGCACCCAAGAAAAGTTGTTACATACAAATAATAGACAGAATAACCAGGTGAATGAGGTGAAATAACCTTGAAAATCCCTTGAAACCCTTTTGTAAAAGTAGCAAAGTGCATAATATAAGGATACAATACATATTGTATTTTACCAATAATGTGAGCAAAATTTGAAATACAAGGAAACTATTCCATAGCTATAATATCACAGAAGAGCATTAGAGGAAAAGTATTTGAAATAACTTGCCTCGTAGAAATTTGGATTAGAAAGTTGGATTAGAAAGGAGGTGCTTCAATAGAGCCCCTGGGCACCCATGCCTGGCAGACGACAGGACCCCTCGGGCGCTTCCCCCGGCCGTGTACCACATGCCCAGCTGCGCAGGTCTAGAGGTCTAGGGGATACCTCTCACCAGCAGTGCGGATTCCCAGTGTCACGTTTACATAGAGTAAGATGGAGCTCAACTGCAGATTTCAGATTGAATAGATGTGAATGTAATATATTGAGGAAAATAAAGATATGACAGTTCACCAGAGAATTCACTTTTACTGTGTCTTTAATATATTGATTGGAGAAAACATAGGTACTGTATCTTTAAACACTTCAGTATTGGTGAGTGGATTCTTAGACTGTCTTGTACAATTGAATTGCAGCAATAATTCAATAGAGGAAGGTAATTGAGATTAACTTGCAGAGATTTGATTTAGCTTAATTTGTAGAAAACACATCAGCTGGAGACTGAGGGGTTAATGATTAGGAATTACTCCTATAACGATAGGAGAACGTCTGAGCAGGCTAAAGCTTGAGTGCTCAAAAGTCAGTGAGAAAGTTCGTATAACACAAGTGAGGTAACTTAGCTTCCAGAGGCTTTAGGTTTGTCCCAGAGTCCCCTCCGGGGAGGTTCCGTTGGAGAGAGGTCGAGAGGAGTCAAGTTGTTAGCCGTGATCGAGGGAAGGAGAAGGAGGTAAGTCGAGTACGAGTCCGATTCGGTACACAGGAAAATTGTAGAGCAGAGTTGCAGCCGGTTTAATTCCGCGGTACGCTGTTCATTAATCCAGCGTCTGTTGTCTGGCGCGGTCGCATTATGTAGCGCAGCGAGACCGCGTCAGAGAGGGGGAGTGGCAACAGTCCGTAAACCCGGAAGAGACAGGCATTACAGGTAACGGCCATGACACCCAGCTTCCATCGAGCGGCCGCGTCTTTTTTACTCCATCTGGCATACCCACCTGCAGACAGCCCTCCATACCCCCCCCCTTCGAGACCCATTACCTGAATCTATATTCTCTTCTTTCCTCTTGACCAATAGGGAGGTAGCCTAGCTGCATAACCAATGCACAATGAGGGTAGTAGCACAAGAGGCAGCTCACTAAAAGTGCAGACCCTACCGAGCACCAGGGGCTGCAACACCTGCGACCACTAGGGTGTTCTTACCCAGGGTCAGTGAAGGTGATCCCGGGTAGGACGGTTTGAAGAATCCACATGGACAGACAATGACAGTGAATACAGAACCCGATACAAAACACACGATAAGACCACAACTCAAGTAGCAAAGAGATACCCGTCTACGACAAAATATACATTACAATGTTGACTCAAATGGACCAACTCTATTATGGAGGACCAATACCTTTCCAGAGGAATTCTTACCCCCTTAATCTTACAAAACACAATAGGAAAACATTTCACTGTTCTACTGTTTGTTTCTATGTACTGTAATACACATAAAGTTACAACATGATAGAAGGCAAAGCAGCCATCTGCTGATGTATGAGATGTTACTCTAACACCACTTTTCTTCCCTTCTGTAACCCATAAGTAATGATTACTGTAATTTGGCGATTGCACACGCATACTAAACAGTACAACTGCATAGCTATCGAAGATAAAACAAAAGAGGAAAAAAAAAAAGTTAACTCATGACTGGACTTTTGATGGAAAATTGCGAGACATAAACATGCACACTTATATCTCTTACCAGCAGGGTTGTAGAAGCCCATGTACTATGTGTACAGCACTGCAAGAGTTAACAAATGTGCACATTATACCTGTCTTTTCCAGCAAAACATGTAAAAGTGAAAGACCATAAAAAAGTCTATAGCTATAAAATCTTAGGTTTATCCACCTCCCGCAAGTGGTGCTCTAGACGGCGCCCCCCGACTTTCCCCTACCCCTTCGCCCCTATCCGTTACTCAAGTTCATTCTCCATCTCTACTTTTCTTCTCTTGATTACTATGATCAACCTTTTAACGTAGAAAGGCAAGCGTAATAAACATAGGAAGTGAGAATAAAAATGTTGACAATCTGGTCCTATGTTTAGAAAATAAAAATTGTGAATAATTAATCCAAGCAGGGCCAGACTGGGAAAACAATTTGGCCCAGATATTTTGTAATATGAGAAGTTCACTGGAAGGGGATGGAGCCAGAATGGAACATGTTGTATCATCACCAGTGACAGCCACATTCCCTTAAAGTGACCATGTTAGTTTATTGCTCTTCCAGGGCAGCCCATGCGCAGAGTTCTTGCATGGGAAAAATGCTCTGTGTAAACACAGTGCTGTGTTTGCTTGTGACTTGTCTCTGGTGTCTACATAAGTTGGAGACCAGAGGACAAAAAGACCAGGAGAGAGTACACTGTAGTTGGTGGCTAATCATGTTATTGTATGTGTAGAGTGAGTTGTTAGTGTGTCAGGGATGTTATGTGTTTTTGTAGGTTGTGCAGTGTGTGTCTGGTGGGTTACTAGTGTATTCGCAAATAATTTATAGTGTGTGTATGGAATTCAAAGGGATGTACTGTGTGTGTCAGGGATGTTCTATGTGTCTGTGGTGTAGTATGTGTATAGGGGATCCAGAGTTTGTGAGGGGTGCAGTGTGTGATTGTGTTGTATCTGTATTGTATGTGAGGGGGGTTAGATGTGTGCAATTTAATAACCAAATAAATACATATGAATATCTTTGTTTTCTAAAATTAATTCTAAATTGCAAAATAAATATTATATCCTCCCCTCCCTTCTTCTCACCTTAGGGCAATGGAAAGGAGACAGTGAAAGCCATGGTGTTCCAATGCTGTCTGTAGGACTGCACCTCCGCTGGGTGCAGGCCGAGATCCCACTTCTCATGAGTTCTGTGACTACAGTTTGCAGCCTCCCTGGTCTTATTTTCTCTGGCAGATTTCCCAAGGGCTGTGAATATACTAAGCATGGCTGGCACCTGCTCTGCTCTGATCTCCTCTAGTTGCCGAAGGCACATGGCAATTACGGCCTACTGGGTATTTCCTTGGTTTGTCCGATGACCAGTACAGGCCTGAGTCCTAGTGAGAGATTAGCTTAGACTAGCTAGATCTATTAATTTTGATTTATTTTTTTGTTAACTGTTAGGAGCAAAGAAAATTCTTCTTCAGGTATGGTGACATCTTGTCACCCAAATATTATGACAAAAGGATAGTAACCTCTTACTTCGCACCACTTAGCTTTTCATATGTTAGTGAGCTAAACTCACTCAAAACCTCTAGTAAGCTTATAGGGAAGTGGTTAAATATACCTTCACCGTTCCTTTCTCTCTTTTCTTGTGTGCTATTATGGAAAGGTCTTGGTGTATAATGGAGTCTTGCTGTGGGTGAGATCTAATGGGGTTTGTTTCTTTATTTGTGAATAGTGGGTTTGTTGCTGTAGTTATTTTATGTGTTTTTATTTGTATGTTGCTGACTGTCTCTAAATAAAAGTTTGTAAAAGAGTATTATATTGTATTGATACTGGTATTTTAATACTATATGTGTTAAGCCATGAGTCAGGAGACATCTGCAACAAATATTTATATGTTGTATGTTTTTTGTCAACACTGTCATACCTGTTTTCCATGTCTAGTGCCCCATGATTCTTCAGCTTGTAATGATTTTATAGTTTCTTTGATTAAGATGGTTTGTTGCTTAAACTATAAACCAAAGCACGTTAAAACAAAGTTCTCGGCATGAAGTTCATGGCATGCTCCTTTAATGACTGAACATTCACTTGAACCCACGTGGCATAACAGAGAAAATCTTGACAATAAAGAACTTAATAGATTGTAGAGCACTAAAAAAATTTCACAAAAGACAAGGTAAAAAGGTTTATTTAATTATTGAGTCGACATAAACAAATGTATGTATTTATAACACAGCATGTAATAAATAGCATTGATCATATAAACTAAAATAAAAAAAATGGGAGCATGTTTTGCTAAAATCTAATTAAGCTTTTGTGTGATGTACAAGTATGGTTTTAATCAAAGCAGACAAAATAAAACTATGAGTAAAAGCAATTTAAGAGTTGAGATTTAAAATGTGCTTTAAACATGAAGGTAAACAATGCTTTATCTAAACTGTGAGGACATGAGTGCTATAAATGAAACCACAAGGGATGTATTGTGAGATAGCAATCTTTAATTATTTAAGCAACAATAACTTCCCCTTTTAACCTCTTAAAGCTTAGACAATATCTGCTGCATTTATTACCTGAAGCAAAATATGGACAAACAAAAACACCCACATATCTCCACATATCTCAGGATCCCATAAATGTACCTAGGGTTGCCCCACAAATGAACTAATTTTCTCAAAGGAAAATAAGCACTTTAAAAGAACACTATAGGCACCAATACCACTTAATCTCAATGAAGTGGGCTGGGTGTCATGTGCCCTACCTTTAACCTCGCAGCTTAAAACATACAGGAAAGACAATGTTACCTTGCAGAGTTAACCTGTCTCGAGTGACTGGTAGAGGTGCTTCTATAAAATGGCAGGCTAATACTGTTATTTTATTTAGATGGTCTCAGCACTCCTCCATGCTTTTCTTTTGTGAGGAAGAAAAATTAAGAAAATCACCTCATTTTTAAACATGTCAGCGCTGGGCTAGTCACCTACAAGGTGACTAAGGCACTATGTCATTATGAATACATGTTTGATAAAATATGATCACTGCTCTGTTTTTGTTTTTATTTTCTGTAAAATAATGTATGGTGCAGTTTTATATTTGTGTAAATGCATAAAGGTGATAAACTGGTATATGTCTTGGGATAAAGTAGGACAGAAATTACACTTTAAAAGAAGATTTTCTTTCACAGGTTGTTTCACATGTTTTTGACAATCCCACATGTGTTTATGCAACTTTTTCAGATTTGAGGAATATGGTCCATCAATAAATTAAATGGACTCCATGACACATGAAATGGATTATGCACTGATTAATTCAGCAATACTGTCAATATAATATGTATGCATTTAAGTGCATTGCAGCATAGAGTGCATGTATGTAGCATAGTAAAACATTTATTTTATTTGTTTTGGTATTATTTGGTTTTATTGTGCTTATAATTAAAAGATGCACATATCAATCCTCATTGTTACATGCCTAATATGTCTAGGATCTTACCTTAATCTTACAGTAACACTAACCATGTACCTTAACAATGCACTATCCCTAACAATAAAAAAATATTAACCTAAACCTAGCATTAACCATTACCTTACCCTAACACTAACCCTACATTTACCTTTTCCTAATATAACCACATCCTTAATTCTAACTGCACCCTACCACTACCCCAACCCTAACCCTAACGAAACTCTCTGCGAATATCAGTTCTGAGATCAGCAGATGCGTTTCCGAGCTAAAAAAGTAGAGTGTGGTATATTGCCACCGTCTACTGGCTTTTTTTTTTATTATTAAAGAAACATTTTCCTATATTACTGTTTCAAGCTTGCTTTCACAGACGATTACACTGTGATCTGTGCTACTCAGCTGGCAAAGTCCAGAAATCATCACAATTGGCTTGTGGGCACACAGTGATGGCCTGTTCGGGCCTTCTGCAGCCTGCAGCCCTAGAACTGGGCTGACCTGGGCGTGATCACTTAGCAAATGTGTTCTCTATTCAGCTGTATGCATCACTCAATTACAGCACTACATACAGCTGATCGGCCACTACAAATGACTGGTAGAAGGAAGAACTAGATATTAATTGATTGGCGTGAACAGGGATGCAACTCTGTTTACCCTGCTAAAGGCATTAAAGTACTCGCTTTGAGTGCTGCATACAGAGCACCTGCCATTCTAGCAACACACAAAATGGCCCCGGCTAATAGAGAGGTGCCCCAGGTATTGATTAGTACCTAGAACTCCCTAATTTGAGCAGATATTTAACTGTATTTGCCATCCTGAGTAAAGGCCCACTCTGTTCACTGTGGCATGAAACAATATAACAACAGGTTAACAATCCTTGCACCTTGTCCAATAGTCTATTTTCATTAAAGAAGAATAGTTGTCTAAAATCAAAAGAGTATTTCACTTTTAAAACTGTAATGCAACATGGTAAAATGGAATATCCTTACACTTAATGTCTGAAAGCTGCGGAGGTACCTGTAGTCCCAATGAACTCAGACAATTGTTATCACTGCATTTTGAGAGTTGTAGTGGGTCCCCCTGAAATACTCTGAAATAGAAAAAAAAAAGATTTTATATTTTATTGTGTGAATTTAAGTTAATGGTTTCCTATGAATCTTCATTGCATTGGCAACTTCAGTTATTACCAGTACTATCACAGAAAAAAAAGTGTGCATAGTCCACAGACCTTGCAAATGCATAGTTTTATATGTGTTGCAATGCATAGTTTATGTGTATGGTTTTCAATACATTGTCTTGATTCCCAGATGATTAGACCTAGCTACAATAAGTTGAGATGCATTAGTACAAAATCAATGTCATTATATGCTGGACATTTTGCTCTTCATAAAACCCCAGACCTTGCTGCAGGAGATGAACCAAAAGTAGGTGTTTTTGGTTGTGCAATCTTTGGTTGTGCAAATACTGAGCAAGCTCGAAAGCTAGAGGTGGCCTTTTTTGTTGGACATTCAATCTGGATGAATTTGACAGCATACAATTAAGATTATTCTCACTGAAAGTAAAACATTTTTTAATTCTTTAAATTCCAAATCTGTGCACTGCTTTAGAAACATAGAAACATAGAATGTGACGGCAGATAAGAAAAATTCGGCCCATCTAGTCTGCCCAATTTTCTAAATACCTTATCTTATAGTTAGGATAGCCTTATGCCTATCCCATGCATGCTTAAACTCCTTTACTGTGTTAACCTCTACCACTTCAGCTGGAAGGCTATTCCATGCATCCACTACCCTCTCAGTAAAGTAATGCTTCCTTTATTAATCTTCATTCCCCTTTGGTCATCAACAAGTTAAATATATATTTTTGCTTTAGGTTAAATGTGAGCTTCTTGGTGTATTTGCCTTTGGAGTTTGGTTCTCTTCTCAATCACTTTTTCATGGGGAATAAAACTAGTATTATCTAACCTGTTACAAACTATAATTTTCTTCATGTGATGGCGATATCATAAATTAGATATACGTACTGTTATGCAGGTGAAGTTTTTAATGAATGCTACAATTTTATTAAGACACGGAGGCTCCTATTATGCTGCACTCTTTCTTTATTTCCCTCAGCAGCAAAGAAAAAACTTTATAAATATAAAGAGTAGTAACATTAACAGTCTCAATACAGGTGTATTCTTCCTAGTAACAGGAACAGCCAATCAGGTTCCACTTCTCCAGCATAATAGGCTCTGTCAGCCAATCCTGTTCCTCTTTCTTTGCTGCTCCCTCAGTTAAGTATATCTGATCCCTCAGGCTCCTTAACTGTGGGATTATTATTATCATTATTATCATTTTATTATTAATAGTTATTATTATTATTATTATTACGTACTATTCATTATTATTACTACTATTAGTTTATACTGTTATTAGTATTATTACTGTTATTTTAATTCATTTATTGATTCATTCTAATTTCACTTTCCGCTATATTTTCTTGCCTTTTATTTTTCCGCGGTCCAGCCTGTCCCCCAGAGCCTAATTTAACGAGCGGCTCGGGGACGTCGGCTGGAGCCGCATTCGGCGCTTCGCGCCCCCCCTTTCATTACTGGCACCGTGAGCGGCCGCCATCCACAGAGCTCACAGAGCTCAAATGCCGGCTAAATCTCCCTATTCTTTCCTCTCTGCCACCCGCGGCGGCCATTTTCTTTGCCTTCCCGCGCTCGCACACAGCTCCACCCCCAACGTCCGGACCTCGGAGTTGGGTTAAAGCTGTAGTGGCGGTCGGACGGATCTTTGCTCCCTCCTTGCTATTTTTCTACTTATTACTGTGAATCCTTCAATATTTGGTCAGACAATTACTGCTCTTAATCTAAAGTTTATGTGAGTAATTCATTTATTGTTCTTAAAGGTATATTGCTTTTCCTTTGGGTTAATCAACCCATTTTAGTTTCAGCTCAGATATTATTATTTCTACCAGTGTCATACTAAACATGCCTGGCGAGAAAGATTTACCCACCCCTTCTGGGTCCCTTGTCACCAAACACCCACAGGGGTGTCTGAAACTGGAGCGGCTAACCCCGCTGATTTTGCTCCCACTGCTGATATGCAGTCTCTGATTGACGACACTATGTCTCACGTTATGACTAAGGCCCTCTCATCGGCCATGGGACTGATGTCTGAATCCTTCTCGCAGACTCTTACACAGGCTCTGCTTGAGGCACAGAAATCGGCTCAGCCGACCGCTACCCAGGCCTTGCCAGTAATAGTCCCTTCACAACCTCGCACTGGCCGTAAGGCCACTGCAAAAAACAAACACTCTTCAATCTCACAGATGGACAGCTACAAACCTGTCACAGATGGCGCGCCTAATATACCACTGCGCAAAAGAGCCACTAGCCGGGCAAAATCGGCTAGGTTATGGAAACGGGCAAAAGCCCAAGTAGATTCTGAGTCAGATCTCAGCGAGATTGAAGAGGAAAACTGCATGGATACTGAGGATCCATCAGACCCCGAATCCGAGGATATGGTCGAGGACCATGGCCTCAGAGAGCATAATACGCCTCCATCTGAATCGTTGGACATGGAGCTTAAGGTCCCAGACGATGCAAACAAATTAGTTGACCCCTATGGGGAACCTCTGTTCGACCCCGATGACCTACGTCATCCAAGGTCAGCAGACTGGTCCCCTTCGGCCCATGTGGCCAAATACGTTGCATCAAGGACTCGCAAGCCTTTAAATAAGGCAACACGCAATAAGCTACGGGCAGAATGCCCACGCCCTACTGTCCCGGACGAGGCCTGCAGAACACCTGCAGTAGACCCTAAAATCGTCCAATTCCTGGGCAAGACTGGCTGGAAGCCTAATAAGGACCTTGATTTGTCCCTGCGCAATTGCCAGGATAAATTATTGGATATATTGGGCCCAGCAACCAAAATTTTTGATATGGTCGGAAACGACCAAGACTTAGATCGTACCGCCATAAGTGGTTGGATTCAAAGAGTAATTTGCCTGATCGGCAATGCCAACTGTGTGATGGCCACAGAGCGTCGCAAGGCGATCTTATTAAAGATAGAGCCAAAATTGGTGAATATGGCTATTACCGAGCCGGGCCCCCAGGCCCGTGGTCTCCTGTTCGGAGACAATTTTGTCAAGGAGCTTGGCTCCTTTGTACATACCTTTACTGCCCTAGACAAGGCACAATCAAACATGCGCAGAGTTTTCCACCCTAAGGTTTTTGGTGGGGCCGGAAGAGCCAGGAGCCGTCTGTCCGGCCGTGTTAACAGGGGTTCATTCCGACAGAACCGAGGCTCCTACACTGGACAAACCTCCTTCACGGAGCACCACAACACCCCGGCCTTCTTCCCACAATGTGGGCGGCCATGGGTTGCTCGTGGATCACGTGGCACCAGACCAGGCAGACGACCTTATGGTAAGTCCTCTCCTACTTCCTTCTTCCCTAGGGGCAGTGGGGGGCAGACTCCGACATTTTTTCCATGTATGGTCACACATTTCATCAGATGCCTGGGTATTGAACACGGTAAGAGGGTATACCTTAGAGTTCCTGTCCCTCCCAGTACAAATCTCCCCGCCACGGGGAATGCTATTCTCCCAACAAGAGGCCTCCCTTGTCTCCAAGGAGGTCTTAGAATTGGCACACAAACAAGCCATCTTAGAGATCCCTATGACTACCCCAGGCTATGTGAGCAACCTATTCTTAGTTGCCAAGAAAGGCGGCGGCGTCCGCCCAGTGATAAACTTGAAACAGTTCAACACTTTTATTGCCTACAACCATTTCAAAATGGAAGGCATACACTGCCTCCGAGATCTCCTCCAACCGTCAGACTGGATGGTCAAGTTAGACCTACAGGACGCCTACCTCACTATACCAATCGCACGTCAGCACCAAAACTTCCTCCAATTCATATGGCAAGGAAGAAAATGGAGATTTGCCTGCCTCCCATTCGGACTATCCTCAGCCCCATGGTGTTTCACAAAGCTCCTGAAACCCGTGGTGACTCTACTTCGAAGTCGAGGGGTTCGTCTAATAATCTACTTAGACGACATCCTCATCATGGGTCAATCCAACCACATTATCAAGACCCATCTGACGTGGACTCAGAATCTCTTGCAGAACCTGGGTTTCCTTATCAATGGGAAAAAGTCCATCCTGACCCCTACACAACACATAGAGTAGTGGACTCTACTCTACAGACACTACACTTGCCGACTGCGAAATTGGCCACCATAAAGAAGGAAATCAGACGCACTCTGAAGATTCCCCTGATCTCCCTAAAACAATTGGCGAGAGTGATTGGCCTCTTGGCGGCCTCCATCCAGGCTATCTTTCCGGGCCCTCTACACTATCGAGCGCTACAGCGCCTGCAAGCCTCTCATCTGAGAGACGGGTCTTCATACACGGACATGATCTCTCTGGACACAGAGGCAAAAACAGAACTCAGATGGTGGCTCTCCCATATGGAAGCATGGAATGGCTGGGCCATTTTCAGCACCACACCAGACATAGTAATAGAATCCGAAGCGAGCTTGCACGGTTGGGGTGCACGCTGTGGCAATATCTCTACAGGTGGCAGATGGTCCGAAGTGGAATCTACGCTTCACATCAATTGCCTAGAACTCCTAGCCGGTTCTTTTGCAATCCGCAGTTTCTCAACGACTCAAGCCCGATGTGCCATCCTCTTGAAAATGGACAACATATCAGCAGTCCGTTATATAAATCACTTGGGCGGGACGAAATCCAAGGTCCTGGCGAATCTGGCACGAGACTTTTGGCAGTTCTGCCTGGCACAGGGCATCTCGGTCACAGCGGAGTACATTCTGGGCCTCTGCAATACAACGGCGGATTGGTACTCAAGGCACCTCAGGGATTCCAGTGACTGGCACTTGGATCCCAGGGTCTTTCAAGACATCCAATCCCTATGGGGCGCTCTGGACAAGGACTTGTTCGCCTCCCGTTTGAACAAACAACTCCCCAGATTTTTCAGTTGGAAACAAGACCCAGAAGCACTGGCAACAGATGCATTTACCCAAGACTGGTCCTACACAAGGAACTTCGCGTTTCCTCCTTTTGCGTTGATTCCCCGATGCCTAATACATCTACGGCAACAGATGGGAACGACAGTGCTCGTGGCACCACTATGGCCGTCTCAACCATGGTTTCCTTCTCTGTTGGAAATGGCGGTAGACATATCCCGCACTCTCCCACACTTCGACTATCTTCTCCAAGACCCGGACGGGTCCCCTCACCCCCT
The DNA here is from genome assembly GCF_036172605.1 of Pelobates fuscus. Classification (NCBI taxonomy): domain Eukaryota; kingdom Metazoa; phylum Chordata; class Amphibia; order Anura; family Pelobatidae; genus Pelobates; species Pelobates fuscus. The sequence goes on from NC_086317.1 coordinate 367,504,400, forward strand.
GATTCAACAGGAATTACTACATCTCACGGCATGGCTGGTTTCCGGGAACCCTACTCAATCAAAGGGGTTTCGGAATCAACTCTCCAACTTCTCGAGAGCGCATGGGCACCCGGCATGAGACAAGCTTATAAATCTGCTTGGAGCAAATGGCACGATTGGAGCACGGGATGGAACTTGGATCCCATATCGGCTCCTCTGAATTCGATCCTGCAGTTCTTAACTTCATTATTTGAAAACGGCAAAGCGTACTGTACGGTGAACCTCTACAGATCGGCCATTTCGGCCGCACACCAAGGCATCAATGGCGCACCGATTGGACGCCACCCACTGGTATGCCGTCTCATACTCGGCATCAGATTCGCACGACCCCCGCTACCACGCTATTCAGTGCTATGGGACGTCTCCATTATCCTCTTTTTCCTCGAATCTTGGCCGGATAATGCATCACTATCGTTGAAACAACTGTCGGCAAAACTGGTCATACTCCTATGCCTCATATCCTGCAAAAGGGTCTCAGACGTTAGAGCGTTAGACATCACGGCACGGTCCTACACGCCAGAAGGGGTCACTTTCGATATATCACGGAGAACAAAAAGCTCAACAAAGAGAGTGACATACCCAGCCTTTCCTGACAAGCCTCTCTTATGCCCGGTTAGATGCCTACAACTCTACGAAATGCGCACCATGACGTTACGGGACCTAAATAAACATGAACTCTTCATCTCTTTCCAAAGACCACACCTACCGGTGTCTACCACAAATCTGGCCCGCTGGGTCAAATGGATCATGACTACGGCGGGAATTGACACCTCCATATTTTCTCCTCACTCCATACGAGGAGCAATGGCTTCTAAGGCCTCTTCCATGGGTTGTCGCCTGGAAGACATTTTGAAAGCGGCCGACTGGTTCTTCAGAAACTACCTTCCGTGATTTCTACTTCAAACCAATAAAACACTTCGCAGGAACGGTAGTTTCTCAGCTTTAAACCAGCATAATAGGAGCCTCCGTGTCTTAATAAAATTCAAGGATTTTACTATTACCATGATGTAAAGTCATGATTTTATTAATGACACGGAGGCGAGTATTATCCCTCCCTCCCACCCGGCGACGGTGGAAAGGTAGACGGGAGTTTTAACAGACTAAAAAAATTACAGTTATACTTGCAACCAGGTGAGTCTTCACTATGATAGTCTTTGTCTATACGTTCACCAATATGTACAAATTAAACAATATCCCCTTGGACAAACAATGACCAAACACTAGCAAAAATACCTATGATTATGCGTACACCCAGTTTGATGCTAAGGTATTACCATATGTCTCCTCTTTTACAGCCTAATCTACCCTACATCGAAAGGGAAAACTCCTTGCTGTACAGTTTCATGTTCGGTTGGACACTTTACTACTTCGGGACTGCAAATAAAGAGGAACAGGATTGGCTGACAGAACCTATTATGCTGGAGAAGTGGAACCTGATTGGCTGTTCCTGTTACTAGGAAGAATACACCTGAGACTGTTAATGTTACTACTGTTTATATTTATAAAGTTTTTTTTTTTTGCTGCTGAGGGAAATAAAGAAAGAGTGCAGCATAATACTCACCTCCGTGTCATTAATAAAATCATGACTTTACGTCATGGTAATAGTAAATTCCTTGAATTTAGCATTAATCTTTTTTTTCAATGTTTACTTTTTATTGAAGTTTTACATAAAATAGGAATATAGAAGAGGGGGTACAGAAAAGAAAAAAGGGGGGGGGTATGAATAAAGTAAAGTACGTACATTATTACAGATCTACATATTTTACATGTTTTACACCATACAATTACATGCTGATGAAGGTCTTTATACAGTGTTCTGAATATGATGTGATATAAGAATCTGTGCACAAGTGAAAACATGTCCAATACTCTGTATAGGAATAATATTACAATGTTAACTATAATAAATAATGAATATAGCAGTACAGACCCGAACATTGACAAGAGTAAAAAGTGAGATAACTAACATGCTGCAGAACATACCCAGTGTCCTATAAGTGATAGTTGGCATCAAGGGTTAAGGATATCGCTAAATTCTACTGGTCTAATTGAACTATGTGATACTTCAACGACCATAGATGTATGTTATTAATCTCTAATTAACGGTGTTTCTCAGAGAGTCAACCAGAACTAATTGTCTGCCTATACGTCACCATACCGGTTATTTGTCTGGACTATGGCCTAGTAATGCCAGAAAATTTGCGGTGGAACCTCGTAGAGATGTGCCCTACAGTCACATTCGGCTGGGCTTCGTATAGGTCTGTACAAACCATGTAAGTGGAATTTAATGAGTGGCTTATATTTAGTTGCTTGAAAGCATTGTTATAATAGTGTTCAGTGACAAGGCGAATGCCGTGCCTTATTGCTAATCAGATGTACGAACTTGATTATTACGAAGTACTTGCTACCTATGATTAAATAGTACGTTAGTTGCTGAGCAATAGAGAAGGTAATAATGGAGTAAAAAGGGGATAAGAAGTAGGAATAAGGAGAAAGGAAAGAGATAGAGAAAGGGAGAAGGGTAAGGAAAAGGAAAAGGAAGAGGAAAAGGAAGAGGAAAAGGAAAATCCTCGCATCCTAATTATCTCAACAGCATAGGAGGGGTAGTTTGCCGTTAGGGAGTGATGTCCATGAGGTTGGTGAGCTGTTCGAATGCTGTAACCCATCCGTTCCAGTGGTCTTCGAATTTTGACATGTTCCCTTTCTTCGCCCATTCTTTTTCATAGCAGTATATAGTGTTTATTCTGTTGAGCAGTTCTTTTCCAGAGGGCCTAAAGTTGCTTTTCCAATGAGCCGCTATGCACAATTTTGCTGCTGTTAGAGTATTAATAACTGCTGCTGACGAGGGAAAGGTAGTCCCGTCTGGTAGTAGGTGAAGTAGGAAAGTTGCAGGATGAAGAGCGAGTTGTATACCTGAAATAGTGAATATAAGATTTTTAACATAGTCCCAGAATTCTCCTAATTTCGGGCATTCCCAAAAAACATGTAACATGGTGCCCCTTCCTCTGTTGCACCTCCAACATGTGGAAGTAGTTGTCGGGTATATTTTACACAACCTACTGGGCATGAGATACCATCTCATCAAAACCTTGAGATATGCTTCCCATAAATTGACGCATTTGGAGGATTTTTTGGTAGTCGCCAATGCAGATAGCCATTCTTTAATATGGAATTCTTCGCCTAAATCTTCTTCCCATTTCAACATGTAAATTAGTTTATCTTCTTTAGACTTGTCCAGTTGGGCTTGGTAGCATAATGTAAGAAGTTTCGGCGAAATGCGAGATTTGCCTATTCTGTAACAGATATGGCCTATTTTACTAAGTGACGGCAAATCTATATACTTAATCTCTGCATTGTGTAAAATATGTTTTACTCTCAGGTAGAGAAAGACATCTCTCTGTGGTAAGTTGTAAGAGGCTTGCAGATCTGGGAAGGTACGGAGGCCGTTGGAGTTGAACAGGGAGTAGACATGGGTCAATCCTCGTTCAGGCCAATGTCGTAAAGGCAGGTTAGGGGATAGCGTGGAGAGGGCTTGCATTGGAGCTAAGTAAAGCAATTCTTGGTTGGGACAAAGATCCGAGCTCCACGATTTCCAGGAGTGCAAGAGAAATTTCGTGCAGGGTAGTAATGACTGTGAGGTACAGCTTATCTTAGACCACATAGTATCAGATATGGATTGAAGTTGGCAGCATGCTAATTCAAGATTGAGCCAAATTGGATTTGTACGCCCTGTCATTATGTCCAGGCTTTGTGCTAATATAGAGGCTCTATAATAATTGTTGATATTGGGAACGCTTAAGCCACCTTGAGATATGGGACGCCATAGAGAACGGGAGGCGACCCTCGGAGGTTTCCTCTTCCAAATATGTGCGTTGATTGAAGATTGGAATTTAGCAAGAATTGATTTGGGGATATTGATGGGCAATGTTCTAAACAAATAAAGTATATGGGGTAATATCATCATTTTAATAGAATTCACTCTGCCTATCCAGGAGGTGTGCAGTTTATCCCATGGTTCCATTTGCTTAGAGATTTTCGATAACACTGCAAGATGATTCTCCTTGATGACTTGGGAATGTGAAAGGGCAAGCTTGATACCCAGGTACGAAATGGAAGATTTGCGCCAATCAAAGGGGAATTGAGACTTTAGGGTGGTGACATCGTGAGGCTCGAGGTTCAAGGGAAGTATTTGGGTTTTGCTAATGTTATTTTTGTAAAACGACAGTCTGCCATATGCGACTAGTGTGTCCATGAGACGTGGTATGGTAGAGCTTGGGTTTGCTAGAAAAAGGATAACATCGTCTGCAAAAAGAGCAAGCTTCTTTTCCCCTGCTGGTGTGACAAAGCCTGGAAGTAAGGTGTCATGTTTGATAGTATGAATAAGGGGTTCTAAACATAAGATAAATATGAGAGGAGACAGGGGGCACCCCTGCCTCGTACCATTAGAGATGTTGAAGCTATTAGATGAAAATCCTGAATTGAAAACAGTCGCTGAAGGCGAGGAATAAAGGGCCATGATACTAGTGATGAAGGGATCCGAGAATCCGTAGGCCTGCAGAGTGGCTTTCATGTATGACCAATTTAAACGATCAAAGGCCTTTTCTGCATCCAAGGCCATTAAGACCCCAGATTGACGATGCCTACTTGCCCAATCCATTAGATCCATACAGAACCTGGTGTTGTCACCAACTTGCTTTCCAGGCACAAAACCTGCTTGCTCTACTGAGACTAAAGTGGGTATCAAGGGTTTCAGTCTTTGGGCTATTAATTTCGCATAAAGTTTCACATCCGCATTCAATAATGAAATCGGGCGCAGATTACCGCACGTCGTGGGCGATTTATTCGGTTTGGGAAGGGTGATAATATAAGCTTCCAACATTATTTTGGGAAAGCAGCCAGTCTCTCTTATTTTATTAAAAAGTTTGGTGATGTGCGGAGTCAGGAGTTGTTCCAATTTAAGATAGTAATAATTTGAGAGACCATCAGGGCCTGGGGCTTTGTGCTTAGGGAGGGATCGAATGGCCGTAGCCACTTCGTGTTCCGTAAATGGCGCTGATAGCGAATTACTTTGTGATTGTGTGATCTGTGGTAGCGAAATATGCTTCAAATAGGATAACACTTCTTCATTGTCTGGAGTGTGCGTATGCACATCTTTATCTAGGTTATACAGATTGTCATAAAAGGATGCCAGTTCATTCACTATGTCAGTGGGATTATAGATTTTCGTTTGTGACTTCGAGAGAATATATGGAATTTTCGTTTGTAAGTATTTGGATTTCAGTTGGTTAGCCAGTAATCTGCCGGCTTTATTGCCTAAACCATAATACTTTTGTTGAAGTTTTGCTGAATTTTTAGTGAATTCTTGAACTTTAAGTTTTAGGAGTTCCTCTCTAGTGTCTATTAATTGCTTTGTTGTAATTCGAGACGGGGATGATTTGTTGGTGTTTTCCAAGGTCGTGAGTTTATGTAATAATGTATTCTGCAAATTTTGAAATTTCTTTTTATTGACTGCACCTAGTTTTATTAACTCCCCTCTTATTACCGCCTTATGTGCTAGCCATTGGGTTTCCAATGAAGTATCATCTGTGGCATTAATATCGAAGTAGTTCTGTAGATCATGAGCAATTTTGTCTAGAGCAGGGGGTGAGTCTAGAATGGATTCATTCAATCTCCATCTACCTCGGCCTTTCGAAGGGTAGGGTACCTCAATTGTAATAACTATTGGGGCATGGTCAGACCATGTTCTATTCCCTATCGTCTGATCAAGTAAGTGGGGCAGCGTAGATTTGTCTAGCAGGCATAAATCAATTCGCGTGTATGTCATATGAACCATGGAGAAGTAGGTGAAATCCTTGGCATCCGGGAATAGATTTCGCCAGGTATCATAGAGATCGTGTGTGAAGATTAAGTTGGAGAATAGTTTACTATTATGAAAGGTCATTTTGTTAGGCTTTTGGTTGTTAATACGTTGGATATCTAGTGAGGGGTCTAATGTGCAGTTACAGTCGCCACAAATGATAACATGACCTTTTTTGAGGGACGAAATCTTTTTTATGGCCTTGTTAAGGAATGAGAATTGGGCATCATTTGGAGCATATAAAGACGAAATTGTCACCTGGATTCCATTAAGTTCACCCACAAGTATTAGCAACCTTCCAGTCGGATCTGCGTATTGTGTGGTTGGGGTAAACACCCAGTCTGCATGTATAAGAATAGCTACTCCTTTTGATTTATTAGGTGCGTAAGCATGATAAGCTATGGGGTATTTGGTGGAGCGTAATTGAGGTGGGTTTTTATTGCATAGATGGGTTTCTTGGAGGCATACTATAGCTGCATTTGAGTCATGCATGTCTTTCAAAACTTGTCTTCTTTTATATGGGCTGTTAAGGCCTTTGACATTAAGAGAAAAAACTTTCATCGTGTTAATCATCATAGTAAGTGGTTGTTGCGCTAGTGCGTGGATGCGAGACTCCTGAGTTCGTGGGAGGAGAGGCCAACTTATTAATTGTTAGTACGGAGATGAGAATATCAATATGCTGTGTCTTCTTATATGCCCTAAAGTATGAGGTCATGCCGCCATGTAAGGACTTCGGATGCGAGGAAGAGGAGGAAAGAAAAGAAGGGTAGGAGAAAGTAACAAGATAAGAATAACTATATACATATTTATCTTCACTAAAAGGAAGATACAACTCAGTCATGTTGAGAGCACTATAGGTGTCCCAAGTCATGACCTGGGGGACAAGAAGAGCTCCTGCAGCCTGTTAGAAGTATTGTCCAGATGGATAACTGCAATTGAATTAACCAGTGTCCCCAAGAGATATGAGCTACTTGAACTCTCGTGGTGAGTGAAAGGTGCAGAAGCCATTATGTCTTTAACATTATTAATTATCAGGTAAGCATCAAGCCGACAATGTGTGAAGAAGAAGAGTCTCCCAAAGTGATCGGCACTCGGTGATATGGTGTTCGTGCACGTTGTGAGATATGGGAGATGTTAGCAACCGAATGATCGAGTACTACTGTAGTCACTATTGGGGGGTTAAGGAGATATTCTCCTGCTGAGTAACCTATGCGTTAAAACTAATGAATGAGTTGATATGTGGTTGTTAATCATAATAAAGGCTAGGATGAGATGAAATGTGCGCTGTCTCTAGGGAAACGAATAGGGTATAGCAGATGGCTTTAACTACAGCTATAGATATGAGACAGAGGTAAGCCGTTGAGCCGTCTCCCAATACATATCACCGGGAAATCATGAGCGGACGAGTGCAAGTATAAATAGAACTATTGATATGTGTAGATGTAAACATATGCCTTGGTCTCGCAGTGGGATTATGTAAGAGAGACCATATAAGATGCAATTATTGAAGAAAAACAAATTAACACAGTTAACATATATACAATCATGCAGATGGTGTGCGAACAGTCAGTTTCAACGAGTCCGAATGTATTCTAATAGTAGAACGCCCCAGCAACTCCCTGCATGGAGCTGTCGTTCTTCAGTGACTTAGCGATGGGCATATAGCCAATACTACTGGGTAAGTTACGTATGGGCAGAAATATTCAAGCATAAGCCAATTTGCTAACTACGGCCCCCTACTAGTAATTAGCATGTGGGGTAATTGGTATCGCATCTTTCGAAGCATGTAGTGTGCATAGATGACAGAAATGCCTACATGCCCATGAAGCATAAGAGCATATTAAACAGGTAACTTCATTTACAGGTAAGAGGAGTACCGAATTTATATTGCTACCACTTAACAGTTATGATCGTGGCTGATCACATTATGGTGATGGCTACGGAGTTTACTAAAGGTACTCTATGCTTTATCACATTTCAACTATACTACGTAATCACTCTAACATACCAGCATTCTCATACTGTCTTGTATACTGACAAAATTAACAGCCATGTCAAATTATACTAGCGAGGATTGCGTTCAGACATAGGAAGAAAATTTAAGCGAATGACAGTGACACAGGGGCTTAGGGCCTGTTGTGTTATAAGTCACACACACGAAAGTACGGAGAATTAAACTTATCTGGTAAAAATAAAGAACTGTTTACGCAACGCCCCGAAGAGCAATACCAAAACTTAAATTATACTCATCGTTTCACAAACGTGTAATATAGAGGAACAGTTCATGAGTGTTTAACTGACGATCCCGTCATACTCCACTCCGGCTGAAGTCTTCTCGGGGAGAGATCTGCTGCTGGCACGTCTCTTGTAGTCGTTTCCTTGGTGTTCCAAAGACCCCAGGAGGTGAGGAGTTTCATACCTTCAGCTGGCTCGTTAACCACTTGGGTTCTGCCTTGTCTCCAGATCAGTAGTTTCGTCGGGTAGCCCCATTTATAAGAGATATTGTTGTTGCGTAGGGTTTTTGTAATGGTTACAAACTCTTTTCGGCGAGCCATTGTGGCAGCTGATAGATCAGCAAATAAAGAAATTTGTTGAAAGGGTTCCAATAAAGTACCGGCCTTCCGAGCTGCGTTGAGTAAAGTGTCCTTGTGGGTGTAGTAGTGGAACTTCACAATTACATCTTTGGGAACTTCGGCCGCTAAACGAGCTGGGCGTGGAAGTCTGTGCATGCGATCAAACGACCATGCAGAATCAGGTAGCTCTGGCGCTAATGACTTGCAGATAGATAGTATAAAAGCAGGTAAGGCATCATGAGATATATCGTCCGGAATACCTCTAAATCTAATGTTCTGCCTTCTTGACCTATCCTCCAGATCTGCCATTTTCAGTTTGAGTGTAGCATGGTCGTCAGAGAGTTTCTGGAGTTTATCCACTGCCTCGTTATGAGCTGCACACAGCTCATCGGATCTGTTTTCCAGATGGCTGGTTCTGTCACCTAACGATGAGATTTCCTTTCTCAGCTCACTGTCAATATGTAAGAAGTCCTGTCTGATGGTGGTTCTAAGGTCTTGCAGCATTCTGTGTAGACTTCGCTCCGTAACCACCGCATCAGATAGTCTAGAGGAAACTGACTCGTTGTCTGAGTGGTCGTCCGACCCGCCATGCACATCGTCGCCATCTTGGAATTCCTTTTTACGATCTTTTTTTCGGGTTTTCGCCATCTCGGTAAGCTTCTGCTGTTTAGGGGGTGACATAGTCGCAGGGAGCCACTTATGGGTCGCTAGTGTGTGCAGAAAAAATGCAGTATAAGGCTATTTTTGTCGCTTTCAGGCTGGTTGTATAGCGGAGCTCTTAAGCCATGCGTCCGTACTCGCCGGAAGTCGGACACGCCCCCCCAATTTAGCATTAATCTTAAAGAACGTACTGCAGCTGCCTTCTTAAAAAGAAAACAATTAGTGACTTGGATGGAGCTAACTGTTAATTATGTAACAAAATTTAGCACACATAGCCACTGACATATATAATATCGAAACTCTTTTTAAATATCACACTTGGAGTACTTTAATCAACATCATTATTTGTTTTGTTTTTGGGTTTGATGAAAGATTTCTAAAAAATATATATATTTTTTTCTTGCGTAGGTGATTTAGTATGAACATTTTTAATCAGTAATATGAGTACATTTATTCACAATAAAATATTTTATTACTGAGTAGTTGCACTTTACAACAATAAGTGATTATGCACACATTCATTTAGCTAGATATTTCTACTACGCCTAAACAAAACAATTTATGTTGCAAACAGATATCCAATCTATTAACCCAACAACAGGAAAACTCCAGCATTCAATGTTTACTGAAAAATAAACCACTTTATTAGGATAAATAGTATATTTCAAACAAAAACAAATTATGTACCATTTAATTTAGTATTCATTTTTATATGCATGCATTGTATTTTTAAGTCAACATTTTTTTTTATATACCAAATCGTCTAAGAGGCATTATGGTATACTGGGGTGAAAAGTCAAATTGTATCCTCGTGTGACCTACCGCAAGAACATTTATCCCTAGTTATTAACTGCTTTTATGCAGATGTATTTGGTTTAATGTTTCTACAGTAACATTTGTAGTTTTATATGAAGACAGAAAATTTAATTATTAGTAAATTATTCATTATAGATCCTGCCAGGAAAATGTTTTACACTGCCGAGGAGATTTTAACTTTCTATACAGTACTAGTAAATTTGCAGAGCAAAAAGTCTATTTGCATGGAGCAAAGAAATTCATTTTAACATTAATATAACAAAATGGACAGTCACCGGACACAGAAGAATTGGAAAAACTACAGGGAGCTTAGAGTTTTTCTGAGCTATATCAGCTAATTATATCACTTCTCTCACTCTTCTCTATTAAACTTCTTCTTCCCCATCAAATAAAAGACTTCATACATATTCAAGAACATACAGTTCACCACACCAACATCTCATTATTAGGTGCTTCAATAGATGCATAAAAGACAACTCAATTACTTATTTCAAAACCTTTAATGATGCTAAGATGATCATTGACTTTATCCTACTTATTTCCAGGGCAACATACCAGTGGGTAAATCTAAGACCTAGTCTTCACCAACAAAGTTAAACCATGGTTAGTCAGATTTAACTCTGTGTTCTCTTTTAGCATGGAAGCAATTCACAAACCACTACCAAGACCACACAATAATCCTCCAACTTGTGGACCTGGGATTAATGTGCTGTGACAGAAGAAGCTCTGAATACAGAGGTGCTCAACATGATAAATAACAGACAGCACCTTATATATAAAAGACCTTATACAATCATTTAACATAAAGGAAAAGTCTGTTGCTGAATTTCTTAAAGCTTCTAAAAAAAAATCAAAGACAGATGGTCTCAGAATAAAATAAGACCAAAACTACCATCCAATTTGCTAGATGATCCTTTATATCAAACAGGATATCCTTAAAGGAACATTACCATATAACAATAATTCTACCTTAGAAGCATCTATTTCTGGAATTTGTCAGATGATCCTTTATATACAACAGGACATGTGTATTCCTAATGCTATAATTTTCCTCATCAATGATTTCCAATCCAATGCTACTGATAGAAAAAATATTGTGAATGAGATGCATGTGCGAGGTGTGCTTTGCTCATCCAATGAAATGCTTCTTATAGGGAAAGCTTAAATCCAGTGCTTCACATGAGCTAGATTTGATAATGTTCCATGTCATCATGGATTTTGAATGTCACCATGACTGTGTGAAATTCAGTCATTGCAGCTCAAGTGCCTCTAGTGGCTGTCAGGAAGATAGACACTAGGGACATGTTAAGCCCTTCAATCAAAACATTGCCGTAGATACTAAATGGCAATATTTTAAATTGTAGGGCTAAAACTGAATGATCCTTTAAAGAGATCCCAAACAATATTCAGGCAGTTAAAGAACCTCTGCACCCACAATACACTGCTTCATTCACAATACTCTCAAAGTAACTTATGACCAATGCAATAAGATAAAAGATCAATTTACCAAGACGAAAGATACAAATATTTTTTTTTCCATATTCAAAATTAAACTTTGTTTATTGCAGGGTAGTTTACTAAAATGTGAATTCAAAGTGAATTTTAAATTCAAGGCCTGTGTAGTCTAACTGAAAGTATACCAGCTCAACTATGTTACATAAACTATTTTACTAGTCTCACTTTAGTAAATAAACAAATTAGAGTAAGTCAGCCTTGTAAAAATGCTGGAAAAGTTAAAAATGCTGGCAAAACTAAAGCAAAAACCAAGCTTCTCTACTGCGACTTTGCAGCTTCAACCATCCTCCTGCTCTAAATATAATATGTAGATAAAATAGGAAATAGTTCAAGAACTAAAGGCGTAGAAACTAAACAGACATGTGAATGACATGAGTTTCAATCATGACTGCTTGAATGTCATTTGGTTCCGAATATATATGGCCAGTTACCAAATTGGTTTATGTAAAACACCAGAAAAATGCATACATGATTGACAGGTGCCAACAATATATACAAATAAAATCTCCTAATCTATGGAAAAAGCAGAGAAATCAAGCTCGAGAATGTTTAATTTGATTTGTCTGAATCAAAAAAATGAATCAAATATATTGGATGAAATTGAGAACTGAAATGCTTAATGGATGAAATTCTGTTTGCCTAAATTTTTAATTAAAATAAATAAAAGCAAATTAAAAGTAATAGTTGCACACATATAATAGAGTAAAAAAAAAAGTTATCAATGAGCACATATAATACTGAGTCACTCAGCAAGCAGAAAAAGACACTTCAACGATAGAGTTACTGTTATATGTTATATCTACATAATACATGTTTTACTGGTTTACTTCAAAAATAATAATAAAAATATAATGCAAATATAAAAAAGTATAAAATAGTAACTATTAGAGATATAAATGGTTAAACTTAAATTAAGTGCATTGACAGCTCTGGTTTTATCAGTGTGTAGGTTAACCTTAGACTGATTCTGAAATTCCTAAAAGAGGTCACAATAAGTAGAAACTAACTTAAACCTAAATCACTCAAATTAATTTAGACCGATCCCATATATCAAAGTTATAAAAAATCATCATGAATTAAAATCAGGAGTAAAATAGAATTCTACATACATAACAGGATGGTCCTAATACTTTAATACATATCATAGCTTCAAGATCAAGATATGGAGGTTTCCTTAATTATATTGCATCTATCAAAGTGGTCAAGAGCTGGTTATTGTCAACTGTGGTGGACTGTTATGGTGTGGAGTTTGAAGGATGTTGCTGTCGCTTGTGAAAGGCACTGTTTAAAGTTGATTTTTTTGGGGGGGAGGTTGGCACATGTCCAGCTTTGGTAAGCTTGGTGTATATATTATTATTGCACCTATAGTATTATTGTTGTGTTTTGTTGCCTTAGCCTATTCACTTTTGATAGTTTATCTTATTGTGAGTATTGTATATACTTTTTTATTAGCAAATAAGATTATTGTGTTGCATTAATGAATTAACTGGTGTGCATCTGTTTGATTTTAGATAGACACTTATGGGAATGTAACTTTAGGATAGCATCCTTTACTTGTTTTTTTAAGTCAGTGTTGATTGTTACAGTTAGTATCTTTTAGTAGACTGTTTCCTAAATATTATAACAAATATATTAATTTCATGCAAGTTTATACTGGTTTGTTTTAATTTGAACTTGACTAGAAGAGTGGTGTTAAATCCACTCCTGATGTGTTTGATCACATAGAATTCCATAATTAACATGTTCACAGTCAATTGTGTAGAGCGTATTCTTAATACTTTAGTATTCTAAATATTTTTATAATAAATCTTAATTCCTGTTCTCTTCACAGGGGGTAGGATGCATTGATATAAACTGCAATATATAGGTTAATTACTTGTTCTCTAACTCACTGTGGCTCAGTGTTTAGTGAATAGATTCACAAGTATGTCTCCAGTTAAGGGACTGGAGTTGAACTCCCCAAATGTACTGCTTCCTAATCCAGAGTTAAATAGATTTTCCAGTTGTTTCAATGGAGATAAAAAACAAAACATGTTTATTAGGGTCCTTGGGAGATTATTGGAATGAAATGCAGCTGACTGTATGATTTATGACTGCAAAAATTGTCAAAAACCATAATTTTTATGGAAATTACACCATTAAAAAATATTTAAAATCAACTAAAACATATGTTAAACATTTTTTCAGGAGTTGCTTAATTTTTTGAAGTTATATTAGAGATTTAGCAACTGATATCAAAATTCATATAACAGTGTTTATTTTTAACCTCATAAACATATATTAGTTAGATATAGGTAATACATGATAATAATGTCAAGTAGCTTTCCCTGTTTAAGTAATTATTTTAAGAAACAGAATAATATGAAAAATATATATTTTAAATATTACAATTTGTTAATATTGTTTGTATATTGATTACTCATTTTGAACTAATTAGATGAGCAATTATTCATATGTTTATTTTGATTTGCTAAATTCAAGCATCAAATTCAGTAACAAAAGCCTAGAAACAACCTTTTATGTGATTTCAGAGAAATGGAATTGAATGTTGAAATCTGTGGCCATTTGAAACTACACTGCTGCTTACAGGTATTAATATTTTTCACTAAAGCACTAGATTATCTTTGAAAGTGCTTTAAAAGTTTGATTTCTCTGAAGGGCATGCCAGGGTTCTTTAATAAATATTCTCTGCCCATGCATTATGTATGAGCATGCATAGTGTAGAAAAATTGAGTTCATGTGTATTGTAGAGTTCTTTATAATAAAGCATTCAATTCCTATATCCTGCATTTACTCAATAAATCTGTATCTCATTACATTTTTCTTTACATTCATTAATGTCATTGGATATGTGACATACATGCCAACAATGACAATATTTTCCATAGTCGGAATGAAGAAAAAAAGGTAAAATGTATTTAATGTAATGCTTTTTTAACTTCTGATTGTAACATAAAGTGTGCATATTATTATTTTTTTTTTATTTATTTTTTTATTCATTTTTCAGTGATACAGCCTTATCATGTTGTATACACAAAACAACGAGCTATACAAGGATAAGAAAAATTATATAAATCCAAAATAATAAGCAGCATTACATCAAATTTCATACGTGTATGTTAAGTTAAGTGACTTCACAGTTTCATTCACTGACCAACTATTATATAAGTCTATACATACAATGACTAATAGGGATTGTAATACCAGATTTTGACCCCAAAACGCCTTAGTAACGTAGGTGTAGTATTGAAGTCTGTACCCCTGCGTACTGTTATATGCCATAATTCGACTAGGGTGTGCCCTCGTGGGGTTTGTATCCCTTACTAAGTTAAAGACGCAGCGTTGGTGTTATTAGGTAGTCCCTGTAAGAATTGTCTCCAAGGTTGCCATATGTCCGTGTACCTATGGTATTTGTCTAGGGATCCCCATCTGAGTTCCTCTAGGGCGTGGAAATATTCAATCTTTAGATACCATTCCTTCTTAGAAGGCGGGTTAGGTGACCTCCAATTGTTCACCAGACAGCCTTTCGCTGCTGTTAACATAAAGTACGTGAGAGAGTGTTTGAATTTTCGTCTTGGGATATTAAAATGGAATAGCAGTAAAGCTTCTGGGCTAAAAGGGATCGTTATGTTCATCACTTAGTTAACTGTATTCCAAACCTCTCTCCAGAAACTTGTCACTAGGTCACAGGTCCGCCATATATGTTGAAATGTACCTGTGTTTGAGGTGCATCTCCAGCATTAAGGTGAGGTAGAGGGGTCGAACCTATTAATGTCAGTCGGAGTGGTGAACCAAGTGTGCATATTATGCCTAATTACTTGGCCAGGACAAAATCATGTAGGTACATTGAATTTAATAATTATAACATAACACTTTCAGTAAAATAATATAAGCAAAGTTCAAACTTCTAAACCCACAAAAAATGAAACACTAAAGTACTAAAGTACTATTTACAAGCAGTCACAATGCTCAAAATGTAAGCTTACTGACATCCACTAACCTTCAAAATGCAAAGTCTGTTCACTGCCTGGTTCAACCATATATACAGTTGAGAAAGCTGACTGGTCCGTAATGTAAACTGTGAGTTTAAATGCAAAAAAAAGAAAAGAAAAAAAAAGAGTGTCGCCTGCGTCATAATTATATCAGGTAGAGCCCTGACCAATGGCTCTACCTCATCCTTCATCCCACTGGCAGGGGGTGAAGGGTAACATGTTTAGGTTTCTGGATCCTATTATTTTATGTTGGGCAAACAGGACCCAGGCGATGCCTTGTCTAAATCTAAATTAAAGTGGAGTGGGGGGTGAGGCAAC
Source organism: Pelobates fuscus (assembly GCF_036172605.1). Taxonomy (NCBI): domain Eukaryota; kingdom Metazoa; phylum Chordata; class Amphibia; order Anura; family Pelobatidae; genus Pelobates; species Pelobates fuscus. The sequence continues at coordinate 367,520,170 of NC_086317.1, forward strand.
TTTTTTCATACTTGCCATTTGAAAGGTTCTTTCATTAATGTGCTTTTTAAGCTCCCCCCAAGTAAGAACATCAAACAAACCAATCATGGCTCTGACAGGCAAGTATCACCTCTAGTGAATATTCACCAATAATGTGCCAGGTAGTGATGTCGCGAACATAAAATTTTCTGTTCGCGAATGGCGAACACGAACTTCCGCAAATGTTAGCGAACGGGCGAACCCGGCGAACCGCCATAGACTTCAATAGGCAGGGAAATTTTAAAACCCACAGGGACTCTTTCTGGCCACAATAGTGATGGAAAAGTTGTTTCAAGGGGACTAACACCTGGACTGTGGCATGCCGGAGGGGGATCCATGGCAAAACTCCCATGAAAAATTACATAGTTGATGCAGAGTCTGGTTTTAATACATAATGGGCATTAAGTACCTAACATTCCTAAATTGTTTGGAATAACGTGCTTTAAAACATCAGGTATGATGTTGTATCGATCAGGTAGTGTAAGGGTTATGCCCGCTTCACAGTGACAGACCAAACTCCCCGTTTAACGCACCGCAAACAACCGCAAACAGTCCATTTGCACAACCACAAACTCCCCATTTGCACAAGCTTGGATACCAAGCTAGCCATGTCCCGTTCCTTGTCCTAACTGATGTCATTGAAGGTCTCTTCCTCCACCCAGCCACGTACAACAACAAGGGTCCCCGAAAGGTGACAACAAGCCCCCTGTATTTTTTTTTTTAAATGTACACTACTGTTACACCAGATATGAGTTGCACTGGTGTGACACTGTGCCCAGGCAGGCCCTGAAACGCACACGTGTGAAGGAAACTGACTGCTATTATATTACAGTCAAAAAAGTTTTTTTGTTTTTTTAAATGCAAGCTATTGTGACACCAGATATGAGTGGTGGCACTGGGACCACCTTAAAAATATTGGATATCGCTAAAAATCATGATCACTATATACTTTCTCTACAAACCTCTAAAACGAACCAAACTACTCATCCATCCACTATACCACTTTATCCCACCTAGAACTAGTGCCCAGTTAAAATACTTGACTCTTACTTACCCACACTCAGTCATGCCACACACATTTCACCACTACTCTCACTGAATCCCTCTGACTACGGCTAAATTCATCTTCTACATCAGAACACTACTCCTACATGTATCCATGTCTCGGGTCTTTCATTTAGAATAGGGGCAGCTTAGGTTTCTTTCAACTCTGACACTCCAGTGCATATTATTAAAAGATTGGGCAGATGGAAATCCTCAGTCTACAACCGATATATTCCTCATCCCGAGAAAGAAATGAGGAAAGCTTTTAAAAGTTTGGCTTTGTAAATTTGATGCAATAAGTGTGTTTTTCTTTAATACCTTTTCACCCTCTTTGCATGAACCCGATTTACATATATTACTAATAGGTTTCTGAACATACATATTATATTATTCACTCACTCACTCTCTGGGACGGCCTAAGACATCATGCTGCCTAGGTCCAACGATAAATGACTATGGGGGATAATGTATAATAAACACAGGTTACTGGCTATGGGGGGGATAATGTATAATAAACACAGGTTACTGGCTATGGGGAGGATAATGTATAATAAACACAGGTTACTGGCTATGGGAGGATAATGTATAATAAACACAGGTTACTGGCTATGGGGGGATAATGTATAATAAACTCAGGTTACTGGCTATGGGGGGATAATGTATAATAAACACAGGTTACTGGCTATGGAGGATAATGTATAATAAACGCAGGTTACTGGCTATGGAGGATAATGTATAATAAACACACAAAAAAAAAAAGAATGCAGCTTCAGAATTAATCTAAATTGTATGCTGTCTAGGAGGTGGGAGGGTCTGGGAGGGAGGGTCTGCTGCTGATTGGCTGGAATGTGTCTGCTGACTGTGAGGTACAGGGTCAAAGTTTACTCAATTATGACGAATAGGGGGCGGACCGAACATCGCATATGTTCGCCGTCCGTGGCGAACGCAAACCTGCGATGTTCGCCGGGAACTATTTGCCAGTGAACCGTTCGGGACATCACTAGTGCCAGGTAATGTATATGCTATTGGTTTTAGTTGCCCTAGTTCTTTATTGTTACATGCATTATTTTCTGTTTTCACACATGATGTTTGCTAAGTGGTGATCGCTATCAGATGTGGTAGACATTACTAACAGTAGGCTATTTAAAATAGCAACAATGTCAAACATTTGTCTGCAGTTTGTGGCTGCTACTAGTTACTGGCTGTTGTTAGTAGTGACAGCTTGTTGTGTTTTTTTAAGGACAAGACTGGAAACAAGCTCAAAGTCTGGTTGAATGTATAATGAAACACTGCAATAACACATGTTCAGTAGAAACGCATAAAAATAATAAATAATTGGCATTTTTTTCTTTAGCACATGCAATTAATTATTTAAGTGGCAACATGAAATGACTTTGTTAGCATATGCAAAAGTCTGTTTATCTTAAATAGTTTAAAATGTATTCCATCTGCAATACAATGCTTTTGCATTAATAGTCCATGAAAACTAGATATGGAGATTAATTTTATTATGAACTTTTTTATTATGAGCTAAATTCAAATCAATCATGTGATCTAAACTAATTCAACTCCAGGCAAAGACAACATACATTTTAACAACATTCTGAAAGTACCCCCAAAATACATGGAAACTCGCAAAAGTCACATCCCCTGATAGACCCGATCTAGGGGACCAACATATCCAAAATTCACCCAGATCGGTTAGGGGTTCAGGGTTTCCATGGAAGTCATCATTTTGACCGACTGTGCACATGGTCCTATGCCCAAAACAGTTCCAGGGTCGATCTCTCTGGAGTACAAAAGTACATAAATCACATGAACAGAGCCTTTTAAAGTGCATTGGGCAAGGTATATTGCAGGGCCCATAGTCCTGAGCCAGGAGGCTGACAAGCAGGCTCCTCCAGAAGCCCGTGACGATGTTCTGTTTGCCACAATTAGTCATTTTGTGGAAAAAATGCATAGATTTCCTAGCATTACACTATGTCTCCCTAGAAACTATTCATTGTTTGACAGGCTCTACAAAATTCAACCCCTTATCCAGACCAAAACATTTGTATTGACAAATCCCTTATGGAATCTAAAGGTAGACTGTTTTGCAAACAATATATCCCATCTAAGCAGTCATAATATGGCATCAAAGTCTATAAATATTGTAAATCAACTACTGCTTTTACATGGGTGTTTCGGATTTATCTAGGGAAGGATATCTATCTTAAGTAACCAGGACACACTGATTCTTTGGTCACAAATAGCAAGATTGGGTGGGATCTGATCCTTACCTTGTTAAATAGGGTTTATCATCTATGGGTTAATAATGATTTTCTCAGTATTGATTTATTTAAAAATGTATATTGTTTAGAAACCCTAGCATGTGGCACAGCGTGCAAAACATGTAGCAGCAGAAGCATTAGAGGTTCCTCTTCAACTCTACACCAAGATGAGTTGCTGGCCCTTTGGTTCACAGGTAAGAAAGATGTGCACATGCTGTCTACAAGGAACAATGAAAGTACAGAACCTGTGTCTGTCAGAGGAAGAACTGAGAAACTGAAAAACCAAAGTGCATTGCAGACCACAGCAAGTATATGGGGGAGTAGACTTGGCTGATCAATGTACACAACCTTATCCGATGAATCAAAAAACTAGGTCCTGGCACAAGAAAATAGCAATCTATTTCAGCTGGGTTACAATTTTCTATTCCTATGGTCTGTAAGAAAAAAAAAAGCCACAGGGAGGACATACTTTTGTTTGATATTTAAATTAGAGTCCTACAAGACTTCCTTTTTGGAATCAGGGCATGCCAAAGACATTGCAGCCCAGCTTAAATAGATTGCTATTTTCTTGTGCCAGGACCTAGTTTTTTGGTTCATCGGATAAGGTTGTGTACATTGATCAGCCAAGTCTACCCCCACATCTTGTAAAAAAGTCACCACAGAGAAAGTGTTGTGTTTGCTATAAGACAGGAATTGGAAATGACTCCTGTTATTACTTTCCTTCCTGCACCTTCCTTTCCTACCCTCTGCATAACTGACCGTTTCAGAGCTACTACTATACAAAGCAGAACTACTGATACACTCTGTATGTGTCTTTGTCAGTTTGCTTGAATACTCTGGATTTCTGACCTCGGTTTTTCCTGATTATTTTTTGTTAGCTGCCTGTACTGGCTTGTTAAGTGGCTAAACCAAACAACTTAAAATAATACATTCATAACACTTGTTAAAATGGTATTGCATCGTAGGTCAATTTCCTTTCTTAGAAAAGCAACAGGCCCAGAAAACACTTTGTGAAACTTGCAAGTTGAAAAGGGCATCTAATATATTTGGACCTATTTTGAATACCCTGGGATGTCTACAGTTTGAAAGGCAACATAGGCCTAGCAAACCATTCTGGCAAATTTCAATTTGCAAAAACTGAAATGGGCAAAGCCCTATATTTGACCCGGAAACTTCCAAAACACCATAAAACCTGTACAAGGGGAACATCGTTGTACTCATGGGACATTACAGCATACAAATATGTGTATTTTATTGCAATAAAAGCTAAAAGTATTATGACATTCACAGTTAAGATGCCATGCAGAAATGTACTAATTTCTTACACTTTTTAGATTGTATTCATATTAAGTTATATTTCATATCACAGATAGCTGGGCAGGTGCTAAATAAAAAATGTATGGTGAACTGCATGCAAATAAGTTGTCTTAATAATGATGTCTAAACAAAAAAACTTGCATATCTATATGTATATGTAAATACTTGATTGACATTGGTAGTAGGTATGTGATATGAGGAAAAACAAAATACAAAATAGTATTATTCAGAATGTTGTATTCTTGTGTTGTGCTCCAACAATTTGTTTGGCATACAAACATGGTTTCATTGCTGAAATATAGATTTAATGAATGTGTGTGTTATTGCATACTAGGAATGCCAAGCAGAATTATTGCAATTTGTAAATGCATGAAGTGTGCCAAATTAGAATGATTTAGTAAAAACATACAATTTATAATAGTTGTATTGTAATAATGCACATCCGATTAGGCATTACTCAGAAATGAATGCAAAAGCAACTCCTGTCGTGATTAATTTAACCCCTCTCCCAAAATAAATCAGCTGACATAAATAGTGGAAACAGTATAATACTAGTAATTTTAATAAAAAATATATCAAATTAATTAGTATCACCACTATATTGAGAAACAGCAATAAATATATCCTCCTTTTTTATATGTTATGTGAATGAAATATTTTCACAAAGAAATTGTGTCACTTTCTGCTTCTTCCAGTGATTGAATGGTTGTAGAGAAGTTTGTATTAGGTCAGATGGTCCACATATCACACTTTAAGGTCACTATTGCTAAATCAATCTAATGTTCAAATAAACATAATCATTGTTTGTCTTTGCTAAAAGCAGTAGTAACATTTTGAAAACAAAATCTCATCTTTAACAAGTTCCACATCCCCTTAGTTTAAATCTAGACTTTAGATTTGTCCAGATGTAGGTAAATCAGCTGTTTGGCTGAGTTTTATATCTCCCATTTGCATAACTGAGCAAATGACTAATGCAATGGCTAAACATGTTTGACTCAATATTCAGAATTCCACCTGTGGCGCCAAAACAGAGATGATTGATGGGAAGAAAGATGATTAATGGCTAGAGGGCCACTAAATTTTCAATTTTATTATAAGACACAGAGGTTCATATTATGCTTATCTTCTTTATTTCATCAGCAGCAAAAAAGGGTTGTTTATAATTAATAGGAAAGAAACATACAATAACCTTAGCAAGAGTTAAACATAACATTATAATAGTCAATGAGAACATCTTAGCCAGATTGATTCTCATATCTCCATTCCTGTACTACACCACCATGGTTCTTGAGATTGCTTCCACTATCCTCCTACTGGAATTCTATCCTGGCTCCTCTCTGGGGACAATTATATGTCCCAAATGTGGAGCGCTCAAACACAGATAAATCTTACCAAAATGTAGTCTCATTCAATGGTAAAATATGGGGTACATGTCAAAGTAAAATACAGAAAATGCAATATAGTGTAGATGGTACTGAAAAATGGCTTCACAGTGATTATAATGATATCGTGCTGAATATTACACTCACATTTCAAGGAGCCTGTATATAGAAAACACTGGCTCCGTATCAAGGCTTGTGTGCTGTTATGGTAGCACCACCCTCCTACTTCGGCTTGAAGAATTTCTCAGGAACACAAAAAAAAGGGAAGAAAGCAGACCAATGTGTAGACTTATGGTGATAAATGACACAGGTATATGTTCAATAAATGGGGTGCTCACCTGGTCCTGAGCCTACGAATCCCGGCTCTAGGTGTGTAGGTTTTGTGCCAATTTGAATGGGGATGGCACTTCCCCTGTGAGGATTCCTTGGAGGCTCCAAAAAGGACTTGGATGAGGTTTTGAATGAAAATGGTGAATTTATTGGTTTAAAATAAACATAAAAACAAAGATGATAAAAGTCCTCAAATAAAAGTCCTTTAAAAATGGCCAATACGCGTTTCACTCTCAAATAGAGCTTCTTCAGTCAGCTCTATTTGAGAGTGAAACGCGTATTGGCCATTTTTAACCCCTTAAGGACCAAACTTCTGGAATAAAAGGGAATCATGACGTGTCACACACGTCATGTGTCCTTAAGGGGTTAAAGGACTTTTATTTGAGGACTTTTATCATCTTTGTTTTTATGTTTATTTTAAACCAATAAATTCACCATTTTCATTCAAAACCTCATCCAAGTCCTTTTTGGAGCCTCCAAGGAATCCTCACAGGGGAAGTGCCATCCCCATTCAAATTGGCACAAAACCTACACACCTAGAGCCGGGATTCGTAGGCTCAGGACCAGGTGAGCACCCCATTTATTGAACATATACCTGTGTCATTTATCACCATAAACCATAAGTCTACACATTGGTCTGCTTTCTTCCCTTTTTTTTTGTGTTCCTGAGAAATTCTTCAAGCCGAAGTAGGAGGGTGGTGCTACCATAACAGCACACAAGCCTTGATACGGAGCCAGTGTTTTCTATATACAGGCTCCTTGAAATGTGAGTGTAATATTCAGCACAATATCATTATAATCACTGTGAAGCCATTTTTCAGTACCATCTACACTATATTGTATTTTCTATATTTTGCTTTGACATGTACCCCATATTTTACCATTGAATGAGACTACGTTTTGGTAAGATTTATCTGTGTTTGAGCGCTCCACTTATAGGTGTAGGTCCTTGTCACTTACACCGCACCAATATCTACTAAATTTATTCAGTGGAATAGAGGATATTTCCACACCAGTGTATTGAGCTGCCTGTAAATCACTTTCTGACTTTTTTGAGCACTTTTGTTATACACACTCCTCTGTAAAAAGAGGCAACCTTTGATTGATATGTCCCAAATGTTCCACATGACTATTGATCTTTTGGCAGGAGCTTGGGCGCCACAAATGAGATAATTCAACCACCAGGCCTGAAATTCATGGGATAGATGATGGTGTAACATAGTATATTACATAGTATATAACACCATGTGGTCCTGTATGTGAAGCTGTGAATCACATTTTACATTACCTTACACACCTGTTTAAACAAGGGTTTGCTTACAATCAGTCTTCATTGATCTGCAATTTGTGCAGGATATCGTGGTTTTCATGGATTCCCAGCATAGAAAATTCTTTAAGTTTCTCATCTCCTCTGGAGCATCAAATTTGCTTGGCCACCTCAGCTAAGATACTTTTCCTTGTCATTCATAAATCCGTCTTTTTAAATCATGGCCAATTACCCTGCCCTCTCTCTTTAACAACTACTCATGCTCTCATATCTTATATCAGGCAAAGGGTTTTGAGACCACATCAGACCCGTGATGGGGTTTCTTTTGATATATTAAGGTGGTCAAAAACTTCCATTACATCTGTTTTCTAGCCATATTTCCCTCACAACATAAAATTATGTCCAGTTTTCTGTCTCAAGGAATATGAATCCAGAACATCAGCCTTTTGGAATTCAACTTTTCTTGATTTGTTCTTAGCATTGCGGAATTCTCATTGTCCTGTGTCTACGATCATGGGTGAAATGGATTATGACACTGGCTTCAGTTTTTGGACTACATTCTACTAGAGGTGCTATGGTTTACATTGCCTTATCTTTGGGTTGCAGACTGGAAGATCTCTTAAAAGGTGCTGATGGGTCTCACAAATCTACTTTTAAAGAATATTATTTTCATCCAACTACGGTCGTTTGACAGCTTTGAAATAGTATAATATGAGCTTCCATGATAAAAAATACTAGATTTTACTATTTACATGACATAAAGTCATGCTTTTACTAATGAAAAGGAGGTGAATATAAGCCCACCCCATTTGACATTTTTTCTTGTTCCATCCCTGTTTTACACTGTTATGTGTTTTTTTACTGTGAAAATTATGGGTTTGTTGTTTGCATTTACCTTTTTTTGGCTATGTTTTTTGTTAGCCATATTTACACTTGTATATTGTTGTTGGTATATATCGCATGTCATTTATACTCATAAGTACTGTAAATTCTGGCTTTTTCATGTCAATGGTCATATCTTACCATTTCCGCTTGGAGTCTCAATCATGTTCCACATATACCTGTTCTATTTCAGTCAAGATGAACGCATCAATTATTGTTATGATGTTTTGTTTACATTTTGTCTTTGTTACGTTATTTAGTGATATCATCAAAAAAGAGGAGTGGCTTAGGGTCACAGGGGATGTTATAGGTGTAGGGATATTCTCATTGACTATAATAATGTTATGTTTAAGATTACTGTTTTTTTTCCTATAGAATATGTACTATCCTTGCTTTGCTGCTGATGAAATAAAGAAAGAGACACGCATAATATGTGTCTCTGTGTCTTTAATAAAATCACAACTTTATGTTATGTAGAGAAGTAAAACAAGAGATTAAAAATAAGAAAAGGGCATTTAAAGTGTTTAAATCGGATAAATCAGAGACATCTTATATAAGATATAAGGAAGGCAATAATGCTTGCAAAAAGGCAATTACAGTGGCTAAGCAAGAAAATGAGAAATTGATTGCCAAAGAATCCAAAACCAACCCCAATTTTTATTTTCATGTACATCAATTCTAAAAAAAAATAAAAAATGAAAGTGTGGGTACACTGGAAACAGAGATGGGTCTGTTAGTTAATGAATGTCAGGAAAAGGCTGAAATGTTAAATATCTATTTTCCTTCAGTATATATTAATGAGGATCCTATGGCAAGAGATAGGCAAGTGATTGTTGCAAAATACTTGTAGATAACTTCTGATTGGATGACTCAAGACAAGGTGCTACAGCAGTTAAAGAAAATTAATGTAAATAAAGCTCCAGGGCCTGATGGTATTCACCGACGAGTACTTAAGGAGCTAAGTGGGGAAATAAGTGAACCTCTGTATTTAATCTTTCAAGATTCTTTTGTTTCAATGATTGTACCGGAGGATTGGAGGAAGTCTGATGTCGTTCCTATATTTAAAAAAGGTTCAAAATGCTTGCCTGGAAATTATAGATCTGTGAGCTTAACTTCTGTGACTGGGAAAATATTCAAAGAGCTATTAATAGACAATAGTCAGGAATTCATTGGGAAGAACTTTGTTATTAGCAATAATCAGCATGGTTTTATGAAACATAGGTCATGTCAACACTCCATTTCCTCTCTCTGATCACCCCCTCTTATCGTTTGCTCTCAAGTACCCCCTCACCCAACAATGTCAGCCTAACTCCCCTCAACTCAGGAGGAACCTTAATTCTATTGACCTCCAGCAACTGTCAGCTGATATTGATTCACAAGTGTTATCCATCCCTTCCCTCTCCTGTCCCTCACTGGTCATATCCACATAAAACACAACCCTCACCTCTGCGTTGAATGCTGCAGCCTCGCTCCAAACATGCACCTCGAGGAGGACACAACCCCAACCATGGCATAGTAAATCAACACCCTACCTCCAAAGTTGCTCCCATTGTGCTGAACGCTCCTGGAGGAAATCACCCAAGTAGACTTTCTCCATTATAGATTCATACAGTGCAGCTCTTGCCCTCGCTAAACAGTCATACTTGTCCTCTCTCATTAGTTCATGCTCCTGCAATCCCAGGCGTCTCTTTGACACCTTTAACTCTCTTCTTCGCCCTGCTGTGGCCACCCCCAAACTAGTCTTACAGTTGACAGCTTTGCATGTTACTTTACTGGCAAGATTGAACAGCTAAGGAAAGAATTCTCACCACCTTGTCATTCTCTTTTTCAACTACACATAGACCATGCCTTTCCTACCCTTCAGACTTTCTCCAAAAGGTGGCTGTGACCTCGGCTTGCTGTCTTGGCATTATACTTGACTCTGGCCTCACCTTTGAGACTCACATCCAGCATGTTGCCAAATCCTGTATATTCCATCTTAAAAACATAGCCTGCATCCACCCCTTTCTTACGCAAGATGCTACCAAGGAGCTTTCCATGTGCTAGTAATTTCCCACATGGATTATTGTAACCCTCTCCTGATTGATCTTCCCAAAAGCCGTATTGCCACTCTTCAGTGTGTGCCTTATAACCCATCTCTTTAGGAAAGATTATGGCCTCCCAGACTAAACTCTACCTCACATACCTGTATCTTGCTCTCTCATAAAGGGCAGCACTCTACTCTCTCCTCCAGCTCTGCTTGTCTCCCACCTTATTTGCCTGCTATTTCCTGTCCTAATGTGTTTTATACACCACCTCCTATAGACTGTAAGCTCATTTGAGCAGGGCCCTCTTCAACCTATTGTTTATGTAAGTTCTTGTAATTGTCCTATTTATTGTTAAATCCCCCCTCTCATAATATTGTAAAGCACTACGAAATCTGTTGGTGCTATATAAATGGTGATAATAATAATAATAATAATAATAATGTCAAACTAACCTAATTGCATTCTACGAAGAAGTAAGTAGAAGTATAGATCAGGGTGTTGCATTGAATGTGATCTACTTGGATTTTGCCAAGGCATTTGATACGGTTCATCACAATAGCTTAGTCTTCAAACTAAAAGAAATTGGTCTAGATGAATATTCTTGTTCTTGGGTAGAACATTGGCTTAAGGATAGAGTACAATGAGTTGTCATTAATGGTACATTTTCAAACTGGACAAAAGTGGTAAGTGGTGTCCTTCAGGGTCCTGTTTTGGGACCACCTCTATTTAACATATTTAAAATGATAAATGATCTTGAAATAGGCATTGAAAGACATGTTTTAGTGTTTGCAGATGATACAAAACTTTGTTAAGTAATAAAATGTAAGCAAGATATTGCTTTGCTGCAGAAGGATTTAGATAGATTGGGGGACTGGACACTAAAATGGCAGATTAAATTTAAAGTAGAGAAATGCAAAGTTATGCACTTAAGGGTCAAGAATGCACAAGCAACTTACACCCTAAATGGTAGTGAATTAGGGGTAATCACACACAAGAAGATTTGGGAATTGTTATAGACAACAAATTAGGCAGCTATATGCAATGTCAATATGTAATTGCTAAGGCCAGTAAGGGTTTGACATGTATAAATAGGGGCATAAATTCTCTGGATGAAAATATAATTTTGCCTCTTTATAAATTGCTGGTAAGACCACACCTTTTATATGCTGTGCAATTTTGGGCACCTGTTCTAAAGAAGGATATCATGACACTAGAAAAAGTGCAAAGAAGAGCTAAAAAATTGATAAAAGGAATGGAGCATTTTAGTTACGAAGAAAGCTTAAAAAAACTAAAATCTCTTTAGTTTGGAAAAACGGCGCCTCAGAGAGGATATGATAACATTATACAAATATATTCGGGGCCAGTACAAACCATTATCTGGAAATCTATTCATAAGCAGGGCTATACATAGGACACAAGGTCATGCATTTAGGCTGGAAGAAAGGAGAGTTCATCTAAGGCAAATAAAAGGTTTTTTTTTTTTTTTTTTTTTTTTTTTTATTCTTTATTTTTGGAAGCGCAATGTTAAGTACAAGCTCAAAATAAGACATATGCATTTCACAAGAAGTATAGTCACAGGTATATGCAGAAAATGTCAAGATGTTGTGCGCTTATTTTTTGTAGGTGTACAAGTAAGATTATACATGCAGAAAAAATAAGAGAATAAACAAACAGTTGTCGCTGAGTAGTCGATTAATATAAGATAAAGCATTTCTATCTGAGTGTTGCGCTACGCTTGTGTAGACTATTATACAATAACAAGTTATCAACATGAAGTTAAGCACATTAAGAACAGTGAGACATACGCTTAATATCGAGTAAGCTTTTAACAAGCATGTGCCATGAGGAACAGTGTGACACTAGTACGGTAGAGCAGTAGACTATTGGCATCAATAGTGAATAACAGAGTTAAGCTGGTCGTAATGGCTTACTAATATTATAGCTTAAACTGGTGGCGAAAGGTGTTTACAGCAATACATTTGTGTCAGGCAGGTTATAAGTTCGCACAGGTTTGCCTGTGTGAGAGTGTGTGTAAGTAGAGGAGTAACATGGAGGGAGCTGTGAGCTCATAGCAAGCTTGGTCGTTTGAGTGTAATGGGAAGACAATTTTAAGGCTAAGTAAAGGGCAATACCAGGGCATACCATTTTAAATAATAGTAACAGGCTAGGTCTGAAAAGGTTATGTCAGAATATAAGATACGATTTAACTAGAGGTTCTGATATAGCCAACATTGTCATGCTTAAAGTTGATTATTCTCAGAGGCAGTAACATCTGTTAACCTTGCTTTAAATCTCTAATTAATGGGAGCTTAACCCCTTAAGGACCAAACTTCTGGAATAAAAGGGAATCATGACGTGTCTCACATGTCATGTGTCCTTAAGGGGTTAAACATCGGAGTGAACATGTGAGTGCATGAAACAGGTGTGTACAGGTATTGCTTAACACTGCTGGGTCTGCTAAGTTAGGTGGCTAGAGTCATATCGTTGATTTATAGCTTGCTTCTATTCTCTCCTTAGTCAGGTTAGCATAGTAAGATTATCCAACATATAAACTAACGTTTAGTTATCAGTTTTAATTCTGCTATGCTGTTGCTGTCATAATGCATAGTCACGGTTTGCAGTATAGCAGTAGCTAAGTGAGATGACATATATATATTTAAGCTAAACTATCATGGAGATAGAGGGTCTAACAAACTCGATTAAAGTGCAATCACCTTGCGAGAAAAAACACAAACAAAACAAACACAAAAAAAAAGAAGGCAATGCATACATAAGACTGCTGAAGTGAGACAGCGATTAGACTAAACAGGGTATCAGGGAACCACAAGTCAGGGCATGCATAACTATTAGGTAAGGACCGTGCTCAGCTGCCGTGTAGAGAGTCCTGTTAAAATATTTGACTGCTTTGGTTGTTAGGCAGGTAGTGTGTCCAGGCAGCAGTCCCAGAGGTTGAGCAAAGATGATGTGAGCAAAGATGGTGGCATGTGGGGGGCATATAAGAAAGCAGTGTCACAGCGGGGATTCACCTGGGGAAACCTGTCCCGTGAGACAGTCCTGGGATTCCTGCCCATTTAGCCACCCGATCCCTAGTCTCGGTTTCTGTCCGCCTTGGCTGGTGGAAGTCCAAGAATAGTCTAGGAATACATCAGTTATAGGCATATATGAGTTTGAGGTACATATTAGTTATAGGCTTATTATGAATATAGGCACACATCTCGCTGGGAGGCTGTCCAGGCATCTTGGTTTTAGATTGCACGGAATGTCTCTGTTCCCTGCTCGCGTGGCGCACGTTCAACCAACTCCATTGGCGGGCCATGCTGGGGGTATTTCCTCCTGATTTATGACTCCTAGGTCGTGGCTCAGTTTATGACAATGTCCCCATGGGTCTCCAGGGTGATTGGTGTGGTGGTATCTGGGCCGCCTAAAGCCCCCTGCCCGGGTTTTTCCGGGGGTCACTTCCCAGTGTCCGAGGGTCCCTTTACCTTGATTGGCGGGACCGTGGGTCCTCCGGAGCTCCGCTGCCCCGAGGCCCCTTCGGGTATGTGGACGGTGGGTCGGGCCATGGTCCTGTATGACTCCCTGCCCAGAAGGAGGTTTGTTGCTCCTAGTAATCCCTGGGCTTCGTGGGTTGTTGTGCAGGGGTGAGCGGCGTCGTTGGCTCTGTGCGCGCTGAGATTGCTTTGCCGCGGCCATTTTACTCCCTCCTCGTGGTGGCTTTACGATCTGGGTTTCGTCTGCCATTACTGCTCGCTTTTGCATGCGTTTTTCCAGCTTGTGCCAGAATGCTGTAAAGTGTGCATCTAACCTTGCTGTGTAATCCACGTAGCCTGTCTGATACTCTTCTGATTGCTTCGTGCTCTCCCTGGGTTGAGTCAGTGCATTTGCAGCTGTAGTTCCAGGGGCACTCTGGGTCTGTTTGGTTTCACGCTTCAGTGTGGGGTTGTTCGTCCCCATCGAGGACCGGGATAACCCCCACCGGTCCAGGGGGGGGATAGCAGGGCTGGTTCAGTGTCTCGCTTGTGAGCGTGCCCTCCGTCGGGAGATCGGCCGACTCCCCCTGACTTCAGGCCTCGTTCTAGGTTAGGCCTCATGGCCGGACCAGGCAGTTTCATGGCGGTTCTGTTCAGGATGGGTATCATTCTGATCCCTGGTCGGTGCTGCATCGCTTGCTGTATACTGTGAGCTGCTAGCGGCGATTCTTTCAATCAGTATCCGAGTTTTTAGTTCTCCATCGCTGGAGCTCTCATGAAATGCGACCGGCCATCTTGGCTGTCAAGCCCCGCCCCCATAAAAGGTTTTTTTATAGTAAGAACTTTAAGGGTATGGAATTCTCTGCCTGAAGAGTTTTATCAGGGTGCATACAGATGTTTAAACAGCAATTGGATAAATACTTCCAAAAACATAACATACAGGGATAGAATTTCTAATTAGTGGGGTAATAGCTTCTTGATCGAAGGAGACATCTGACTGCCATTTTGGGGTCAAGAAGGAATTTTTTCCTAGTTTGTTGCAAAATTGGAAGCAAAAGGCCAAACTTAATGGAAGCAAGTCTCTTTTCAGCTATGTAGCCATGTAAATAGTAAACTCTGGTAATTTATTCACAGATCAAATTAGAAGTGACAAATAAACAGGAAAAAGGCAAAACAGTAAAACAAAATATTATTAAAATCTATATTATCCACTATACATTTAAAAAAATATATATAATATATACAAAGAGATTTGTTTCTGTTCCTCATCTTTTTCCCTCTATTGGTTACTTTTTTTTACTTGTTGCTTTTCTACATTAACAGAATTTTCAAGGATAGAATGAATATGTTTGTGGACAGGTTGTTGAACCACAGAGACATCTGATTCATTAAGGGAAGTATTTTTTCCCTTTTTGGGGTAAAATTAGAAATGACTTTGAGATTTTGGGATCAACGGCATAAAATAATTGGTTTTAGGGTTGAACTAAATGGACACTACTAATATAAATATGTAACTATGATCTGTAAATAAATGGTGGTTAAACCAGTGTACTGCCAGATAAATACAGTATACAGTGAGGGAAAAAAGTATTTGATCCCCTGTTGATTTTGAACATTTGCCCACTGACAAAGAAAACAAAGAAATGTTAAGAGTGAGCGACAGAATAACAAAACAAAAAAAAAGAAAAACGCATGTCAAAAAAGTTATAAATTGATTTGCATGTCAATAAGTGAAATAAGTATATGACCCCTTCGACTTAGTACTTGATGGCAAACCCCTTGTTGGCAATCACAGAGGTCAGATGTTTCTTGTAGTTGGCCACCAGGTTTGCACACATCTCAGAAAGGATATTGTCCCACTCCTCATTGCAGATCCTCTCCAAGTCTTTAACCCCTTAAGGACACATGACATGTGTGACATGTCATGATTCCCTTTTATTCCAGAAGTGTTGTCCTTAAGGGGTTAAGGTTTCGAAGCTGACATTTGGCAACTCAAACCTTCAGCTCCCTCCACAGATTTTCAATGGGATTAAGGTCTGTCCTTGTCCACCGTCCCTTTGATGTGGTGCAGTTGTCCTGTCCCCTTAGCATAATGTTTCCACCTCTGTGTTTGATGGTGGGGATGGTGTTCTTGGGGTCATAGGCAGCATTCCTCCTCCTCCAAACACGGCGAGTTGATACCAAAGAGCTTGAATTTGGTCTCATCTGACTACAACACTTTCACCCAGTTCTCATCTGAATCATTCAGATGTTCATTGGCAAATTTCAGATGGGCCTGTGCATGTGCTTTCTTGAGCAGGGGGACCTTGCGGACGCTGCATGATGTCAGTCCTTCACGGTATAGTGTGTTACCAATTGTTTTCTTGGTGACTATGATCCTACCTGCCTTGAGATCATTAACAAGATCCTCCCATGTAGTTAATTCCTCACCGTTGATCATTGAAGCTCCACAAGGTGAGATCTTGCATGGAGCACCAGACCAAGGGAGAATGACAGTTATTTTGTGTGGTTCTTTGCGAATTCCATTTGTGAATAATCGCACCAACTGTTGTCACCTTCGACCAAGCTGCTTGGCGATGTTCTTGTAGCCTATTCCAGCCTTGTGTAGGCCTACTATCCTGTCCCTGACATCCTTGGACAGATCTTGGCCATGGTGGTGTCACGTATTTATCCGCTCATAAAAATGTGGTTAATGGCATTTACCGTCCTGGCAGGAAAAGTTGTGCCGAGCAGCATTACCCATCTGACAGGTAAAGTTGTGCCCAGCAGCAATCTTGCACATGGAAACCTGGTAATTGCTTTTGAAGTCAAAGGACGGTCATGGCAAATCAGATACACAGGAGGGGTATTTAAACCCAATTTTCCTTTTGCTCATTGCCCTGTTGTGATTTCATCCTGATGGTAATCTGAGAGTGCGTTCCTGATCTTGATTTTCTGGTATTTGACTTTGGCTTTGTTTTGACTTCCCTGAATTCTGGTATCCTTGACTTTTGGCTTTCACTCATCATTGTGCCTAATTCTATGTTCTTGACCTCGGCAAGTATTTTGACTATTCTTGGATATGTTAAGTCCGGCCATTCTAAGGTCTGGTTATATGTTATCCTTGTAACGAAAATATATCCCAACAAACAGGATTCAGCTAAACAGAAGACAACACACAGGGAAGATTCGTCTACCGGACCTTAGAATGGCCGGACTCGACATATATAGGAGAAGTACAGAGTCAGGAATGATCCGAGGTCAAGGGCACAAAGAGACAATGAAAACTAGGACAAGCCGGGGTCTGGTACACAGTAAACAGCAAGCCGGCAAACAAAACAGATAAGGATAAAGAGATAACGTAGTCAGAAAACAAAGCCACGGTCAAGTACGAAGTAACACAACTGAACACAACAAGCACTAAAGGGAACTGAAACAGAAACCACGATAGGGCAAGGAACCAAGGGAAAAAGGTGAGTTTAAATAGCTAAACAACTATTTTGATTGGTCCCTGTCATCTCCACGCCCCCAAAAGGTAAGTGTATGGGGAGTGTGGCATGACAGGGACCAATGGGAGGCCTTTTCCAATTTAGGCTCCCACTGTCCCTTTAAGAGCGCGCACGAGACCCGTGGCGCGCTCTTAGAGTCAGGCGGGACACGTGACCACTTCTCGCGGTCACTGCCCTCCTTCCTGTTCCTGCCTTCGGATGAGCCGCGCGCGGCTCGTGCAGCATCAGGACCGCGCGCGGCTCAAACAGAGGACCCCGGCCAGCCCCTGGAAAGGGTAAGTACTGCTACAGTACCCCCCCTGAGGACACGCTCTCCGGGCGGGGAGGGCCAGGCCTGGCAGGAAAACGAGAATGGAAAGAACGCACAAGGCGAGGAGCGTGAACAGCGGCAGCGGAAATCCAACTGCGTTCCTCGGGCCCATAGCCCTTCCAATGCACCAGGTACTGAAGTCGACCTCTAAGGAAACGAGAGTCAAGAACAGCAAAAACTTCAAACTCCTCATGACCCTCCACAATGACAGGAGGGGGAGGGGGAGTATGCTGGGTATAGCGGTTGCATACGCAAGGCTTCAACAACGAGGTATGAAAGACATTAGGAATACGCAGATTCTTAGGAAGACCTAAGGCATACAAAACAGGATTAACCTTATGCAAAATACGATAAGGACCAATAAAGTGGGGAGCCAATTTCATAGAAGGCACCCAGAGGCGAATATTCCATGTGGAAAGCAAAACCCTGTCCCCCACGACATAAGAAGGAGCTGCCCTGCGACGCTTGTCAGCCTACACCTTCTGGCGAGCAGCGGAATCCACCAAAGAACGCTGAACCTGCTCCCAAGTATTACGTAAACCAGCCAAATGCTCATCCAGAAAGATATGGAAGGGCTGCGCCAAATAAGGGTAGATAGTCCAGTAAAGTATTGATAGGGTGCCAATAGATGGTCTAGGATACTTGATAGAGTTCCTCTGTGGATGCGTCTAGTGTAGACCGTTCCGTATATGTAAATACAAGAGAGGTAGAGGCGACTAATGGTATAGTATGAAAGTTCAGGGTGTGATAGGTAACAAAATGTAGAGAACTCACATTCAAGAGAGCTATAGCCAGCTCTGGTGTGGATTGCGCACAGCGGTATAATACCCGCTTATAGGATTTTTAGTGTAGGTGTAATTGTGGGGTGTGCAATTTGTCGTCCTGTTAAGTGTTGTGAGGAGTGTGGTTTTAACCAGAGGCACACATTCAAGGGAGGAATGTCTGGAAATGGGTGTTCAATAGTTACCCATTGATGAGTTGAGACTTTCCTGGTCCATTTGTATACCCTGTGCAGGTGGATCGCTTTGTGGTATAACTCCAGGTCAGGTAGGTTCAGTCCTCCCTTCTCCATTTGTTTAATTAACGTTGTGGAGTGTGGGCCTAAATGAATTTTGTGAGCAAGGATTTAACTGTGTTGAAGAATGTACCCGGAATCCCAACCGGAAGAGTTTGAAGGGGGTATAGTACTCGGGGGAGAAGGTTCATTTTAATTATGTTGATTCTACAAAGCCACCCAAATTGGGGTTTGCGACAATTTTGTAAGTCTTTGGTAAGAGCCGCTAATAAAGGGGGGAAGTTGAGTTGGTAGACAGACTCCAATTTGTTGGGGATATGAACCCCTAAATATTTTATAGAATTGGGGGCCCAGGTAAAGTTGAATTTGTTTTGTAGTGACGTGTCAAGCGTTTTTGTTGTGTAAATTGGTAGCAGTTCACATTTGGTGAGGTTAGCCCTGAAATTTGATATCTTGCTATATGTTGCCATTTCCGTTACAATTGCTGTTAGGGTTGAGGCGGGGTTGGAGATGGTGAAAACGAGATCGTCCGCGAACGCTGTGATTTTATATTCTTGTTGGTTTATTTAAAACCCTTGAATGAGTTCATTGTCTCTGATTCCCTGGAGGAATGGTTCAAGGACAAGGATGAAAAGGATTGGTGAGAGGGGACATCCTTGTCTAGTACCGTTCGTTATTGTTACTGGGGTGGATAGTTGGCCATTGATTCATAAATGGGCTGTCGGGAGGGAATATATTGCACTCAGCCAATCTTGCCATCGCGGACCGAAACCCAGCTGTTGTATCGTAAGTTTTAATAAGGACCAGTTGACTCTGTCAAATGCCTTTTCGGCATCAACGGCCAGAAGAGCTTTTATGAGTTTTATGCCTCTGTTCCCAGTGTATGAGGTTTAAGATTTTCGTAGTGTTGTTTTTGGCTTCTCTGTTAGGGACGGAGCCTGCCTGGTCTTGATGGATAAGGCCTGGCAAAAGTGGCTTAAGTCTAGTGGCCATGATTTTTGTAAGGATTTTCAAGTCCGTGTTAATGAGTGATATTGGCCTATAACTACCAAATATAGTTGGGTCTTTACCGGGTTTAGGTATTAGAGTTATAGTTGCTTCTAGCTCTGATTTGGGTATGGTGGTTGATAGGTTTGATGTGTTAAAAGCATTTAGGAAGTGCTGTGCTAGTGATTGGGCCATTACTTTGCAGTATTTCCCAGTGTATCCATCTGGACCTGGACTCTTGCCCAGAGGAATAGTTTTAACCGTGTATAAGAATTCGTTCATCGTGATAGGCTCATCCAGAAAATCTGTGTCGATATGTGGGAGCGTGTGTTTGATTCTTGGTTTTAGAAACTCCAGAATGTCATTTGAATTTGGTTGTGTATCTGTCAAATTATACAAGTGTGTGTAGAAGTCGTGGAATGCTTTGATTATTTCGGGCATGTGGCATGTCTGTGTGCCCTTATCTGTTTTAATTTCGGAAATAAAAGAGGATTGTTTCTCATTTTGCAGGGATTGTGCAAGTAATCTACCGGCCTTGCCCCCTTGAGTGTAGTAAGTATGTTTTGTAAGGGATATTTTGCGTTTGGCATGTATAGTCAGAATGGTTGTTAGTTCCGTTATTTTAGAGAGTAATTGTTTCTAGTGAGGGAATGCCTTTGTGGGTGTCTTCCAGAGATTTGATTTTGTGGGTGAGTTGAGAGATCTTTTGCTCCCTCGTACGTTTCAAGTTGGCTGCTATTCGTATTAATTCTCCTCGGAGAACTGCTTTATGTGCTTCCCATGTCATGATAGGTGTAGTATCAGGGTGTGTGTTTTCCTTAAAATAATTAGAAACCGTTTCTCGTAATTGTGTAACGAAGTCGGGATTATTCAAGATCAAATCGTTGAGTTTCCATTGTGTGGTTGGGTTTGGGAAGGAAGGAATCGTTAATGTAAGTATCATTGGCGCATGGACGGACCATGTGATCGCTCCATAGAGTGCGGATCTAATCAAGTAGAGGTATCTGTGTTGGAGGAATATGGAGTCTATTCGGGAGTATATACCCGTGGGGGGAGAGTAGAATGAATAGTCTTTTTTAGTGGGGTGAGTAGCTCCCATGTATCATATAATTGGGCCTCATGTAAAGTATTCCTCATTTGTGTGCGTGTTTGTGTTAAATAGTTTTGAGAGGAGGTGTCCAATGTTCCATCTATGGAGAAGTTAAGGTCGCCCCCTAATATTAGTATGCCTTCTTTAGACTGATCATTTCTTTGTCAGTGGGAAAATGTTCAAAATCAGCAGGGGATCAAATACTTTTTTCCCTCACTATATACAATATATATTAAATATTTATTTGGCAGTATCCTGACTGACCCATTTTTGCACCTTACTTTGTTTGTCTGAATAGTTTATCCGAATATTTAATAGACCATATTTGGATATGTTGAGTCCATCATCAGAATGAGTGTCAGAGGTCCCGAATTATTATTATTTTTTTTAAATGGTTTGGCCAAACTGAATTTTCCCACTGTGTACAAATCTATTCAAATCTGAGATTTCAGACTCTAGATCACAGATATTGATGTCTTCAACTCCAAGGATTCTTTAAAAGAAAAAGATAACCTGCAAGTCATGAGTCATGTAACATTTTGGGGGTGAGGGGAGAATACAAGCATTTTCTAAACTAAATGAAATTACATTATAGTCAATGGACACTGAATGGACACTGAATGGAGAAATTAGATTTTTATTTATTTAGTTACAGAGCTCTAGTTTCTATGAATAGTTTATAGAAAGCATACCCATGCATTGATATTAGGACAGAGCCTCCTTGTTGCAATTTTTATCTTTGTTCATACACCTTCTCACGTGTACACATGGTAGAGTGATTGTTGGCTTATAGGATCTCAAACCAACTGTATGCTGCCAAAGACCATCTTTATTTTCACTAAACCATTTGCTTTCTAAAGTATTAATGAAACTGCTGAATGTGCTGTATAATTGATCTGTTTTGATGGATTCAGGGACAATTAATTTACAATTCTGAGGCTGACATATAACCGAACTGCTTTACTTTTCATTAAAATCCAGCTTGTCAGTCGAATCGAATGTAGACAAATTGAATATGGTAATAGAGAAAAAATAAACAATTTGCCAATAGGTTTGTATTTAATGAACAGCTGAATTTAATTTTTCCCCATTTCAGCTTTTTAAAGACATTTTTGAACTGTGGCTGATGGTTCCTTGATTAGCGAATAAACCCATTAGATTATATGGATCAATATTTCTTTAACATCTGCTTAGAGACCAGTCAATATTACAGATTCTATTTGTACTGTTTTGAAATCCACTAATGCAAATTTACCAAGAAATTAAATCAATCAAATAATTAGAATACTATATGTTTAAAAAGTGCTGCTTTGAAGGAATATTGAGTTGACCCTTTTGAAGAAATATTGAGTTGACCCTTGAATGATATTGCTAATTATAACAATATTTTCTATATAACCAACACTGCAAACATTTATTTCCTCTAGATAGTTTTAAAGAACAACTTATAGGTTAAATATTAGAAGATTATCTAAGCTGTGTCAATCACATATAGAACAGGGATGTCAAGTGTATAGTGAGACAGCGAAATATCTAGTTTAAGAACAATATGTGCATTTATTAACTCAGTGCCTTCGTGTTGAGTACAGTAAAGTGTTTGCTCATTCAGCTGGCAGTTGTTCAATTCACTTATTTATAATTTTGCTGGAAAGTTTCTTTATATGTATAAGGGTCTGGACTGTTTTGGCAGACTAAGGCTTTACTCTGTTTGCTGCACATTAGACATTTATAGAGGAGTTGCTATACAGTAAGGAATGCAAATCAACCCCAGTATCTTTTAAGTCATTGTATTGGCTTACAGTAGTCTAGTCTGATAATGCTGGGGTTGAGTGTGAATTTGTGTGAGGCTTGAGTGTGATTGTGTTGGTTGACTGAATGCAATATGCATGTGTTCCATTTGTGGACTGTGCTTGTGTGTATATGTGTGGCTGGCTGACGGTGATTGTATATGGGGCTTGGTTGTTTATGAGTGTTGCATGATTGACCCTTCTTTGGATCACTTCCTTAAGCATGGCACTCCCCTTGCTGACATGCTTGCTTTTCACTGGCATCTGTGCACCCCATACTCACCATGCAAGTGCCTGCTAGTGCTATTTGATTAACACAGTAATAGGAAGGAAGCTCAATCTGCACCAGACTACAGGAAAGTAGCTACAAGAGAATATCTCGGTGGCACTATTCACCTGCTAAATTACACACGGTCTTCCCGCACACTCAGAGCTATTGCTGGAAATGTCCCCAACAGGGAGCATCATTGGCACACGTTTGGTAGTACTGCCCTCGGGTACAGGCATACTGGAACAACATTCTTTCAATGATCAGAACTGTGACAGGGCTACAGCTCCCCAAAACACACTATTGTTTCTGATCCCACACTGCCCCCTCCCAAGGCCACTAAGCCCTCTAGTCGTACATCGTCTCATAGCTGCCAACTCCCTCATTCCTGTTAAATGGAAAAACTCCAACACCCCCTCAATAAGAGAATGGATTGCAAAAGTTGATGCAATTAAAACCATGGAGGAAATCCATGCATCCATAACCCACAAATATCCCCTCTTCAGAGAAGCATGGGGACCGTGGGAGAGGTTCACGACTAAGTAAGACCCTACAACCCTTCCATAAGCTATTCTCTAGGGAAATACGTAAAGTACAACACGGTAACCCAAACCCAGCTCCGGTCTTCTCAATAATCGATCCTCCCACCCTACCTCCCTCCCAAATCTGCCATCCTCCCCCTCCCCAACTAAGCCCACTGACCCCCCCCGCACTCCCTCTTGAGCCCCAGACCCCTATCTACGAACCCCACACCACTGCATACGACCACTACACTGGTGCTATAATTTCATAGCCCATATATCCAAGTAGTAGACACCAGGTCTGCTCCAAAGTAACATGCCGCATATTGAATTCCTAAGGACTCACCCTGTTGTCCACTCCACTCACACCAAGACAACACTCTCCATAATTGTACTTGACCCCAATGTGAAGGGAAGACGCAGAGGCTGACAAACACAGGAGGCAAACAGGCACACACAAAAAAACTCCTGATGACCTACCAAGCCGGGCCACACACAACAAACATTATACTCAACATCTCGGTGACTGATCTAAAGGGATCGATAACACAACTGACGATGGGCTGCAACACCCGGAAAGTAAGCACCAGATACACTATACATACACCCCCCCATGTGGGGCAGCACCCAGGTCCTAAATACAGCCAAGAGAGCTGAAAGACACAATCCGAGACCTAGCCCACAGAAACATCAAACTCACTAGCCACCATACTACCTGATGTGAAAAGAACGAAGGATGTTTATATATGCTTCTATTTACATCTTAGTATATTTGTGTATTTATATGTTTCTGCATTTCTATGTTTATACATTTTAATGTAATGGTCAATGGCGCATTGCGACAGGTATTTGACAATTCAGGTGTGATGAGACCCAAAAACTACCAATATACACCTATACAGACCTGTTACCTACCTTCCTTTGTTGTACACCCTTGTACTTGTATCTGTCTCAGGCAAATCTTCATGTAATTTTCATGTCATACCAATGTCATATTAATAACAAAAACAAATACTAATAAAAAAAATAGATCATATTCAAGGATGTTGACAAAGAGATTAGAAATGCAAACGTGAACTCAACTGATTAAGTTTTTTGGTTGGTTATAAGTCCATATGGTACTTCAGAAATACAGAATTAGGATGAATTGCAATTCTGCCAAAACCAAATGCAAAGTCTAGCATCTTAATGTTGGTGTTTGGTAGGAGTTATTTGTGTATGAGATTAATAAGAGTGTGTATTTGGAAATGAGTATCTTTGTGAGAGTTTTTAAATTATAGTGTATATCTGCGTGTGTCTGGCAGCGTGTATCTATGTGTACCGGTATGTATTTGTGCATGTGTTTTGCAGTGCATATTTATGTCTGTTATCTGTTACAATATGTATCTGTTTGTGTCTGTGAGTGTGTGTATAGGAACACACACTCATGTATAGGAACATGCATCTGTGTAGGAATCTACAAGTGTATGTTTTTGGAGAATGTGTCTAGGTGGTCCAGTTAATGGTTTTGTTTCTGAAGGCAGCCCTGGCTCTATAAAATTTCAATAATTTAATTTTCTTCAATTATTTGTGGGTATTTCTTCCAGTGTTATACTTGAAGAAATGAATTTCTTTTTGAAATACTAAAAAAAAAAAAAGTAATAGGAAGCAAGAGGACTGCCTGTCACTAAATCCATAGCATCAGACCCTGTGTGCCTCTGGCACACAGCTTAAATGTTGAGGATTTCATTGATAGCTAGGGGAGGGACCAAAAGCTTTAAATTAAAATCTTTACATTTGCTAGCATTTATGCAAGCACAATGTACAGATGGAATGTAATGGTCTTTAATATACACTTATTTTATATACACTTTAATATAATACACATGTATTAATTAAACTTACATACATATATGCACATTACTACAAATTACATAAATTACGTGAAACTTTTTTATTAAACATTTTAATTTTTTTAAGTACACACACTCTTACTGACTTATATATTTACTCCTTGGCACACACACTGTTTCACCAACACACGCTTTCACTGACAGAAACACACTGATGTACACTCACTGTCACACACATACACTGATATATAATGATAGACACATACACACATACTCACTCACTGACAAACACACACACTGACAAGCACACAGTAATTTGACACACTCACACATTTTCTCACACACATTCATAAAGTAGTTTTATTTATAGGGTTTTTTCCTTTTATTTTTTTAAGCCCACCCAACCTCTCTACCTTTGGGAGAGCCAGTGTAGGTCCACTACATGGGATCTAGTGGAGCTTCTCTGATTTTCATGCTCTTCCAGCATTGCTCTCGGGCACCCTTTAGTGATGCTGGGGCTGGAGTGATGTCATATCCCAGTTCCCAGCTTTACCACTGGGCAAGCAGGGGAGAACAGGAAGGTCATAGCATCCTCACGAGATGTACAACCCAGCCCATCTACAACCGTCCTCCAGATACAGTATACTTTAGTGCATATTCTGGCTTACTGCATAGCCACCCATCTGTGGGATGCTCTAAGGAGGCCAGCCTTTAAGTTTATGGGCCCTCTGTGACAGGCAGAACACAAAGGGCATGGTCACACTCTAAAGCTTAGCGACCCATGTTCTACCACTGATGTAGAAATTGGTATTCTGTAAGCATAGTATACCATCGCTCTGCCAAGATAATTTAGCCCTAGACTCACAAAAGTTATATGCATGAATTTTCCACAATTTGGATCTATTAAACTAGATTATAATCAAGCATTTTTTATTTATTCACCAGTAATGGTGAGGAAATAAAGCATCTAGAAACATAGAAACATAGAATGTGATGGCAGATAAGAACCATTCGGCCCATCTAGTCTGCCCAATTTTCTAAATACTTTCATTAGTACCTGGCCTTACCTTATAGTTAGGATTGCCTTATGCCTATACCACGCATGCTTAAACTCCTTTACTGTGTTTACCTCTACCACTTCAGCTGGAAGGCTATTCCATGCATCCACCACCACTCAGTAAAGTAATACTTCCTGATATTATTTTTAAACCTTTGTCCCTCTAATTTAAGACTATGTCCTCTTGTTGTGGTAGTTTTTCTTCTTTTAAATATAGTCTCCCCCTTATTGTGTTGATTCCCTTTATGTATTTAAATGTTTCTATCATATCCCCCCTGTCTCGTCTTTCCTACAAGCTATACATGTTAAGATCCTTTAACCTTTCCTGGTACGTTTTATCCTGCAATCCATGAACCAGTTTAGTAGCCCTTCTCTGAACTCTCTCTAATCCAGAGATTTCCATCTGGTGTACATAAAAGATGCTAACTGAGATGCTCCCGTTCAGCCGGATGCTGCTGGAGGAAGTCTCATACCTTGTCAGACTTTCTACACTATAAATTTGTCTTGCGTTCATATAGCGCAGCCCTCACCCTTGCTAAACAGTCCTACTTTTCTTCTCTCATTAGTTCATGCTCTTGCAATCCTAGTAATCTCTTTAATACTTTTAAATCTCTTCTTCGTCCTGCTGCAGCCACTCCACAAACTAATCATTCAGCTGATAGCTTTGCATGTTACTTTACTGACAAGATTAAACAGTTAAGGAATTAATTGTCCCCCCTTCTCCCCTCTCTATCTCAACCTCCCTTGGACCATACCATCGCTACCATACAAGACTTCTCTCCAGCTACTGAACAGGAGGTGGCTGTGTTTCTCCTTTCCTCTTGTCCCACCATGTGTCCACTTAATCCCATCCCGTCCCACCTCCTCAGATCTCTCATCCCTTGTCTGGTGCAGTCGTTAACAGACATCTTCAACTGCTCTCTTTCTTCTGGTTATGGCCTCTATTCCATACTAATTATCCTCAACCTCTCTGCTGCCTTTGACACTGTTGATCATGACCTCCTTCTCCTAACTCTTAAATCTCTTGGTCTCTGTGACACAGCCCTCTCATGGTTCTCCTATCTCTCCCAAAGCTCCTTCGCTTTCTCTTTTTCCAACGACACCTTCTCTCCTTGTCCTGTCTCAGTCTTGGTCTCTCAAGGTTCAGTTCTTGGTCCCCTTTTGTTCTCTCTCTGTACTGCCTCTCTTGGCAAACTCATTAATTCATTTGGATTCCACTACCATCTGTATTCTGATGATACCCAGATATACCTCTCCTCCCCTGACCTCTTCCCTGCTGTCCTACAACGTGTCACCAATTGCCTTCTATCTCTGATTGGATGTTCTCCCGCTTTCTGATACTCAATCTCTCTAAAACTGAGTTTCCTATTTTTCCTCCTCATAACACTGATCCTCCTCCTTCACTCTCCCTGCAGATTGATGGTACTTGCCCCACCCCATCCTTTCAAGCTTGCTGTCTTGGTGTCATTTTTGATCCCGGACTCACCTTTGCACCTCATATCCAGTCTGTTGCTAAAACCTGTCGATTCCAGCTTAAAAACATTGCCTGCATACACCCCTTTCTTATGCAAGAAACAAGGAACTTGTTCATGCTCTAGTAATCCCTCCTAATTGGTCTCCCCAGAAGCCGTACAGCCCCCCTACAATCTGTGATGAATACTGCTGCCAGACTGATCTTTCACTCCTGTCGCTCCTCTCACACCTCACCCCTCTGTCGATCCTTACACTGGCTTCCTGTACCTTACAGGTGTCAATTTAAAATTCTATCGCTTATCTATAAAGCTCTTACCAACTCTATCCCCTCTTACATTTCTTCACTGATTCATAGGTATGCCCCCTCTCGGTCTCTCCACTCTACTGGTGACCTTCTCCTGTCTGCTGCTTGTACCCTAACTGCAAATTCACGCCTTCTCCCGGGCGGCTCCTTTCCTTTGGTACAGCCTGCCTACCCCTGTAAGACGACTCTCCCCTAGTCTTCAATCTTTTAAGAAGTCCCTCAAAACCCATCTTTTAAGGATTGCTTATGGCCTCCAAGAGTAACTTCTATCTCTCAATCCTTCCTCTTGCTCTATCTTAAATGGCCACTCTACACTCTCACCTCAAGTTCTGCTACTTTGCTGTCTCCTTCAATACCCTTCCTATTGTGTTTTTATACCCCACCTCCTCTAGACTGTAAGCTCATTTAAGCAGGGTCCTCAGCTACCTATTGTTCCTGTTATATTTTTGTTATTGTCTTATTTGGTAAATTCCCGTCTTATTGTAAAGCGCTGCAGAATAAGCTGGCGCTTTATAAATACTAATAATAATAACAACAAAGGGAGGGATAAGAAAGGCATGGAGGAATCAATACAATATTGCAAATATAAAAATAATGTATGTAAAAAATGTGATTATGTTAGTAATCCACTGGTTATAGCAAATTAATAGTAAAAGCAATACGATTATATATTGGTGCACTAGAAAAACAATGAGGTAAAAAAAAATTACTTTTCACTTATATTTAGCTGAGCTACAAGGTTAGGTAAATACATTATCTTATCTGATTCTTATATCTTTTGGCAGAAGATATTTAAATATTTAGACATATTTCTTAGAAATCAAAGGTTAGTAAAGGCATCCTTTCCCAGCTCAGATTTCTTTAAAAGCATATGTGACATGGTAGGATCTTACTATTTTAGTTGGTCCACATTGGATTGAACTGGAACATCACATTCTTTCAGACCCCAGGTTTTAGAAATCTGGATATCAGTCTGGTCAATCTGGTCCTTACTTATTTAGACTGTTCCACATTGCCATGCTCTTATACTTCCCCTATGCTTGTGGCATTTTTTGACATCACAACCCCATTGGCCCATATGATATTAGTGACATAGGTCATGTACACTTTGGCATCATAAGTGACACAAGCTTATAGCATTACTCCTCCTCATACTTTCCCGTCAGGGTCTTAGTTAATGGTGAGTGCATTTATATAGTGTTGCGCATCTTTTGGTTTTGACTTTGTCTCTGTTATTGGACAACTCTGACCACTGGATTCCTAGACCTTGGTTTGTTTACTAATTTGTATGTATTTTTATTTTCCATGACTTCCCGTGTCTGTTTCCCCCCCCCCCCTTTATAAGATTCTCTTTACCCTTTATTTGTATGTTGTGATATACTTACTTATTATTATTATTATTATTTTATTATGATATTTATATAGTGCCATCAAATTCCGCAGCGCTTTACAATGGGTGGACGAACAGACATGAAGTTGTAACCAGACAAGTTGGACACACAGGAACAGAGGGGTTGAGGGCCCTGCTCAATTAGCTTACATGCTAGAGGGAGTGGGGTAAAATGACACAAAAAGGTAAGGATAGTATTAGACTAGTGACAGTTGCAGAAGAGGAATCAGTCAGGAGCTATTAACAGTTTAATTGATACGCTTTTATAAAGAAGTGGGTTTTTAACAATTTTTTTGAAGGAGTGGAGACTGGGTGAGCATCTAACGGAGGAGGGAAGAGAGTTCCACAGGAACAGTACAGCCCTCGAGAAATCTTGAAGGCGAGTATCAGAGTTGGGAGTACGGACAGAAGATAGACGTAAGTCTTCAGCAGATCGTAAGGGCCTAGACATACTTGTGTATAAGGGAGGATAGATAGGTGGGAGCAGCATTATGTAGATTTGAAAGCAAGAACCAGAAATTTAAATTGAGCTCTATATTTTATAGGAAGCCAATGTAGGGACTGACAGAAGGGTGAGGCATGGGAGGTGCGGGTGGACAGGAAGATGAGACTCGCTGCCGCATTCATTATGGACTGTAACGGCGCAAGTTGGGAGCACGTAAGACCACTGAGAAGCGGATTACAGTAGTCAAGGCGAGAAAGGACAGTGGAATGGACCAACACCTTAATCGCATCTGGCGTTAAGTAGGGGCGGATGCGCACAATGTTTTTGAGATGGAAATGACAGGATTTGGTGATAGATTGAACATGAGGCTTGAAGGAGAGGTTGGAGTCAAAGAGAACACCTAGGCAGCGAGCCTGCGTGGTGGAGCTGATGGTAGCACCGTTGACTTGGAGGGAGACAGATACTTACTTGTGATATACTATACTTACCTTGGCAGACATATTAAAATAAAAATTATATTATAATTGGGTCTCTGAACTAATAGAACTTACATAATTTGGGTCCCTGTTGTAAAATAATAGGAACTATAGGCTTAGAGAGTGAGGAAAAGAAAAGGAAAGCCTACATCTTTTAACTCTATTTTTCTATGTGTTTGCTGTAGGAATGATGACCACTATTTATTAGGTAAGATTCTAAACTGGAAGATGACTCCAGGTGAGTTATGTCTTTATGCATGATTGGGCACAGCAGGGGTAAGTAAGTTGGAGATCAGACGTCAGCATTCTACTGTAGAAAATGAGATCCAAATCTTAATCTTGTAACTGTTGTGCAACCTCTCAGGATAATATGTATATGGCAAAGGGTATAACCCCCAGAAGCTAATTGCCAGTTACTGTACTTGTAAGATACTATGTGATGGACGTATCTTGTTATGCTGCTTGGAATAATTATTTAAACCATCGTGGTTGTATTTTTTTTTTACATATTTTTTATTGAAGTTTTATTTGTCAAAGTAAAAGTGGTACAGAAAGAAAAGAAGTGTAGGGGAACCATTTCACCAATTACAATAATTGCATGACACAGTGATACACTACAATACAGCAATGATGCATTATCCTACAATAATACATTATACTACAACACACTATACCCTGTTTAGTCTACCTCTACTGTACCTAGTCTTACTGGAGTCTGCCTCATCTTTCTTAACTTCATTATTTGGTGTCAACATGTTTAGATACCCACAGTGCTCAAGCTTCAACCCAGAGTTTGCATTTTGTGTGAGCCCCTATTGTGAATTTCTCATACAGATAGTATTGGTGGATTTTCGTATGGAGCTCTCCTTTTGGGGGGCACTCGTGTTCCTTCCATTGTAACGCTATTAGATTCCTAGCTGCTAATATCACTATAGCTGCTATGTGTTTAGCCTGCTTTGACCATTTTGGTGGGTAAAGCAGTCCCAGACTCAGTATAGGGGTGATGTTCCCTTTGAGGATATTAAATAATGTGAAATATCCTGCACCTCATCCCAATGGTTTTTATGATCCCACATTCATACCAGACATGCATCATGTTGCCCTCCGGTTCTCCACACCTCCAGCAGTTTGGTTTTATATCTGGATAGATTTTATGGAGTTGGTGGGCCATGAGGTACCACCTGTACAGTAGTTTCTTATGGGCTTTTATGTGTGACTAACAAGGTGTTATCCCTTTCAGGGCATTAAGAACTCAAAACCATTTTGAGTCATCTGTAAATTGGAGGCCTTCTTTTTGCCACTGTTCTGCAAATTTAAAAGGTTTCATCGGGAGACATTCTAGGCTGGCTTTGTAACACAGGGAGAGTGTCTTGGGTTTAGTAGTCATATAATAATGACCTGAATGTTTGATGGGTTTGGGATGAGGCAGATGCACTCACTTTCGTCGAAATTATACTATTAAGTTGGAGGTATGGGAAAATTTATGAATTGGGGAGAATATACCATTCTTGCAGGACTGGGAATGGCAGGATATGTGTGTGAAATATCTTGGACTAGTTTTATACCCCTGTCCTTCCATGGTCTCAGAGAAAGCCATAGTGAGAGGTGTTCTAGGGCCATACTTGTGGTCTGTAGGGGTAAGTGTGTCAGTGCAGTTGAAATCTTGTTGTGGAAAATGGCCCACTGGTGCATGGTAGTTATATACATTGCTAATAAGTCAGGTAGCTTAGGTCTTAAGTGTTTTAGGGTCCATAGGAGGTCTGCTATGGTGCCATTTGGCGTCATACTGTTCTCTATGTGTACCCATTGCATTTCTTCCCCTAAAAAATGCAATTTGACTGCAGCTTCCAGATGGGGCACGCTGTAGTATTCCAATACATTAGGGTAGCCCAATCCCCCTTTATATGATGGTTCTTGCAATAGCGCTACTGGCAAATGGGGCCATAGTTGCCCCCAAACAAATTTGAGCAAGTCAGTTTGGAGCTGCGTACAGAATGTTTGAGGAATGCAAATAGGTAGCATTTTACATACATAAAACATTTTACGTAAGATGACCATTGTTATAGCATTAAGCCTTCCCAACCAGGATAATTGAACCTCTTTCCACTTTGAGAAGCTTGCAGGGCAAGTCTGGAGCAGTGGCAGATAGTTGAGAGAGGCCAATGTGTGTGTTGTGGCTGCAATCTTTACCCCTAAGTATGTGACATAGGAAGTTATCCAATCAAATTTGTATTTGTCATGTAGGACCTGGGTAATGTCTGTTGGAAGGCTTATGGGGAGTTCCTGGGTCTTGTTTCTATTGAGACTTTCCCACATTTCTCCCACAAATGGAGGAGTTGTGGAAGGGAACTTTGGGATTGTACATAGTGATCAGCATATCATATGCCAAAAATAGTAGGATTTATATTTAATTTTTATCCCTTCAATAAGCAGGTTTGTGGATTGTGTTTTCTAGTGGTTCTAGCGACAAGATGAAGAGGAAGGGGGACAATGGACATCCCTGCCTCGTTCCATTAGTCAGAGTAAACGATTTTAATATTAATCCTGCATTGGATACCTGTGCTGAGGGGGTGAAATATAACACTAATATTCCCTTTATAAAGTCAAGGGGGGACTTATATTTATGGAAGAAGGCCTCCATGTATTTCCAGTTCTTCCTGTCGAAGGCCTTCTCTGCATCCAGCACTAGAAGAAGGCCTTTCATCTTCTTTGAGGACATATATTATAAAATATTGAACATTTTCCTTGTATTATCTGATCCATGTCTATTAGCGGCAAATCCAGACTGGTGATTATAAATCAGTGTAGGGAGGAGTTTTGCCAGTCTGTTAGCTGTTTTTCTGCGTATAATTTGGTGTCACAATTCAACAATGAAATCGGTCTGAAATTGGGGCATAGGGTGGGAGGTTTGCCTGGCTTTGGGAGAGTTGAGATATGGGCCCTAAGCATGTCTTAAGGCATAGAACCTTGTGCATAAATGTGGTTAAAGAGTTCTTGCAGGTGTGGCATTAAGAGGTTGTGAAACATTTGGTAATATAAGTTGGAGAACCCATCTGGGTCTGGAGATTTGTGCTTTGGAAGCATTTTGATAGCTTGCGTGATTTCTATGTGTGTGAACAGGTGAGAGAGGTGTTCGACCTCCTCAGGCCATAGGGATGGGAGATGTACTCCGTCCAAGAAGGCTTGGATGTCCTCCTTTGTCGGGATTGGTGTTTGAGTGTCTGTTTCTAGATTGTAAAGTGAGCTGTTATACATTGCAAACTCATCTACAATTTGTTGAGGGTTTATTATTTTTTTTTTATGTTTTTTTTTACATATATGCTATATTGGTATTGGTAGCCCGAGCTTTCAGTTGTGAAGCCAGGATCTTCCCTGCTTTATATCTGTTTGTAAAAAAGTTATGTTTGACCCTGTTGAGGAGATATGTCGTTTTTTGTTGTTCCACCTCCCGTAGTTGGTTTGTAGTGATGTCGCGAACATAAAATTTTCCGTTCGCAAACAGCGAGCGCAAACTTCCGCAAATGTTCGCGAACGGGCGAACCGGGCGAACTGCCATAGACTTCAATAGGCAGGCGAATTTTAAAACCCACAGGGACTTTTTCTGGCCACAATAGTGATGGAAAAGTTGTTTCAAGGGGACTAACACCTGATTGTGGCATGCCGGAGGGGGATCCATGGCAAAACTCCCATGGGAAATTACATAGTTGATGCAGAGTCTGGTTTTAATCCATAAAGGGCAGAAATCACCTAACATTCCTAAATTGTTTGGAATAACGTGCTTTAAAACATCAGGTATGATGTTGTATCGATCAGGTAGTATAAGGGTTACACCCGCTTCACAGTGACAGACCAAACTTCCCGTTTAACGCACCGCAAACAACCGCAAACAGTCCATTTGCACAACCGCAAACTCCCCATTTGCACAAGGTTGGATACCAAGCTAGCCGTGTCCTGTTCCTTGTCCTCACTGATGTCATTGAAGGTCTCTTCCTCCACCCAGCCACGTACAACACCAAGGGTCCCCTAAAGGTGACAACAAGCCCCCTGTATTTTTTTTTTTTTTAAATGTACACTACTGTTGCACCAGATATGAGTTGCACTGGTGTGACACTGTGCCCTGGCAGGCCCTGAAACGCACACGTGTGAAGGAAACTGACTGCTATTATATTACAGTCAAAAAAGTTTATTTTTTTTAAATGCAAGCTATTGTGACACAAGATATGAGTGGTGGCACTGGGCAAGTGGGCACAGGATACGCTGTGAGCCTGACACACACGCTGGCAAGCAGGCAACTGCAATTAGATTACACAGAAAAAAAAAGAAGACTGATGTTCTACCCCTAAAAATGGCTTTTTGGGGTGCTGTCTTTACAGCAGAGATCAGATGAGTCCTTCAGGACTGTAGTGGACACTGAATACACTAGCCTAGCTATCGATTTCCCTATTAAATCAGCAGCAGCTACACTGTCCCTCCTCTCACTAAGAATGCAGCTTGCGGAGGGCGGGGCCTAGCTGTCATGGAGGAAAGACGCACTTCGTGTGAGCTCCCTCAATATCTCACTTTAAGCAGCTATCAACAAGCGAATTTCACCCCAGAAGGGGATGACCCAGCAATGTTGCTCCTACCTGACCGACCCGACATGCTTAATAGCAGTCAGCAACTCGACAGAGTCTTACTCACCTCCGCGTGGCAAGTGTGGCCTGGTGCTCACCGGGCGGGAGAGGCGGCCGATCTCCCGATCCTGGGATGCCCAGGAGCAGCTACTTCCTGGCAGGAGCTCCATTACTCCCCCCTCGGACCGGTGTGGGTTATCCCGGTCCACCCCTGAGAGGCTGTCTGGAGCTAATGGACGCACAGAGCACAGCCGCCCAGGCTGACATTCTCATCTGCGACTCTCCCAATATGGCGGCAGCCGCATGTCCTCCTGGTACCAGCGAAGCATGGCAGGATATTGAGTCTAAGCTGGACAGACTATTTAATCAATTTTGGAAGCAAATAACAAGCAGGAATCCCCAACAAGCTCCACCACAGCCCCAACAAGCTCCACCACAGCTAAGCGAAGCAGTCCCCATTAAAATTCACCAATGCAAAAGGCATCGAAGACGGGACCGGAGGCACAAACAGAAATGCAGAGTGTAACGGATCCACTGGCACCCCGACTGGGTACCTCCGTTGAAAGATGCTCCTAGCGCTTCCAGAGGACTCCAAGCACTCCACCAGACACCATAAGCACCGCAGGCTGCAGCTATCTCCCTTCAGAACGAAGCAGGAACAAGCTCTTACAAGAGCTCAGTGATTATAGCAAGGGAATATGCCTAGCATAGCAATCCCTTGTAGCAGATTCCCCCAATAAGAGACAGGACTCAAGTTGAGGGTAAAAATAGAACTCTCTGGCTGCTAGCTTGCAGCCCTTTTTATTAGGTGCTACAGTAACGTACATTAACCAATCACACAATAGTTACATCCCACACATAGCCCTCCCCTCTACCTGTAAACTAATTATCTGTACACACAGGAAAATACAATTATCCTAGGTAGGGAAAATACAGTTTTTACACAACATTCATAACTCCCAAAATATACATCACATTCGCATAAAAATACATATACACAATCAATCCATTCGGGGGAACAACATACTCAAAAATCATACGAATTGGACCAGGGGTTCAAAAGTTAGTACAAATGTGCATTTGACCTTCTGGAAGCATGGTTTTTAGAAGCTCAAACTAGTTCCCCAGAATCCTCTATCCTGGAGACAATGGAGAAGCTGATTTAATTATATCCAGGGACAAACACAGCCTCCATTAAGCACATGTTACCAGCAACCACCAAAAGACCACCAAAAGACATAAAAATACATAACTCCTAACTAACCTATCCCCAGATGGCTTGGATCTGAGCGCTCAACATATCCAAACAGCGTTTAGATGCCACAAACACAGTTCAAACGCCATGGGGTTTAAGTTTCGTATGGGCTGATGAGAGGGCCCATAATCCTGGGGCAGCCCAATAACCCACAGTATGCCCAAATACCGTGCATAAAGGGTCAAATCGCCCAGGGACCGTAGTCACAGGGTAAGAGGCGGGCAAGCAGCCCCCTCCAAACCACAGTGGCGAAGTGGCTTTCGCTACACAGAGCCTGCCCCACGTCAAGCACTCGACTCCACCTTAAGCCACCACAATCCCGCACCGGACGTGAAGCACCACGGGGACAGATCCGACCACCACCTCAAGCCGCGAACCCGACACTCAGCCAGAGACTTGCCTTTGTTGTTCCAGGTATCAGGGACTCCCAGGGTCTGCACCTGGCGCCCAGAAGGGATCGGATGAGCACAAGCAGTAAACAGCAGCCTGAGAAGCATGTCCCACTATAGCCGATCCTCCACACCATGCCTTTGATCACATGAACTGCTCTCTGCACATTAACTAATCATAAAGTAGCAAGCGTTTAACCCCTTAAGGACCAAACTTCTGGAATAAAAGGAAA
This sequence comes from Pelobates fuscus, assembly GCF_036172605.1. NCBI lineage: Eukaryota > Metazoa > Chordata > Amphibia > Anura > Pelobatidae > Pelobates > Pelobates fuscus. The sequence goes on from NC_086317.1 coordinate 367,557,110, forward strand.
TCATGACATGTCACACATGTCATGTGTCCTTAAGGGGTTAAACATGTCATTATTTCACCTCCTAAAGAGTTTATTGTCGTAGTTCCTTACATGCCTTTACCTTAACCGTTCATGTATTATGTTATTCACTAGTCTCATCTCATGGGGTGATTCACACTTGATTTATAACTAGTGGTGGAGCTGCTAATATAAATACACAGTGGATAACGTGCAACAGAGGCGGCTCTAGACTTTAGGAGGCCTTAGGTGAAACTCAAACATGAGGCCCAAATAACAAAAAAGAGGCTGAAGGTGGTGGGTGGTGTTGAGGCTGAGGGTGGTGGGTGGTGGTGAGGCTGAGGGTGGTGGTGAGGTTGAGGGTGCTGAGGCTTAGGGTGGTGAGGGGTACTGAGGCTGAGGGTGGTGGGGGTGCTGAGGCTGGTGGGGTGGTGAGGCTGAGGGTGGTGAGGGGGTGATGCTGAGGGTGGTGGGGAGGGTGGGGAGGCTGAGGGTATTGGGGAGGGTGGGGAGGCTGAGGGTGGTGGGGGTGGTGAGGCTGAGGGTGGTGTGGGGTGCTGAGGCTGAGGGTTGTGGGGTGCTGAGGGTGGTGGGGGTGGTGGGGAGGGTGGGGAGGCTGAGGGTGGTGGGGAGGGTGGTGATGCTGAGGGTGGCGGGGAGGGTGGTGAGGCTGAAGGTGGTGGGGAGGGTGGTGAGGATGAAGGTGGTTGGGAGGCTGAGGGTGGGGAGGCTGAGGGTGGTGGGGAGGGTGGTGAGGCTGAGAGTGGTAGGGAGGGTGAGGAGGCTGAGGGTGGTGGGGAGGGTGGGGAGGCGGAAGGTGGGGAGGCTGGCTGAGGGTGGTAGGGAGGATGAGTGTGGTGGGGGGTGACCTTTAGTCCCTGGTGGTCCAGTGGGCTCCCTGGTGGTCCGGTGGCCACTGCTCCCGGTCTGCAGCTCCGCAGAGCTGCAGACCATGTACTCTCGCGAGACCATCAGAGCGTTGCCGTGGTAATCCGCGGCAATGCTCTGATTGGCCGGTTTTCGCGAAACACATGGTCTGCAGCTCTGCTCACTGCGGAACTGCAGACCGGTGTCTGCGGTGTCTGGCCGGGCAGCCAGGAGGGGCCTCGCAACTGGCGGCATACCGGGCAAGCCGCCGGGCCCCCTCGTGGTGTCAGGTTCTCGGTCAGTGACCAAGGACTGGACACAGTCTGCCCACAGGTGGTTTAGGCGGCCGCGAGGCCCCAGCCAGCGCGAGGCCTTAAGCGGCCACCTAAACCACCTAATTAGAGAGCCGCCTCTGACGTGCAAGCTACACCCTAAACATGACAGCCATCTTTCACAACAATGTACTGCAACTTACTCATACCCTCAGTGCAACTAGCCATTATATACGCACGTTCAGCCTAGCATGCTCAAATATAACACACTTCTGTCTAAAAAAAAAAAAAAATCAAAATAAATAATAAAAAAAAAAAGAATGCAGCTTCAGAATTAATCTAAATTGTATGCTGTCTAGGAGGTGGGAGGGTCTGGGAGGGAGGGTCTGCTGCTGATTGGCTGGAATGTGTCTGCTGACTGTGAGGTACAGGGTCAAAGTTTACTCAATGATGACGAATAGGGGGCGGACCGAACATCGCATATGTTCGCCATCCGTGGCGAACGCGAACAAGCTATGTTCGCCAGGAACTATTCGCCAGCGAACCTTTCGGGACATCACTATTGGTTTGTAATTTACTCATTTGTTGGTTGGTAGTGGGCGATAGATTTGTTTTGTAAATGTGTGTTATGGGTTTCAGTTATTGCAAAATCTTGGTATAGGAAGCTATACGTGTTTTGTTCCTGTGTCTTGCATGTTTGATGAATATGCCTCTCAAGACTGCTTTGTGTGCCTGCCAGTTAGTAATGATATTTGTAGTCTACGATTTGTTTGTTTCAAAATAATCACATATGTCTGTTTTTACTTGAGTCACTATGTCTGTGTCAGGATTACAGTATGATCCAGCACGTAGAATTGTGTAACACAGAGGACTGATAGGTAACATATATCGGACCTTAGAATGGCCGGACTAACGTACAAAAGAATAGTAAGGAATAGCCAAGGTCAAGGGACAAAGAAAAAGACACAACGATAAGGAAAAGCCAGGGGTCAGGGATGCCAGAAAACAGGGAAGTCAAAATCAATGCCAAAGTCAAATTACCAGAATAACCATAATAAATAATGTGCTCTCGGACAACCACAAGGGAAACCATGACAGGGCACTGAGCAAGAGGAGAACCGGGCCTAAATACCCCGTCTGTGGATCTGATTGGTTGTAAACGACCTTTGACCCCAAAGGCAGTTACCAGGTTCCTATTTGCATGATTGCTGCTCAGCGCAAACCCTCCTGTGGATTGATTGCTGCTCGGCACATATTTTCCTGTCAGGACAGTAATGTTGCTTGGCACAGCTTTTCCTGTCAGAACAGTAAATGCCATTAATCACATTTTTATGTGCGGATGAATACATGACAGTCTGGGTCAGAAAGGATCATGTGATTAAGTTTCCATGTGCCTGATCCCTTGTTGGGAAATTGTTCTTGGATTGTTAATTTATTTGGTGCATGTCACCTATAGCAGATTATTGAACATGGGGCAATGAAGTGTTATGTACCAAAAATCGGTCAATTCTAGAATAAGAATTGTGGGCTGTCGTGTGGAAGGAAAAGTCTTTTTCCATAGGATGGGTGAGTCTCCATACATCTAGAAAGTCATAATTTAGAAGAGTAGATTTTAATTTGTTAATCGTATTTTGTAATTTCTTGAGGGATTGTTGAACTGTACTGAACATAAAGGATGTCGTATCTAGGGATAAATTCAATATAAAATTGGAATCCCCCCCAGAAGTATTTCTCCATATTTGTGTGACATTGCAAAGGTGAGAATCTTTTATAGGAAAATTTGGCCCATAGAAGTTTACTAGGGTATATTGTTTACTTGGCATTGTAGGAGGAGGAAATTCCCTTCTTTGTCGCATATTTTTTTAAACAATTGGAAAGCCAAGTCCTTTTTGATTCAAATTGATACTGTGGCGGAACCAACCTCGCCACTGAGAACTGGAGAAGCCTGGTTGCTAGCCTCCTGCCCAGTGATTATGGTCCCTGGGAGATATTGCCCTTTAAGGGACTGAATTGGGGCTTATGGACTGCTACCATAATGTACTGACCCTTTAAGAACTACTTTTGGGCAGGTGGATTGTATTATACTGTCCCTAGCTCATTAAATACTTTGGGGACAGATTGGTACTTTTGTATATGGCACTTTGGACACATTCGAAGCTGTCGAAGCTGTAGAAGCTGTCGAAGCTGTCGAAGCGGTCGAAGCGGTCGAAGCTGTCGAAGCGGTCGAAGCTGTCGAAGTTACCAAAGTTGTCGAAGTCGTCGAAGTGGCCGGTATCGGACAAAGGACCACGTGGTGGCGGCCATTTTAACTTCGAACACTGCCGACCCTTAACATCAACTCCACTTCGACACTTCGACTAAAGTCGAAGTACAGGCACACTTCGAATGGGACTTAGCCGTTTTTATGCCAGGAATTGACCGACCGCACAGCCCAAATCTATGGAACTGTTTTGGGCAAGAAAATGTGCTTGCGGTCGGTCATAAAAGGACTTCCGTGTAACTTTTGATCCACTGGAGGGATTTGCCTGAATTTTGGAAGTGTTTATGTTTAAAGTATGCTGAGTCTGAATATGTGATTTGTATGTGAATGTGATGTATGGTTTTGAAGTTACAGATATTGTGTAAAAGTTATGTTTTAAACTGTATAATAAGTGGATTATCTCTCAGGCTAAGGGGAGGGGATGTGTGGGTTGTACCATATCTCGGATTGGTTATTTTATGCCTCCCCCTGGGTGTGGCCTGTATGTGTGAGATGGAAATAAAAGCCAGGCTGGATGAGCCAGTCCAGAGTTCCTGTTTTACCCTCAAAGTGATGTGTCGTCTCATTATTGGGGGGAAGGATTTATTGCATGCTGTTCCAGTTGACTGCTAGGAGTACAAGCCTATTCGTATGGTTCCTATTCAATGGTCTACAGCATTCATATGCTTGGGAGAATTTAAAAGGTTTCTCGGATTCGGTGATTGTGGTGTCTGCCAGAGTGCTTGGAGTCCTCAGGAGGCACTAGGAGCATCCATTAACGGAGGTACCCAGTCGGGGTGCCAGGCGATCCGTTACAGATACCACCCTTTTTTGACCCTGTAAGTGGAATGATAACCTATAGGGAAGTATTTGGAGAAAACCTGTCTGGAAATGTGTTTCCTGATAAAAAGATATTTGAGCTTTTGTACCTTTGGCTTCCTTGAGAGCTAGTCTCCTCTTATTGGGGGACTTAAGTTCCTTCACATTAAGGGATATCAGTGTCAATGTCATATTTGGAAAAGGTTGATGTCACTAAAAAACATTAGTGGTCCAAAAAATGACGTCCCTTATATTGTTGTATTGAGAAGTTTCATTATGCTAATCTCAGCAGTGGTCTGTACATTATGGGTGAGTGTACCTTCTAGTGAAGTGCGAAATGGAAATGGAACAGGAAGGGGCAAGAAAGGTAGAAAGGGTATGTTAACAATTAAACTATGTACAATGGACTTTCCAGGTGAGAGAAACCTGAACATAGTGTTCAAAACTGGGCCATAGAGCCCGTGGGGGTTAGGGTTCCATTGAGGTCCTTGTGCTTGTGACCCATTGATACCGGAGAAACTGACGGAAGCCAAGCACAGAGAGATGGACACAGGTTTCTTCAGGAAGGAAGAGATTCTTTATTCGGTTCACCGATCGGGACTCAGAGGGACTTATGTCACCAAAATACAACAAGTTCTGAGCCCCGGACAATAGTGCAGGCTCCTTATATAGGCACATAACTCCTCCTATATTAAGCTCCACCCGCACATTCTCTTAACCAATCAATACAAATAAGAATTCACTTCCTGCTTGACCGCATGGCTTGTCCAGCATAATGGAGGAGGGGAATACTACATCCTGTATTCTCGCACATTCTCCGTACACTACTGATCGTATCTTGCCACGTGCAACCGACCGACCGATACGTCAGCATATGCACGTACACATGCCATGTGGTAATCTCGGCCTACTAAATTTATTTTTACCGAGATTCCACCACATTCCCCCCTTTGATGCCTCTTGATATTTCACAATTACTTGAGGCATCACTTAACCTTGGTTTGCATACACCTCAGGTTACCATGAACCAGACCAGACTTTTCCATGATGTGAATCCCTCAACACTCCTCTTCCTGCATTGGTTCTCCCTGATTTAAAGCCTCATATTTATATATGGCCATTATCTGTGCTGCAGCCTTCCTTTCTGCTATATTTTATAACAGGCTTTGCACAGACCTAACTACTAAGGGAATAAGACATGGCAGGAGTAGACACAACATTAAAATCAGTATGACTCCGCCTACCAATGACTTAAGCCCTCCAAACTGCTCATACCAGTTACCAAACCAACTACTTGGATTATACCCTTTCCATACCTGAGTAGGCACATGCGCTAGTTTAACCATATGGCTAGTAAGCTCAGCTATTGCTTGCCCTTCGTCATCTATTTGAAGACAGCAATTGCTCAGGTTAAACTTCCCACATACACCTCCCTCTACTGCCAATAGGTAATCCAAGGCTAATCTATTTTGGTACACTGCTGTCCTCATACTGGTATTATGCTTCGCTAGAAGATTGAGCGCTTGTGAGGTCTCATTAGTAATTATCTCAACCACCGCCTGTAACCTTATAATGCGGTTGAGCATATAAATTGGGGTTCTATATCCGAATGTACCATCCTCTGCCCACGTGGCTGGCCCATAATAATCTATAATACGCTGGGGAGGCCATTCATCATCTTCCCAGGCGCCTATCTCTATGGGTCCCCTTTTCTTCCTATGATTCACATCATACACTTTAACACCCAAAGTCTCACCTGTTTCAATAGGTAACAAGAAGAAGGATGGTTTGAGCATACCCAACACACATGCCCCTTCCCAGTCCTGTGGCAACTCCGAATAGGCCTTCTTACCACAGATCCAGTACAAATTTGCTGGGGCTTTCCAACTAGATGTAATAGATAGGTCAAACCATACGTCCTTTAAATTGGCATATCTTGCAAACGGGTTAGATGGTTCTGAGACATTTAAAGCCGATCACCAAGTTGTATTCTTTGTATCATCATCATAAGCTTTTTGCCCTAGACAAGTTAATTCTCCTACAGAAGTATTAAACATCATTCCTTTCCTTGCTATGCAAACATAACCTATGTTGGAGGTTTTCAATCTCCACTCAGATTTACCTCTAACACTCATCTGATAATCGGCTTGTGAAGATATTAAGTGTTCAACTGCCTCAGAACCGGACATTACCTCCTTTGCTTCCCAAGGCCATTGGTCTCCCATGTTAGTACCTCCACACACATAGCAGTTGGTTACATTAAGACTACCAGCAATACTCTCAGCTAAATCTATGAACAGGTTTTTAGCGTTATGGGGGATCTTATTATCTATACTCATCTCTTCATAAAAAGAATGGAATACCTGATGAGTTTGGGAGGTTACAGTATCGGTCTCTATCCCTATAAACAATACTGTCCCAGGGTCTAAACCCGTCCCGTATATTTGAAACCCAAATAAGTTACCATATCTATCTAAGAATTGGTCAGGATTGTTTATAAGAATATGGACTGGATTGCATTCCATAGACTTACAGTATGGATTGGTAGGCAACTTAGTAACAATCTTATCCTTGTCTGCTGTCTGTCCCCAAGTTGCCCACCCCACACAAGACCAATATGGGCAAAAGTTATAATCCCTATTTGGGCATCTAGGACTCACATACTTATTTTTACTACTGGGACATATGTATTTATCATTAGACCCATACGTTCTCTCCCATCTAAGATCCCCCCGTACATTCCACGGCTTTCTACCACTTGATATCGCTTTACATGCATCAAATTGCAGAACAACCGAAGAATGTACAGATTCTAACACTGTTTTATTTATTAGGGTCCCCTGAGGATCTCCATTCCTGAGAGTCAACCAAATTGTACGGGGTTGATACTCTGGATTGAAGCACTTAGGTTCTCCTACTCCTAAATGGCATACACTATACTCTACATTTAAGTATCTACACCTAGACACATCACCTTTACACTCATATTGCGAATGCCAAATTAGGGTCTGGGAAATATGATTACCTGTCCTTGTAGTCTTAATGCATACCTCACAGCTAGGAGTGTCGGTACCTCTACCTTCCTGAATATAAAAAGACATATAAATAAACAATATCATTAGCACATCTTTCGTCGGCTGCATCCTCAATCTTCGTCCGTGCGATGGCACCTCAGCTTCCAGGGTGTAAGGGCTGCAGGGAATGGAGTTCTGCTCGTCTTCACAGGGGTCCCTTCGAGACTTTCCTGACTTTTAAATTACACGTCGGTGAGCGGACAGGCTTTATTATGGCCGTCTAAACACTCACTTACCAATCTCTGAAACAATAAAATTTGTAATCCACACGTTTCCTCGTCACGCCGACTGAGTCGTGCGCTTTAACCGGATCTTGCAGGGATTCTCTGGATCTGGTGTAACTTGCCAAGAATCTACCACTGCTGGTTTAACCCTGGAGTGATGAATCCACGGAGTCACTTTGGCCACCTTTATCGCTGTAGGGGTAGATAAAAGAACAACATAAGGACCCCTCCACTTAGGCCCTAACGGTATATTATTCCACTCTTTAATCCACACTTGGTCTCCTGGATGGTAACTATGAACAGGGGGATAAATATTCACAGGTAATCTATCTTGTACCCATTTCTGTACCTCCTCCATAGTCTTACCCAACTCTACAACCTGCTGCCGGGTAATTCCTTCTCCCAACTGACTCAAATCCCCCCTTAAGTTACCAAGTACGGGAGGTGGACGCCCATACATGATTTCAAAAGGAGAGAGACCCATCCTTCTGGTAGGTGTACTTCGAATACGCAACAGAGCTATAGGCAAAAGAACATTCCACTTGAGTTGGGTTTCCTGACACATCTTTGCCAACTGATTCTTAATAGTTCTATTCATTCTTTCTACTTTACCAGAACTCTGAGGTCTATATGCCATATGAAGTCTCCACTTTATACCAAGCATATGAGTCAGTTGTTGTAGGCACTGATGAACAAAAGCTGGACCATTGTCCGATCCTATAGAGCAGGGTAGTCCATATCGGGGTATTATTTCTCGTAGCAGGAATCTCACAACTTCTCCTGCTTTCTCTGTACGAGTAGGACATGCTTCTACCCAGCCTGAATAGGTGCACACAACTACTAGTAGGTAGCGATGTCCACCAGATTTAGGCATTACTGTATAGTCAATCTGTAGATCGGACATAGGGAGTCCCCCCATATACTGAACTCCTGGTGGCTTTACTGGTCCTTGCCTTGCATTATTTTTAGCACACGTTACACATCTTCGTATAATGGCTTGAGTTAAGTTGGACAATCTTGGTATGTAGAAATGTTTTCTGAGAGATTCTTCTGTACTGTCTCTTCCAGAATGTGTCCCATTATGATAGTTTTGGACAATTTCTACCGCTAGTGATGCTGGAATAACTAATCTCCCATCTTCTAACTGACACCATTTGTTCTCCAGGTACTTTCCAGGTTCAGTCTTTAACCACTCTTCTTCTTGAGCTGTATAAACTGGAGTCCATTGAGACAGTGGAGTTGGTATAAGAGCAGCTATATGTTCCACATATTCCTGTCTTCCTGATTCAGCGGCACGCTTAGCTGCATTATCTGCCATCCGATTTCCTTTGGTTACATCACCATCGCCTCTCAGATGCGCCCGACAATGTATAATACCGACTTCTTTCGGTTCCCATACTGCTTCCAATAGTTGTAGTATTTCAGCTGCGTACTTGATTTCTTTGCCCTCTGAATTCAATAGTCCTCTTTCTTTATACAAAGCTCCGTGGGCATGAGTGGTTAAAAACGCATACTTGGAGTCCGTGTTGATGTTCACTCTTAAACCTTCAGCCAATTGTAACGCTCGTGTCAGTGCTATCAATTCTGCTTTTTGTGCTGATGTTCCTTTTGACAGTGGCCGAGCTTCTATCACCTTGTCTATCGTTGTTACTGCATATCCTGCATAGCGAATCCCTTCTTTCACATAACTACTGCCGTCTGTATAATACTGGACATCGGGGTTCTGGATGGGAAAATCACGAAGATCTGGTCTACTTGAAAATACTTCATCCATCACCTCCAAACAATCGTGTTGACTTTCAGTAGGTTGCGGCAAAAGGGTAGCTGGATTTAAGGTATTTACAGTCTCTAAATGCACTCTTGGGTTTTCACACAACATTGCTTGATACTTGGTCATACGGCTGTTACTGAACCAATGATTGCCTTTGTAATCCAACAACGTCTGTACTGCATGTGGGACTCGTACATAAAGTTCTTGACCCAGAGTGAGTTTATCGGCTTCAGCTACCAGCAGGGCAGCTGCAGCTACGGCTCTTAGACAAGGTGGTAGACCACTGGCCACTGCATCCAGTTGCTTAGACATGTAGGCAACAGGTCTTTGCCATGATCCCAAGTACTGTGTCAATACTCCCACAGCCATTCTTCTCTGCTCGTGTACATACAGGTAGAATGGCCGTGTGTGATCAGGTAGACCTAATGCTGGGGCACTCATCAAAGCCTTCTTTACATCTTCAAATGCCGTTTGCTGTTCTTGAGTCCATAAGAAGGGGTCATGTTCTGTACCCTTGATAGCTGCATACAGAGGTTTTGCCAATATCGCGTAACTGGGAATCCATATCCTACAGAAGCCTGCTGCCCCCAAGAACTCTCGCACTTGTCTTCTATTCTTGGGTGTTGGTATTTGGCACACAGCTTCTTTTCTCTCTGGCCCCATTATTCTTTGACCTTCAGAGATATGGAATCCCAGATATTTGACAGTTGGCAGACACAACTGAGTCTTCTTCCTAGACACCTTGTATCCTGCCTTCCAGAGAATGTGTAGTAGATTGTGTGTTGCTTGCTGACATATTTCTCTTGTAACTGCGGCTATCAACAAGTCATCTACATATTGTAATAATACACACTCTCCTGGGATGGACTTGAAATCCAGTAGGTCTTGACTTAGAGCTGAACCAAATAGGGTAGGTGAATTTTTGAACCCTTGTGGCAGTCTTGTCCAAGTCATCTGGCGTTTCGAGCCCGTTACAGCATTTTCCCATTGGAAAGCGAAGATACATTGGCTTTCTGCGGCAATTCGGAGGCAAAAGAAGGCATCTTTGAGGTCTAAGACTGTAAAATAGGTAGCCCCGCCCGGAATTAAAGCAAGCAGGTTATACGGATTGGGCACAACTGGGTGTATACTGACAACCGCATCATTGACTGCTCTCAAGTCCTGCACAGGGCGATACTCATCTGTACCGGGCTTTTGAACAGGCAGCAATGGGGTGTTCCAGGGGGAAGTACAGAATTTTAGGATACCATACCGTATGAACTTATCCAGATAAGATTGAATATTCTTCTTAGCCTTCTGCAGGATGTGATATTGCCGTAGGCTCACTGGATAAACCCCAAGCTTTAGTTCAATTCGAATAGGTGGAATATTGCGGGCCAGTCCTGGTGGGTTGTTCTCTGCCCAAACTCCTGGTATGTTGAATAAGGATTCATCACTCTTAGGGTTTTGGCTAGTCAACGCTGTATAAAGTCGCCACTCTTCTTCCTTTGGTACGGATAATGTCATAATACCTGAAGGTCCATTAAACTTTAAAGATGTTGTTCCGTTTGGTAGGAACGTAATCTGCGCTTGTAATTTGGATAGCAAATCACGTCCCAACAATTGGACTGGACATTCAGGCATGTAAAGGAATTGATGTTTTACTATGTGGCCTCCCAATGTACAGAGTCGACTTTTAAGAACCGGTTTTGCAGCACTTCTTCCAGTTGCTCCTATTACGGTAATAGTTCTTCCAGATGGAGGAGCAAGTCACCACCGAATGTTCAGCACCAGTGTCAATCATGAATGCACTCCTTTTTCCCCCTATTGATACATCGACCATAGGCTCCGCTCGACCAAGGGGGATGGAGCCTGGTCGGTATCAATAGTTCTCCATAACCGTGTCAGCCAATCCTACAAAGTCCCTATCTTCTCTATCGCGGGACCTTTGCGCTGCGGGATAGTATCTGTCTTCTCTTACACTTCCTCTGTTATTACTATTACTCCCTCCGGGGCCTCCTCTACCTCTCGCTCTGCCTCTAAAATTTCCATATCCTGCCCTGGGTTGGTCTCTCTCGTGCTGCTCTCTTTTTGGACACTCGCTTCTCCAATGCCCTTCTTCCCTACAATACGCGCACTGATTCCTACTCAGGGGTTCCCTATTCCACCTACTATCGCCTCTATCCGGGCCCCGTCTATCTACGCCTGCGATCGCCATCGCTAGCATATCCGCCTTTTTACGCATCTTGCTCTCTTCCTCTTTCTTACTCTTTCATTCCCTATTCATTTAAACCTTATTCGCTACTTCCATTAGTTGGGTGATGGACATTCCTGCGAACCCATCTAACTTCTGTAGCTTGCGCTTAATATCTCCGTAGGCTTGGCTGACAAAAGCAGAGTTTACCATTCGGGAATTCTCAGTGGCTTCCGGATTAAAGGGGGTATACAAGCGGTATGCCTCTAATAATCGGTCATAAAAGACACTGGGCGCTTCATCACTTTTCTGAATCACCTCAGCCGTCTTCGACATATTTATGGCTTTCTTCCCTCCGGCTCTCATGCCAGCAATTATAGCGTCTCTATAGGCTCTTAAATGAACCATATCTGCGCCATTAACATCCCATTCGGGATCATTAGGATAATGAGGTGCGGCCCATGCTGCTGGGTTAGCTTGGTTTAAAGTACGGGCTTCTTCCTCCAGCGCTTTAATGGCCGCTTGGTTTATCCTAGTCCTCTCCTCGTTGTTAAACAGTGTCATTAATAATTGCTGGCATAAAACAAACAAAAAACAAAACAAAACAAAACAAACAAAAAAAAAAGAACAAAATGTAACATTATATATACATATATACAGGTATTATTTATTATGTGCTTTATCGAGTATCTAGGTACCGGAATACCACCGAAATACAACATTACACTTAGATACCCCCTTCTCTGAGAGAGGGACCAGAACCAGCCAACACAGATTACACTCTCGTGGCTCTCGGGATACCGGGGTCACAAGCCTCCAGATTGCGAACCAAATTTCGCAGGTCACAGTTAATATATATTTAACATATACTATATACAGGCCAAGGCTGCTGAACTGCAGCCAAGACGGAAGCCGTAGGCTCCCACCCCCACTGCACCGAGAATAGGTGCACAGCCGGATACCCGGCAAACCAGGTTTTTAAGTTCCTATGTTTTGTTCTTCTTTTGGTTTATATGTATGTAATTGTTATGTCTGCTATCAACAGAATGCACCCCAAAGGGCAAAGGCCGCCATTGAGTTGGGATGAGGTTCAGGAGCGACACTCCACCATGGGCAACAGAACACACACACACCCAGAGGTAACAAGGGGGCGTCCCTTTGGTTTGAGGGAGCTGGGACGGAGGGGACCCCCCGCAAATAGACTTCCTACACGAGGTATTACACAAGACCATGATCACCTTCCACCGTGAAGATCTACTCGCATAATGTCAGGGGACTAAACATCCCAGTCAAACGACACCTCCTATATAAAGACACCAAAAAACAAGAACATAGATGTACTGTGTCTCCAGGAGACACACTTTATGACAGGTTCACATGCCACTATTTTGCAACAAGACTACCCACTTCAGTTCCATGCCACCTCGACCAACAAGACGAAAGGGACTTCAATACTGATTAGCAAAAATGTTGCGTATCTCCCTCACTCACACCACATTGACCCGGAAGGCAGATACGTGATTATAACAGGTACACTAAACGACATGCCATACACCATTGCGAATATCTACGCCCCAAACACAAATCAAAGAAATTTCCTTCACAAAATCCTAATGAAACTGCAGCACATACAACAGGGCACCACGATAATATGTGGCGATTTCAACCATGTATTTGATCCGACGATAGATACGACCCTAGCCATATCCAGAGCGCGGTCCACATCACTCAAAAAACAAAGTAGGGCACTGAGAAACCTCATTCACAGTCACCATCTCTATGATGCATGGAGAGCCCACCATGTGGGAGAAAGAGCGTATACTTTCTTCTCCCCAGTACACAACACATATTCCCGTATTGATGGGTTTCTCATCTCAGGTTCAGACATGAACCAGATCACCAACTGCGACATAGGGCCCATCTCGTGGTCCGACCACGCCCCAGTAGAACTTACGCTTAAAAACCTATACGACCCTACGCATAAGAGCCCCTGGCGCCTAAACACCACTCTTCTGCGAGATAGCAGCTTCACCGCCGATCTAAAAACAGAAATGACGCACTACTTCCAGACCAACGATACCATAGATATCTCACGTAACACATTATGGCAAGCACACAAATCAGTTATACGAGGTATGCTAATACGGCGGGCATCCTATTTAAAAAGACACACCCACTCACAACTGCAAACATGCCGCAGCAACCTTCATCAACTCACAACACAAAACCAAATCACACCCACGAGGGAATTGAGGGAACGCATCCTGCAAATGACAGAGCGCATACACAAATTATCTCTAGAGCAAATGGGACATCATCTAAAGAGACTCAAAGCACAACACTACTCACAAGGTAACAAGGCAGGCAAATTGCTGGCACAGAGGATTAAGGCACAACAAACGGCACAGAAGATAGCGTACATGGTATCCCCTACCGGCAACAAAATAGTAGCGCCCAAAGATATTAGCAACGTGTTCGCAAAGTACTATGAAACACTATACAATCTCAGAAACAACCAAAACATATCTCAACCAAACAAATCCGACATATCCAAGTTCCTAGAAAATGTCAACTTACCCAAACTTACCCCTGCTCAACAAGCTGACCTCTCAGCCCCCATCACAGAATCAGATTTGCTGAAGGCCATAGCCGTGCTGCCTGCGGAAAAGGCCCCAGGCCCGGATGGTTTTACCAATGGGTACTACAAACATTTTCAACACATCCTGGCCCCGCAAATAACGAACGCGTTTAACGAAGCAGTATTAAGGGGAGAAATGCCCCCGGAGGCACTGAAAGCACACATAATCACACTCCCTAAGCCCGGTAAAACACCAACACAACCGCAAAACTTCCGCCCAATTTCGCTACTTAATACTGATACAAAACTCGTTGCAAAAATATACGCCACCAGATTAAGCAAATTACTTCCACTACTCATAAACAACGACCAGGTGGGGTTCGTGAGGGGACGCCAGGGAGGAGACAACACGAGAAAGGTTATAGACATCATACATAGTGCACACAAACGACGCACGGAATGCCTAGTCATTTAACTAGATGCAGAGAAGGCCTTCGACTGACTGGGCTGGGAGTTTCTGGAAGCGGTCCTTTGCAAATTTGGGCTGCCAGAGACGTTCCGCTCTGCGGTCGGGGCCTTATACACAACCCCATCAGCACAGGTCATAACGGCAGGCTTTACATCTGATGCCTTTTGCATAACCAATGGCACAAGGCAAGGCTCCCCACTATCTCCCTTGCTATACGTACTAGCTTTGGAGCCGCTAGCGGAACTAATCAGAGCACACAAGGCCATCCATGGCATAACTATAGGAGACAGGGAGTTCAAAATAAATTTATTTGCAGACGATGTCCTACTGACACTGACCCAACCCCTGGTCTCCCTGCCGAACTTAATGGAAACCATTAAGGAGTACGGACTAAATTCGTATTATAAGTTAAATGTTACCAAATCCCAAGCTATGGGTATAGGAATTCGTAAAGAACTACAACATCTTAGAGACACATTTTCATTCGATTGGAGGAATGACAACATTACCTTCCTAGGTGTCCTTATACCCCCCCCACCTACCCAACCTGTTCAAACTCAACTTCACCAAACTCAACAAGGCATTCACAGACACTTTAAAATCATGGGAAGGCAAATACTTGTCATGGCTGAGGAGACTGGCGGCATTTAAAATGACCCTGCTCCCCAAACCCCAATACCTCCTGCGCATGATCCCTATCAAGGTGCCGGGGAAATACTTGGCAGAGATTCAGTCGCTGATGGTGCGCTTTGTATGGGCGAACCGCAAAATTAGGGTGGCCACTAAACTCTTACAAAAACCGGTGCGCGAGGGGGGCTTGGGAATGCCTGACATAAAGGCGTACTACTGCGCCACGCACTTAGCGGCCATAGCAACATCACACTCGGGGAAAGAACCGCCTCAATGGGTTTATATTGAATCGCAATGGGCATGCAAACAGGGAATACGCCACCTGTACTGGACACCCTACACACTACGCCCACAACATCCTGACATGTTGCCCCCGACAAGGATACTGCTGCAAACCTGGGACAAAGCCAACACCCTGATGGGTAGACACAGTCTAGATATAGGTAATATGCCAATAACAAGTATCCAGGCGAACATTCACAATTTCGATCACACGCCATGGCTAGCAGGGGGATGTACACGCTTACGACAGATGTGCGAGAAGGGCAAGATACTACCGTTCCCAATTTTACAATCTAAGTTCTCTCTATCGGCCAAACAAATTTTCCCATACCTACAATTGAAATCCTTTGTGTCCGCCTTGCCCCTACTGGAAAGCCCCGAACCACAGCTCACCAGCCCTCTAGAACAATTGTGCCTGTCCGACACGTTACCTAAGAAAATTATATCCAAACTGTACTCGATACTAACTAACACCCAGGACGACTCGCAAAGAGATTTCAGGGAAAAATGGCAGACTGACCTGGGACTCGAAATTGAGGACAGGGTCTGGAAACAGGCTTTCAGAGCACACAAAGGGCTCACATTGTGCGCATCTCACTTAGAGACAATGAGAAAGCTGCTATATCGATGGTACATGGTCCCTGATAGGCTAGCCAAAATATACCCCGGATCCAATGCAACATGCTGGAGGAACTGTGGAGAGTTGGGAACCATGTACCATATGTGGTGGACCTGTCCAGCCCTGACCCCGTACTGGAGACAGGTGGAGGAAACAATTGCCCAAACAATAGGAGACACATACCGCCTGACACCAGAGCAGGGTCTACTTTTCATGCACCTAGATCTATGGCAAAAACCAGAGAGACAACTAATATTCCAAATACTTATAGCAGCGGTAACACTGATAGCCAGAAGTTGGAAACAACCCCAACCGCCGACCAAACAAACACTACTTAACCAAATTTCCACTAATTGGGAATATGAAACCATGGTGGGTAAATACCTCACATCAAACCACACCACCAGGGAAACGCACGCAAGGTGGATGCAATACCTAGAGAAAAATGCTACCACTTGCAAGACATAGGGCATTAGTACACACCCGAGAATAGTAGGTACCTAGGGGAGGATGAGACCCCCCGAGCGACACAGGGAGTACTAGAAAAACAGGTACCAAAGGAGATGAGCAATTTGGAGGGAAACACCCCTGCACCATAACAAACCCAGGCTCGTGAAAACCCACCCACACAGAGTCACTACGGCGACCACTAAAACCACACAGGAGCTTTTGCCTAACAAAGCCTTGCAGCGCAGACGCGCAATTAATATTATTGTTGTTGTACAAGATAGCACAGTTTATTACCTGCTACCCTACTACCCCCCCCCACCCAGTCAAAGGGAAACAAGACATGAACCTGTCACCCAAATCACACCCCGGTGACAAAACAAACTAGCAGTCATACAGTAAAGGGGTCATAATCCACCAAATGAGAGATCGAATAGGCACCCCAAGGGATTGAACAGCACCCTAGGGTCTCTAGAGATTTAGATTGACCTACTATAAAGTATCCACGGGCCGCAAAGGCAGATCAACTTAATGCAAAACATGCATATCGTACACCTGAACTAAACGTACCACCACCAGAATGTCCGCAACAAATATGAACCGCAATGTACTTAAGTTGATGTAACCATGAAAGTAAGGACGACCAAAAGAGTACACATATTCGTATCCCGACTGTTAATAATGTGTCCATATAAACAGGTTAGGATACCCACTGTCTAATGTAACATTGTAAAGATTACCACCTACATTGTACATAACGAACCTATGGTATCAATTGTATTAAGTATGTTACTAACAAATGCATGTAAGGTGTCACATATGAATCCCTTCCCCCCTTTCTTTTCTGTACCCCCATTTTTGACTTATGACAAAATAAAAATTGTCAAATTGAAAAAAAAATAATTGCTGGCAATCAGCCCAAGTTGGATTATGCGTCAGGACTATCGAGGTGAACAGGTCGGTCATGGCTTGTGGTTTTGCAGTATAGGAGGAATTGTGGGTCTTCCAATTTAGGAGATCGGTAGTCGTGAATGGAACATATACGAAGATTGAGTCAGCATACACCATTTGACCTAAATCATTAAGGTATGCTGACCCGGGAGTCAAACGAAGTGGCATCTGATAATTTTTAGGTTTTTGGGTACCGGTCAGTTGTCTGGTTAGTACAGGGCTTCGTTGAGGGGCGTCAGTTAGGGGTTCCGGTCGAGGGGTAGTAAGGCATGAGGATGTAGAAGCTTGATTTTGGGGAAGGTCGGTGAATAGAATATTCCGAGCCGGGCTAGAGGAAGCCTTACCGGAAGCTTGAATTGGCGCCAAATCAGGATATATGGGTTTAACGGGGGTTGGTACCGGAAGGGGAGGTTTAGTAACGGGTGGTATGGATTCTGAGCTGGAGGAGGAAGTAGATGGGGACAACGGGGGAGGGGGTGTGGAACTTCCTGTACTTGTATCACTTCCCCTTGCAAAGAAGTAAGGGGGCGGCATAGGGATCTCGGACTCAGGGGGCGTGTCCAAAATGGGCGTAACCATGGCCTTAGTGGACAACCGAGTCCTGGCCACCATGAGGCGGCATTGCTCCTCGTGGCATATTCGGATCCATCTTGGCGAGTCGTTTACGGCCTGCCTCCAACAATCAATGTATGGAAACTGTCCGTAAAGTTCAGGCCTACCTGATACAGCCACGTGTACACGCTGTACCAGATTTGGATCTAAACTGCCACATGGCGGCCATGCCGCAACCAAAGTAGGCCATTCCCTAGTGCACAAAGTGATCAAACGTGCAGGAGACATTTTAACTCCAAAATCACATACTGTGAATCCCTTTTTAAAATTCTTTATCATACAACCTAAGGGATCCAAAATCGTCGACTCCGACGCGCCCATACTTATCAATGGAGCGACGTTGACAACAAATGCTATACACACTCTATTCAACAGTCACACCCGTTCCTTCGGCAACAGCACCACGTGATACAGTTACCAAGTGAAACGTACACAATAACACAATAAAAACACTCAGGGAATTCCCGTACACACACAGCTGTTACACCAGTCACTAAGTAATCGATATTATGCCCTTTGGCGAAACTATACCGTCACCCACGCTATAATTCTCTATATATGAATTACCCGTCTATAACACACCCCAGTAACATTGTCTTTACAAACAGCAGTTACAGTACGGTTAGCATAGGTCAAAGTACAATTTAAGGTCACAGTACAATTATTAGTGGTTATGGTGTTAAACATGAAATAAACGACAATTATTAGTATTCATATACAGTGTCAGTAAATATACAGGGTTATGGTACCGTGCACTATAATACAGCAACACACTATTAACACTCTCGCTAGACGGCAGAGCTCACGCTTGTAACGTGTATATACCCCTACACGCAGGATCCAGCAAAACAGAAGACAGCACAGAGGAGAGATACGTCTACCGGACCTTAGAGTGGCCGGACTCGACGTAAAGGAGAAGTACAGAGTCAGGAGCGATCCGAGGTCAAGGGCACAAAGAGACAGCGTAAACGAGAACTAGCCGGGGTCTGGTACACAGGAATCAGCAAGCCGGCAAACAGTACAGACAAGGATAAAGCGAAAACGAAGTCAGAATACAAAGCCAAGGTCAAGTACGGAGAAACACAACTGAATACAACAAGCACTAAAGGGAACTGTAGTAGAAACCACGATAGGGCAAGGAACTAAGGGAAAAGGGTAAGTATAAGTAGCCTTCAAACTAACGTGATTGGCTCCTGTCACTTCCACTCCCCCAACAGGTAAGTGTATGGGGTGATTGGCATGACAGGAGCCAATGGGAGCCTTTTTGCAATTTAGGCTCCCACTGTCTCTTTAAGAGCGCGCCCGAGATTCGCGGCGCGCTCTTAGCTGCAGGCGGGACACGTGACCGCTTCTCGCGGTCACTGCCCGCCTTCCTGTTTGAGCAGTCGGATGAGCCGCGCGCGGCTCGTGCAGCCGCAGGACCGCGCGCGGCTTGAAGAGAGGACCGCGGCCGGCCCCCGGATAAGGTAAGTACCGCTACAGTACCCCCCCCTGAGGACACGCCCTCCGGGCGGGCAGGACCAGGTCTGGCAGGAAAACGCGAATGGAAAGAACGTACAAGGCGGGGAGCATGAACAGCATCCGCAGAAATCCAACTGCGCTCCTCAGGCCCATAACCCTTCCAATGTACCAAGTACTGAAGCCGACCCCTGAGGAAACGAGAGTCAATAACAGCAGACACTTCGAACTCCTCATGACCCTCCACAGAGACAGGAGGGGGAGGGGGTGTACTCCGGGTATAGCGGTTGCGTACGTAAGGCTTCAACAACGAGGTGTGAAATACATTGGGTATACGCAGATTTTTAGGCAGACCCAAGGCATAAGAAACGGGATTAACCTTATGTATAATGCGATAAGGACCAATGAAGCGGGGAGCCAATTTCATAGAAGGCACCCGGAGGCGAATATTCCGTGTGGAAAGCAAAACCCTGTCCCCCACAACATAGGAAGGAGCCGCTCTGCGATGCTTGTCAGCCTGAGCCTTCTGGCGGGCAGCAGAGTCCACCAAAGAAACCAGCCAAATGCTCATCCAGAACTGGCATGCCCTGTGAGGAGAATGCAGCCGGAAGAACAACGGGATGCTGGCCATAGACAACGTAAAAAGGGCTTTTGCCGGAAGAATCATGAGTGGCGTTATTCCGAGCAAATTCAGCCCAAGGAAGCAGGTCAGACCAATTGTCCTGATGGTGAGACACAAAACAACGGAGGTACTGCTCCAGAGACTGGTTGGCACGTTCAGCAGCTCCATTAGACTGGGGATGGTAAGCGGAAGAAAATGAGAGGGAAATACCCATCTCCGAACAAAAGGCTTTCCAGAACCTGGAAATAAATTGGCTACCCCTATCGGATACAATAGATAAGGGAATACCATGTAATCGAAACACTTCTTTAGCGAAGATAAGAGCCAGTTCCTTGGAAGTGGGCAACTTGCGAAGAGACACAAAGTGAGCCATTTTGGAAAACCGATCTACTATCATTAGGATGACTGTGTTACCATTCGAAGGGGGTAATTCAACAATAAAATCCATTGATAGATTAGACCAAGGTCTCTCGGGAACGGGTAACGGATGCAACAGCCCACAAGGAACTCTACGAGAGGTTTTCATACATGCACAAGTAGAACAAGCACTTATATAGTCAGTAACATCCTTACGTAAGGTATCCCACCAGAAATACCGAGAAACGGCTGACACTGTTTTGGAAATACCAGGATGTCCAGCAGTCTTAGTATCGTGATACAGTGACAGAATATCCCGTCTCTCGGGAACGTCAACGAACAATTTATCATTAGGCCTCTCGCCAGGTGCCATGCTCTGTTTCGCTTGTATGGCCTGCAAGAGGGACGAGGAAATAGACAATATAGTAGTTGCTATTATCCTGTCTGGGGGAATGACAGGAGTGACATCAATCTCCTGTTTGTCAATAGTCTCGAATTGTCTGGACAGAGCGTCCGCTTTAGTGTTCCGGTCGCCTGGCCTATAGGTTATTATATAATTAAAATGAGACAAGAACAGTGACCACCTAGCCTGCCTGGAAGACAATCTTTTAGCTTCGCTAAGGTAGGACAGGTTCTTATGATCCGTAAATATGAGGATGGGATCCTTAGTGCCTTCTAACAAATGTCTCCATTCTTTGAGTGCTAAAATGATAGCAAGGAGTTCGCGATTACCCACATCATAATTCCTTTCTGCTTTGGACATTTGTTTAGAAAAGAAGCCACAAGGATGCAATGGCTTGTCAGGAGACTCTCTTTGGGATAAGACAGCACCTACCCCTATATCGGAAGCATCAACCTCAAGTATATATGGCAATGAGGGGACAGGATGCTGTAAAATAGGGGCAGAGGCGAACGTAGTCTTAAGAAAGTCAAAAGCCTGAAGTGCCTCAGTAGACCAGACACGTGTATTGCCATCCTTTTTAGTCATACGAGTAATAGGCGCTACTATAGACGAAAAACCTTTGATAAAACGTCTATAATAATTAGAGAAACCCAGAAAACGCTGGATGGCTTTCAGACCTTGTGGCAGAGGCCATTCTATGACCGCAGCGAGCTTCTGGGGATCCATCCGAAAACCCTCAGCGGAAATCAAATACCCTAAAAACTGGACCTCGGATTGGTCGAATAGACATTTTTCTAATTTGCAATAAAGACCATTAGCAAGAAGGGTCTTCAGAACTGTCGTAACATGTCTGTGATGAGTGTGAATGTCTGTAGAATATATTAAAATGTCATCCAAGTACACAATAACAAATGAGTGAATAAAGTCCCTTAAGACATCATTAATAAATTCTTGGAACACTGCTGGGGCATTGCAAAGCCCAAATGGCATGACGGTATACTCATAATGACCTGACCGAGTGTTAAAGGCTGTCTTCCATTCGTGGTCCTTTTTTATACGTATCAAATTGTATGCTCCTCTAAGATCTAATTTGGTGAATACCGTAGCATGTTTGAGCCTGTCAAACAATTCTGTTATTAACGGTATAGGGTAAGCATTTTTGATGGTGATTTTATTAAGACCTCTATAATCAATGCAAGGTCTTAAATCACCTTCTTTCTTCGATACAAAGAAGAACCCCGCTCCAGCCGGAGAAGAGGATCTCCTAATAAATCCCTTTTCTAATGATTCTTTAATGTACTCCTCCATGACACGGTTTTCTTGAACCGATAGGGGGTACACCCTGCCCTTGGGAGGTATAGTACCAGGCAACAAATCAATAGCACAATCGTAGGGTCTGTGAGGCGGTAATTTGTCAGCCTCTCTTTTATCAAAGACAGTTTTTAAAGTTAAATACTGAGAGGGTATAGCCGTAGATAAAGGAGGAACAGTAGGAACGTTAATAGAATTCACAGGCGTGACTTCAATAGTACATGACTCATGGCAGGCTTCACTCCATGATTTTATCTGCCCTGTCTCCCAGTCAAAAATGGGATTGTGGGCACGTAACCATGGATACCCTAATACCAACTGTGAAGAGGGAGAGGTGATGACCTGGAACCGAATGGTTTCATAGTGTAGAACCCCTGTGTACATGTGTAGCGGTGCAGTCTCGTGAGTAACAACTGGAGATATCAATGGTCTACCATCTATGGCCTCAACGGCCAAGGGTATCTCCTTCTCCCTGATGGGAATATTGTTTTTCTTTACAAAACCAGAGTCTATAAAATTCTCAGCTGCCCCAGAGTCAACCAGGGCGTATATGTTTTCAACTATACAACTCTCTCCCATATGTAAAGAAACAGGGAGAAGCAGTCGGTTAGGAGGCAATGTAGGAGACTTAGAAATCACACCCAAGGCCAGTCCCCTATAAGGTCTTAGGTGCGAGAGTTTTCCGGGAGCAGAGGACACTCCTTTACCATATGTTCTCTCCTACCACAATATAGGCAGAGTCCCTCTCTTCTCCTATGTAATTTTTCATTATCAGAGAGTTTGGCAACCCCTAATTGCATTGGCTCCTCTTCAGATACTTTTACACTCTCCGGTGGATTAACTCTGGGGTGAATAGGCGTAACAAAACGTCTATTCCTGTTCTTGGTATAGAGCCTGTCCCGAATCCTATTATCTATATCGATGAGGTAGTCAATAAGGTCCTCTAAGGCAACAGGAAGTTCCTTAGCCGCTACCTCATCCAATATAGAATCTGATAAGCCTTCCATGAAGGCAGTAGTTAACCCATTATTGGTCCAATCGACCTGTGAGGCAAGGGTACGAAACTGTATAGCGTAATCAGCCACAGACCTAGAACCCTGTTTAACCCTCATTAATGCTCTAGCGGCATTCTTAGACCTTTTCATAGTGTCAAAAGTTCTGCGAAAAGCTGTTAGGAAACTGTGAAAGTTATGCACCATAGGTCCATTAGCCTCCCAAATAGGGTTTGCCCATTCAAGTGCTTTGT
The DNA here is from genome assembly GCF_036172605.1 of Pelobates fuscus. Classification (NCBI taxonomy): domain Eukaryota; kingdom Metazoa; phylum Chordata; class Amphibia; order Anura; family Pelobatidae; genus Pelobates; species Pelobates fuscus. Next base: position 367,580,531 of record NC_086317.1, read on the forward strand.
CGGTAAGTTGGTGCATAAAGAACCCAACTTTGGACCTCTCTGTGGGAAATGAACGTGGATACATTTCAAAATGAAACTCTATTTGGTTAATGAACCCTCTGCATGTCTTAGAATCCCCTCCATACCTAGGAGGAGGCGTTAAATGTGCTGTAGCATTAGGCATAGTCGATACTTCAGGAAGCAGGGGTGCAGGAGGGTTAGGTGCGGTTGCTGGAATGGTTCTAGCTAAGAGCGTCTGGAGAGCCTGAGCTATTTGATCCATACGGTGATCCTGCTCTACAAATCTAGCCTCATGGGTCGCCATCTGTTGAGCTAAATCTGCGGGGTCCATGGCCCTATCGTAATGTAACGTGTATATACCCCTACACGCAGGATCCAGCAAAACAGAAGACAGCACAGAGGAGAGATACGTCTACCGGACCTTAGAGTGGCCGGACTCGACGTAAAGGAGAAGTACAGAGTCAGGAGCGATCCGAGGTCAAGGGCACAAAGAGACAGCGTAAACGAGAACTAGCCGGGGTCTGGTACACAGGAATCAGCAAGCCGGCAAACAGTACAGACAAGGATAAAGCGAAAACGAAGTCAGAATACAAAGCCAAGGTCAAGTACGGAGAAACACAACTGAATACAACAAGCACTAAAGGGAACTGTAGTAGAAACCACGATAGGGCAAGGAACTAAGGGAAAAGGGTAAGTATAAGTAGCCTTCAAACTAACGTGATTGGCTCCTGTCACTTCCACTCCCCCAACAGGTAAGTGTATGGGGTGATTGGCATGACAGGAGCCAATGGGAGCCTTTTTGCAATTTAGGCTCCCACTGTCTCTTTAAGAGCGCGCCCGAGATTCGCGGCGCGCTCTTAGCTGCAGGCGGGACACGTGACCGCTTCTCGCGGTCACTGCCCGCCTTCCTGTTTGAGCAGTCGGATGAGCCGCGCGCGGCTCGTGCAGCCGCAGGACCGCGCGCGGCTTGAAGAGAGGACCGCGGCCGGCCCCCGGATAAGGTAAGTACCGCTACAACGCTATCTAGCAAGATATACACGCTACTAAACAATCTTTAACACATATACAATCCCAACTAATCTATTGGCCAGTACCTTGATGGACTACCTAAAACTATCTACATCCGTTTTGGTTAGCCACACTGCCCAAGCACCACAAATAGCGAACTAGAGGGCGGAATTTACGACAGAACCCTCTTAGTCTATCTACTCTATCAAAAATCTAGTGGGTTCCAAATTTACACGCCTTCCCACTTAGCCAAGATAGGTTGAGAGCTAGCGGACCGAATTTACACAGACGCCGCTTAGTCTCCCGGTCCCTCCGACCTAGCGAACAAATTGTACACCCTAGAACGCTAGTCTAGACAAGACACCGGTGTCCGGCTAGGGCTATTTACACAGAACCCCGCCTGACTCCAAACCAAATTAAACGGTCTTACTAAAGAGCGTTCAATTGAGCGGTGCGCCTTCGCTCCTTCCCTCCGACAGAGGGGGCAGATTCCATACACAGATTAACCCCTTATGGGCCTACCGCACAATCGGTATACCCCTAGTGGGTCCGCCGTCTAAAACAGCGGTTGTCTTACCTCCTAGTTCCTGAACCTGAGTTCACACTCATCGACGGGGACACCCCAGCACTTACTACGTAGAGGCCGATGATCTCCTGGACAACAGACCAGTGGCGCCGAGACGAAGGGAGGTCCACGCAGAAGTTCAGGGGTGCAGCCGTAGAGAACGTGGGCAAAGATAGACCGTCTCACGCCTCTGCTTCTCAGCTACCGTTGAACGATGAGCTTCCCGGCCAATGCACGGAGAAACTGACGGAAGCCAAGCACAGAGAGATGGACACAGGTTTCTTCAGGAAGGAAGAGATTCTTTATTCGGTTCACCGATCGGGACTCAGAGGGACTAATGTCACCAAAATACAACAAGTTCTGAGCCCCGGACAATAGTGCAGGCTCCTTATATAGGCACATAACTCCTCCCATATTAAGCTCCACCCGCACATTCTCTTAACCAATCAATACAAATAAGAATTAACTTCCTGCTTGACCGCATGGCTTGTCCAGCATAATGGAGGAGGGGAATAATACATCCTGTATTCTCGCACATGCTCCGTACACTACTGATCGTATCTTGCAACGTGCAACCGACCAACCGATACGTCAGCATATGCACGTACACATGCCACGTGGTAATCTCGGCCTACTAAATTTATTTTTACCGAGATTCCACCACACCATAAATTTGCATATTTACTTTATGCTCTATATTTTCTCATAGGCAGTATTCCCCTCTGGGACATGAGTGGGGTTCAGTACTGCTCTCACCTCCCCTCAGTCCCAAAAGGGGATAAGAGTAAATCCCTTGCTGAACACAAAACAGGGTGCACTTCTTGAGCTTTGGGTATTGGTGATCCATTAGACAAAAACCTAGACTGTCTATCATATATAAAAAACAAAAATGTTAAATCAACATTTTGTGCCTACCATCAGCATTAATAAACTACTACTGTATGTGTAAAAATAAAGCTATACATATTTTAAACTAACGTTCAACCATACTTCTCAAGTATACAGTGTGAGTAATGCCAACCTTTGGTCAAATGACCATATGGAGAAGCCTGTCTGTGGCTCGGAACTGTCACTTGGCTGTCGCTATTGTCTTACAGTCGTTGGCAATTCTGTTCAGTGAGCTGGCAGCAGAGTGCGACATACCCGGCTTTGTCTGTTGGAGAGATGGCGATGTTCCAGTCTTTCCAGTCTTTTAGTGTCTGTCTCCCTACAGGGGTGAGGATATTCTTTTCACTCCATTTCTCTGCACAACAAGCTTTTCCAGAAATCCCCATTTGTACAATATTCCTGCAGATCTTAGACCGGTAGTGATAGGCCCAAAGGCTTTGTGTGCTGCTAGTGTAGCTGCTGATCAATCCGTATATATTTGGAGCCAGCAAATTTATCGGGGAGCAGTGTTTTATCTCTAGACGCTTTCATGATAAGGTCTTTGAAAGTGTAATGGTGTATTCTTGTGATGATGTCCCTCAGTGTAGTAGATGGAAGTTGTTTAGGCCTGGGCAGTCTGTGGATTCTATCCTAAAGAGCCTGTTCAGTGAGCGCTGGCACCAAGGCTTTAAATAGCTCCATTGTGTAGGCGTGCAAGTCTTGGGGTTTAACATCTTCTGATATGTCCCTTATACAAACATTATTTCTTCTGTCTCTATCCTCGTGGTCTGCCAATTTGGCAAAGATGGCATTCATTCTTCCATCCATATTCTCTTATGCCTCAGCCAGGGTATTATAGGCTGATATAATTTAATCCGTCTTGGTTTCCAAGTGGGCCGTTCTTTCGCCTAGCACTTGGATGCCAGAATGGATTTCTTTCTCTATTTTTTAAAAGTCATTTTGCAGTGAGGTTTGGAGGTCTGTTAACATCCTTTTCACAGATAGATCTGTAGCTGGTGCCACCGTTCTGGTTTACACAGATGTAATGTCGATTCTATCTGATTTGGAAGTCGGAGAAGAAGGCCTTTCTGTGCCACCTTGTTCACGGCATTGTGGTGTGGCGTGGCCTGCGATCTGCAAAGAGGTTTGTTTAACTTTGTTTTTGTCATGGCCTGGTATACCACCATGCTCTGTGGTTATTACAAGGTAACTTGGATGGTTCGGTTGGAAAAAATGCTAGGCTAGTCGCTGTTTTTCAGGAACCCTATGCCGAGCGCTCACGCGTCCATTACAGCGAGCAGTCAAGTCACGCCCCTTGGTTGTACTTTTAATAGCATGTCAGTTCATTTTCTAGTCCTGCTTCATTGTTTATCAGTAAATCATTGTAAAACTATTGTAGTGAACCACTTTGCAAGTATCTTGACTTTAGTAAAACAATCTTTTTAATAGACAGATCATATTTATAATTGAATATAGTAATAATCTGAACATCTTAATCCTACTATATAATTATTCTGCTAATTTTGAGTCTTATTATTCTATTCTTATTTATTTGCAACACAGATATCAACCTTTCAACCCACATTTTTTTTAAAAAAATAATAGATATGATATTTTTATATGATGTTATATGCATTCAGAGTTTTTCCTTAAACCCAATTTGTAAGTCATTTGGCTAGAAAGGTAAGCTGATTAACATTTCATGCTGTATCCTCTTTAAAATACAACTGATAGTAAATGAGTTCAGCTATTCTTCACCTTTTGTTGACCATCTGTGTGTGTATGTTTTCCAGCAGCTCATGAAAGAAGATATGAGAAAACTCATCTTCAAAAGAAAAAAAAATACAATGTGAGCATCATCAATTACAATTCATTAGTCCTCAAATAGATACCTATTAGTGTATATTATGTGCACAGATTGCACTTTTAAAAGTGTGACTTAAGTCACAAGGTAACAAGAACAGCTTGGAATCACAACTGAGATAATATTAATAAGAATTAAAAAAATGGCTAATAAGTATTATAAAATTGCTCTATAGTTGGAGAAGCAATGAATAACTAGTAATCCACAATTAAATGTTTCAACAGCTTTCTTAATAATTTTCAGCATTCAGGAAAATACAGACTCTTGGAATTTAAAAATAAAAATATTTAATAAAAAGGAAGTAATTAATAGTGTACATTCAGAAATGCCAGTGAAAATGAAGCTGGCAATTATAAGAGACACTAAATATCAATAGAGTAAAATATAACCACTAACTATAGTTTAGTATTCTATTGTATCAATTTCCCTTGAAGGGAACTATCAGTGTAACTGTGCTATGTTATACACTATGTAGGAGAGGAACTCAGCCTGAAAATCTCCTTTCAGATCCAAAATTCGGATTGTTCAATGCATGACTCTTTTCCCAATTAGTGCTGTTCACCGATAATACTCTGAGTTGCTAAGCTGTGCCTTCAAGGGCACCTAATCTGTATAAGAAACTGTCTGCTAGTCTAAGGTAAGCACTAATATGAGAAAAAGAAAGTCATGCAAATGCCCTGCCTATCTCTCTTGCAGAGGACATAGTGTCTAAGATCTAATGAAAAAACAAATATCTTGAGGTAATCGTTATAGAGTATAGTGCAGAGCAGAGCCCCGAAGCGCATTTCGCCGGTAATAAGTGTATTATTCCCAACAAATGAAGTGGGCATTACACCCCTGATATATGTGTTTGATTATGTTTTACTAATATATATTGCATTTTCACATGTTATATTGCCTTTTGTTGCTTAGTGATTGTTATTTCACCAAGTGATTTGCTCATAATGAGATTTTATCTGTTTGTTTTATGTGCACACATAGAAACCAGTAAAACTATTATTGGGCAAGTATATAAAGAAAAAAGGCCAAGATAGATCCCGAAGGACAGAACAGGGGGTAACCCTAAATAAATTAAGAGAGAAACAGAATTAGCAAAAACTGTCCTTAGACACATATAAGTATATGCAATATCAATAAACAAACAGTTAAAAGAATAACCTTTATTAGATAGACGAACGGAAACGTAACCGTATATAAAGGGGGGGGGGGGAGTGAGGTGCAGCGCACCTAAGTGAAAATATATACAAAAACCCTAACTGGGTGAGTCAATAAAGAAATTCTGACTCCAGGGTACCACAGTGGTAACACAGTCCACCTATAGGAGTGTATAATCGCACTAGATGCCGATATCACTAGATATGTCTCTAATGGGAGCAATCCACAATAGGTTGCTATCTCAAAAAGAAGAGCAACACGTGATAATAGGCATCTATTAAGGGCGATACTCCTGAAAGGGTGTACCGGTAACAGCAAAGGCTACAGTAAGTCCGGATGCCAAAGATTGTTGCACAATAAAGTTATATGCATAGTAACAAGTCAAAAAGTAGATAGAAGAAGCAAATAATAATTGGCATCGGAGATACTGTGGTACTAAATGGGAATACAGTATGACTAGATAAATACAGCAATGCTGTCTAAAGAGTACCTCGGTGGTAACACAGTCCACCTACAGGGGTGTATAATAATGCTCAATAACACTATCACGGAGCAATAAACAATGAATTGCTGCCTCCAAAAAGGAAGACACACACACGTGATGATTGGTATTAATAGGAGCGATACTAATAAACGGGTAACCCGAAGCAGCCAAAGCTATAGTAGATCCCGATGTCAAAATGTAACAAAACTCTTACTGTATATGGTAACACAGAATAAAGTAAAAGGAGCAAGTACAAATGTAACAAAAAACTCTTACTGTGTATGGTAACACATCATGGAGTCAAAGGAGCAAGTAATCAGAGATACTGAAATGCTAGAATGAAAATGCCGTGATATATCAAGAAAGGCATCAAACTAGAGCTGGGTTCCCCCAAAGGATATAGTGTATATAGTAGTCTGTCCTAATCGCCCTACTAGGTACTCAGAGAGTCAGGCTGTACCCTGAATTCCTTACATGGTGTAAACCTAATCACAGAGATCAGTGTTAACCATCCAGATATACCATGTAAGACCATGTAAGACAGGATAACAATAGAAAGGAATGGTGCCTTCGTGGGTACCAGGTATAGTAAAGTGGTGTAAGAGGAGGACGGACAAAGGTTTTTACACTACAGACAATATTATAGTCATCAGTGTGTTTTTAAGCCTTATAATAGTAGTGTGAGGGATGACCCAGGGAGTTTTAAAATTCCCATTAGAATCTAAAGGATGCCCTGGTCGGCAATAAGGGATCCCGTTCCAAGCAGAGTGATATCAGGTGACTTTGATAGATTTCAGATTGGACTTGTATAATAACGCAAATCAGGTAGAATATGATCGTAGTCGACATAGATATCGTAACGTCTGAGGAACCGGGATAACCCAGGTAGGTCGGGTAAGTATCTAACCCGAGATCGGTATCTGCGACTGAGATTGGATAGATGTCTCCCAATTGTCTAGCCCGACGCGCGTTTCGCCTGTATACCAGGCTCATCAGGGGAAAAGACTTGCCAAATCGGTTAAGTTTAAATAACCCGCTCAAAACCCTCATTGGTTACCGAAGTGGTGAGGGGGAGGGACCAAAGTACGGTGGCCGAAAAAGCTCACAGTGGTGTGCCAAACCACATTACTAGTATCAGAGTAATTATTTACTATGTCAGTACAGTCAGGACATAAGAGATACTGTATAAATTGTTTCTACTTGACAGTAGAATGGTAGAGATTAGAGATAGTTGAGTGGATGCCTCGCCCAGGTATCTAACCTTTGTAATAAGGACAATTTCTAGTGTCATAGAGACAATTATTTGATAATCAGAGGATAAATCAATTATTAGGGAGTCAAACAAACTCAAGGAAAATTATACATATTTGATCAAAAATATAAATGTACACAGCATAGAGATACCCTATCTGAGGGGTACAATAAAAAAGAAGAAATGATCCACAGATTAAATGAGTCTGGAAATAAAGTCCTGACGAGATCTTAGTCAATAATAGTGTATAGTGTATAAACGGGAGTAGACTAGTAATAATAAGAGATAGTGGAGTAGATGTATCACCCCACGTATCTAACCCTTGTCGTAAGATCCCTTAAGATCTTCATTAATGAATTGGACAAACTTCTCAATGATGCGTTGGATGTACAAACTATCAACAAAGATGAATTTCATTTTCTTTTACCACACAAAAACCCGACCATCGCAACATTTTACTGCCTGCCAAAGATACATAAGGGCACTCGCCCCCCTCCTGGCAGACCCATTGTCTGCGGAAACAATTGCGTTCGTCTATCTAATAAAGGTTATTCTTTTAACTGTTTGTTTATTGATATTGCATATACTTATATGCGTCTAAGGACAGTTTTTGCTCCTTCTGTTTCTCTATTATTGGGCAAGTACAATCTTCCTCATTATGTATGGAAATTAGGTTTTTAACAGCAGCCAATAAAAAATAACTTGATATATATTCAGGATAAGTGCGAAGCAAGCTTATCTCGACTGGAGGAAGCACGGTTGCTAAGAAACACTTCTCGGGCTACGTTATGCACCAGGGGTGGTGAAGACCATATTCATTAGTCACATTATTATTATTATTATTATTATTATTATTATTATTATGATATTTATATAGCGCCGTCAAATTCCGCAGCGCTTTACAATGGGTGGACGAACAGACATGTAGTTGTAACCAGACAAGTTGGACACACAGGAACAGAGGGGTTGAGGGCCCTGCTCAATGAGCTTACATGCTAGAGGAAGTGGGGTAAAATGACACAAAAAGGTAAGGATATAGTATTAGACTAGTGACAGTTGCAGAAGAGGAATCAGTTGGGAGCTATTAACAGTTTAATTGATACGCTTTTATGAAGAAGTGGGTTTTTAATGATTTTTTTGAAGGAATGGAGACTGGGTGAGCAACTAACGGAGGAGGGAAGCGAGTTCCACAGGAACAGTGCAGCCCTCGAGAAATCTTGAAGGCGAGCATCAGAGGTGGGAGTACGGACAAAAGATAGACATAAGTCTTCAGCAGATCGTAAGGGCCTAGACGGGACATATTTGCAATGAGGTTTCAGAGGTTAAGGAAGTTTTTAGTGTTTTTGCCAATGATATACGGCAGGTTGCTTCCACACTGTCATTCTCTGAAGTTCTGCCTGTGCATAACACTCAGAACGACAGGCGGATGCGTATTAGGGACTTTAACTTGTGGCTTGGTGAATGGTGTCGGGAGCAAGGATGTGGCTTTATTTCTCATGGTAGCTCTGTTTGGAATGGAAAAAACAGTACAAAAAAGATGGTTTGCATTTTTCTCAAAAGGGAACAAATGTTCTCAGTGAGCAGTTCAGAGGTTTTGCTAGGATGTATTTAAACTAGCGGGGGGGGGCGGGGGGGGCAAAAGGGTGATAAATCATCAATCCAATTGTCCCCCAAAATAAGGATATAAGGTGCCTGTAGCAAGTGTGTTAAAAATGATAAACTTAGAGTCATGTCTACAAATGCTCACAGTTTAGGGAATAAGATCCATGAACTTGTGGCAATAATGGTAACTGATAGTGTAGATTTAGTCGCTGTTACTGAGACATGGTATAATGAGAAAAATGACTGGGACATAGCAATACAAGGGTACTCTTTACATAGAAAAGACAGGGAAGGCAGGGAAGGGTGGCCCTGTATGTGAAGGATAGCATAAAATCTAGCCTAATAAAAGTTAGTAAGGTGAACATAGAGTCCGTTTGGGTTACGTTAGAATTTGGTAATCACACAGTAACTCGTGTAGGTGTGATTTATAGGCCCCCAGGACAAATTGAAGAGTTAGATAATCTACTAGTTGTGGAAATAGCTAAAATGACAATGAAGGGGGAAGTTATCATCATGGGTGACTTTAATCTTCCTAATGTGAATTGGAAAACAAAAATAGCTGCTTGTGCCAGGAGCACACATATTTTAAACTCCCTACTGGGATTGTCTCTAAAACAAGTCATTGAGGAGCCAACTCGTAAAGAACCCATACTAGATTTAGTGTTAACAAATGGAGATTTGGTATCAGATATTACTGTAGGTGAAAGTTTAGGATCCAGTGATCATCAGGCAGTGTGGTTTAATATAAGAACAGTGACTGAGTCACACCACACAAAAACAAAAGTTTTAGACTTTAAAAAAACAGACTTTTCTAAAATTAGAATATGTGTAAAGGAGTCATTATCAGACTGGAGCAATTTAAATGGAGTCCAAGAGAAAGGGATTATTTAAAAGTTGCACTACTGAAGGCAACAGAAAATTGCATTAGGCTTGTCAGTAAAAGCAAAAAATTCAAGAAACCACTGTGGTACTCCGCAGATGTGGTCAAAATAGTAAAAAACAAAAAGTTAGCATTTAGTAATTATAAAAAAAACCAGAGTGAGGAAGACAGAATGATCTATAAGATTAGGCAGAAAGAGGCTAAGCAAGTTAAAAGAGCTTCCAAATCACATACAGAAGAGAAAATAGCACAGTCAGTAAAAAAGGGGGACAACACTTTTTATGGATACATAAATGAGAAAAGAAAAGTAAAACAAGGATTAGTTAGATTAAAAACAAAAGAAGGAAGGTATGTAGAAGAGGATAAAGGTCTAGCTGACTGCCTCAATTAATATTTTTGTTCGGTCTTTACAGATGAAAATGAAGGAAAGGGACCTCAGTTAAGAAAAAGGATAAATGAGTCATTTATTACCAGTGAGTTTACAGAGGAAGATGTTCTATTTCAACTGTCAAAATTAAAGACAAATAAGTCAATGGGACCTGATGGAATACGCCCAAAGCTATTAAAAGAGCTTAGTGGTGTACTAGCAAAACCATTAACAGATTTATTTAACCAATCATTGATAACAGGAGTAGTCCCAGAAGATTGGAAGTTGGCGAATGTTGTGCACTTTTGGCACTGTTGCACATAGAAGGCTTATCAATAAACTGCAATATTTAAGTTTGGATTCCAATATTGTTGAATGGGTAAGGCAGTGGCTGAGTGACAGGCAACAGAGGGTTGTAGTTAATGGAGTATATTCAAAGCTTGGGCTTGTCACCAGTGGGGTACCTCAGGGATCTGTACTTGGACCCATTCTCTTTAATATTTTTATTAGTGATATTGGAGAAGGCCTTGATGGTAAGGTAAGTCTTTTTGCTGATGATACTAAGATATGTAACAGGGTTGATGTTCCAGGAGGGATAAGCCAAATGGCTAATGATTTAAGTAAACTAGAAAAATGGTCAGAGTTGTGGCAACTGACATTTAATGTGGATAAGTGCAAGATAATGCATTTTGGACGTAAAAACCCAAGGGCAGAGTACAGAATATTTGATAGAGTCCTAACCTCAACATCTGAGGAAAGGGATTTAGGGGTGATTATTTCTGATGACTTAAAGGTAGGCAGACAATGTAATAGAGCAGCAGGAAATGCTAGCAGAATGCTTGGTTGCATAGGGAGAGGTATTAGCAGTAGAAAGAGGAAAGTGCTCATGCCATTGTACAGAACACTGGTGAGACCTCACTTGGAGTATTGTACGCAGTACTGGAGACCATATCTTCAGAAGGATATTGATACCTTAGAGAGAGTTCAGAGAAGGGCTACTAAACTGGTTCATGGATTGCAGGATAAAACTTACCAGGAAAGGTTAAAGGATCTTAACATGTATAGCTTGGAGGAAAGACGAGACAGGGGGTATATGATAGAAACATTTAACTACATAAAGGGAATCAACACAGTAAAGGAGGAGACTATATTTAAAAGAAGAAAAACTACCACAACAAGAGGACATCGTCTTAAATTAGCGGGACAAAGGTTTAAAAATAATATCAGGAAGTATTACTTTACTGAGAGGGTAGTGGATGCATGGAATAGCCTTCCAGCTGAAGTGGTAGAGGTAAACACAGTAAAGGAGTTTAAGCATGCTTGGGATAGGCATAAGGCTATCCTAACTATAAGATAAGGCCAGGGACTAATGAAAGTATTTAGAAAATTGGGCAGACTAGATGGGCCGTATGGTTCTTATCTGCCGTCACATTCGATGTTTCAATGTTTCTATAAGGGAGGATAGATAGCTGGGAGCAGCATAGGTGGGAGTCACATGGCTGAATGTGAAAACGAAATATGTGAAAACTAATATTATGTATCAGTACATAATTTTATTTTTGATTTACCTTTCCAGGGTGCGTTATTGTTCTTAAATTAATTTTAAGTTTTCTTAATTTTTTTTTTTTTTTTGCTCTTAAAGGCTACTCTAGCATAATGAATTGGACTAAAGGGATTCTATAGTGTTAGGAATACAACACTATAGTTAAACTCCAGCATGTAAAAGGTTAAAAAACAATATAACCACCTACCCGATTCTATTACCATTGTTCCTCATTACTGGGTTGGAGCCCCACTTCCTAAAGCGTTGGGGGGCTAATGCGCATGTAAGGCAAGCAACGTGAGCACATGGAGTCATCAGTAGGAAAGCATTGCCTCAATGCTTTCCTACGGGGTTTTCACTGGTACTGGATGTCTTCAAGCAGAGCGTGAGGTGTCCAGGGTTATATAGATGATCTGGAGTCCGTTAACATCTGACAGCCACTAGAGGCTGTCTTAGTCCTGCTAAGTAATCATTGCAGTTTCTCTAAAACTGAATTTATTTACATTACAGGACTAAGTGGGGCATTGACACTGCACCCAGACCTCTTCAATTAGCTAAAATGATCTGGATGACTAAAGTGTCCCTTTAATTTTACGGTACCCGCTTTTCTCATGCCTGGGGATGTATCCTGCTTGGAGAGTGGTCGTCATTCCATAGAATAAAACTTTATATCTGGGCACTGTTATATTGAGCTATATTGGTTTCAAGCACTACCATAAACAAAGGAAGATCTTACACACATATGTTACTTGGAATTCTTTACATAAATTTTTTTTTATTTTTATCTATTTACCTACTTACACATTGTATATATGTGATTTATGTTTTATTTAATATTTTGTGATCAATCAACATTAATAATTTTAATTTCAAATTAAAATTTGGATATTTAGCTTTTACTGTATGCACTTTGCACTATTATTTGTTATTGGTATGATCTGCACAATTATTTGTGCATATTATTTCTTTTTTTTTTGTTTCTTGTACTCTTCTGCATTCCAAGAATTTAATACAGTAAATAAGTATAAGTATTTGTATATGAGCACACCATTTTATTTTTGGTAATTGTGATTATTTCAATGATGTGAGAGGCATCAGTCATAGGAGAGTTTTGCAATTCACAGTGTGTTATCAAGTGCTTATATTTTGAGTGCCTAAACATTATTTATTTTGGTTGCTATAAGAAAAACAGTCTGGTAGTTAAGTAAAATGTTTTACCACTGGTAGACTTGTACATGGTGAAAAAAAAAATTGGTTTGTAAACTAAAATTAATCGATTAATGTGATTCTGGTTTCACCTATGTGGCATTTTGGTTCAGACAAATTTTGTTGTTGTGATCATTTGATGAAATACTATTAACATACAAGAGCATAACATTTGGCAATTTATTGTACTTTAATATAATTATTATGTACATATTTATCAGTACACTAAGTGGTTGCATTTGTATGCGATTTGGTTAACAGATCAAGTGAGAAGAAGTAATCATTAAAGAATAAAAAGAGTAGGAGCAGTAAAAAAAATCTATATTTATATATTTATATTTCACATATGAATTCAATATATTATATATACAATACATATTGTTTTTCTGCTCAGTTTTTCCCTTCATTGATCATTTGTAGAGTTGAGCAGCCACCTGGATTTTCGCGTCCGGCGGGTTCAGCCGAACTTTGCGCACAAAAATGGCTCTAAAAAACTACAGGAAAAAACTACAGGAAAGGGCTAGAGGGCTGCAAAAGGAAGTAAAATGGAGTTAAGAGTAGGACAAGTGCCCTGCAAACAAATGTGGATAGGAAAATCACTTTTAAAAAATCCCAAAGAACTTTCCCACGCTGTGTAAAATGACACAGAGCACTCTGATTGGTGGATTGCAAGCCAACCAATCAGAGTGCTGTGACAGGTAAATGTAGAGTTTCTTCATTTACCTGTCAGAGCACTCTGATTGGATGGCTTAAACACACCAATCAGAGTGCTCTGAGCCTAATTGAAGGACTGGGCAAGGCTTTTTTTTTTTTTTAAAGTGCGTCGGTTATTCTGGATTTTTATTTGTCCTTTTTTGGGGCTGAAAAAATAAGATTTTAGAAGGAAGAAAACATGAAATGGTAAGTTTTATTTTTCTTACAGGTACTTATCCAGTGGTCCCCCTCTCATTATTTTTAGGGTGAAGGGGGTAGGTAGGGGTAATTTTTTTGGGGGGAGAGGGTGACTAGGGGTTTGGAACCCCTAGTCACCTGGGGGGATTTTTATTTATGGCCCCCATCCGCCGCTCAGGGGTGGGGGCCGGGGAGGATAGTATGCCCCCTCCCTTATTTTTATTTAGGGCCCCTAACCCCCACTCAGGGGTGGGGGCCGGGGGGAGGACATTAGGTCCCCCCCCAATTTTTATTTATGGCCCCCACCCACCACTCAGGAGTTGGGGCCGGGTGTGAGGAGGACAGTAGGTTCCCGACCATACAGTGATATGTCCGTGTTCGAGTCCGGGGTCCAAAAAACTTAATGTTCGGTACGAACTCGAACTTTTCAGTTCGGGTTTGCTCAACTCTAATCATTTGTCATATGAATTGTAAATAAAATTTACATTTAGTGGCTGTCCCCCAACTCTCTAGCCATCTGTTTGTTCCCATCAGTCATTTATTTTTGGTGCCACAGACAGAACTCTGAATCACAAGTAAAACAAAGTGGTTTTGAACATTTTCCATTTAATTGGTTACATGATTTTTGAATATAGCATTTCAGAGTTTGAGATTTCGGATGAATTACAGAACACACAAAATTCTGATTAATTACGATTTGGGAGAAATCAAATGGACACGTCTAGAAATGTGTAGTCATCGTAGTACCAGCATATGGGGTCATCGTAGTACCAGCATATACATTCTATATTAGAAAAAACGGTAACTTTCATAAAGATATGATTCATAATGTATCTGTTTTAGTGAATGTGCAGTTTAATGGAAGAATGTCTGCAGTTGTTTGAAATGCAATAAAAATGCAATATACTAATAGAAAGTGGGGTATTTTTGTTGTATTATTTGACAATGTCCTATTAGACAACTGTTTTATACACTATGGTTTATAGCATTTAACAACTAGTACCTAATATGTACACTGAAAATGTGAAGTGTAAAACTCCAGCCCCTGAGGGACTAAGAAGCAGAACATATTTTGGATATTACTGAATTTTTACTTTTACTATTTTATAACATATTTTAGTACTAACTTACTATGCTTTAACAGAGATTTCCCTTCTTTGGATGAATACATAAAATAGCAAGATCTGCCACAAAAGGGGCAGAACCATCACATCAGCAGATACCTCCAAACATAAAGTCAATACACCCACTGAAAAAAAATTGATAAAACCTGGTTAGAAGTGAATATAGCTAAATACAACTCTTTTCTGTCAAAAAAGGGCAACTTATACTGTAACCGCAGCTGGTTCCCCTATTTACCAATATAACATCTTAAAGGGCTAACCATACAGATGCCATCTTTTTATATAGTCAGTAAGAGATCCTCTATTTAAAATATATAAATAATTGAGATCACAATATAAAATAAGGATTGTCTTGGAAGCAATAAAGTTTTGTCTTTTTAGATATTTATTATATTAAAATATAAATATAGACATATAAAATCCATTACAATAATTTATAGCAGAGTTTATAAGATGAAACTATATGCTTGCAATATCATTAAGATAGGATAACATACCCTCCTGAACATGTCAACATGTCAGTCTCTCTCAGTCATTATATTATGGAGCAGCGTTTGTCTCCAAATCTCTACTCTCTGTGCTAACATTAAAAAGGTACATATTTATACTTTGGATGTTCATTTTAGGACTCCACTTAACTTGGCAAAGATACAAGGCCATAACTAAAACGTAAGAGTACACGTCATGAGAAATTCCATTAAGCTAAGACAAAATGGTGTAAGTTAGAACTACACAGTATATTATGCACTGAAAGTAGGTAAGAGGTTATTGCTATTACGTAGCATAGCCTTGAAGTTTGTTTATGCATTCATTGTTATTGTATTAAGCTAAAACAAAATGGCATAAGTTAGTACTACGCAGCATATTATGCACTAAAAGTATGAAAAACAATATGTTCCATTTCTAACACCTTGTCAGTTTGCAATACTTTAAAGACAAAGTACACAGTTTAAAAAATACAACTTTGTATTCTAAAATGTGTAATATTTGCATTTGTCCATAACCATACCGAAGATACTGCAATAAGTTGTCTGATCTTGAGCCTCTAGATTAAACTTTAAAATCTGGAATGTTTTCTTACACTAATATGCAAGAAATAAAATTGTCCCCAATTAGCATACAATGCATTTTAACTTAAAGTAAGTGCCTCTGTATGTAATGCTTGTTACTTTAAACATTGGTCTAACATAAAATATTCTAAATGAAAATTCACAAGATTTAATATTTTATAGAAATGAAGAATGTTTAAGAAATCATTTGTTTACCAAAGATGCAGGATTGATAATTATATGAAAAACAGAACTGTGACATAATTCTCAAAAGTATTTAATTAATTACCCTCTATAAGTTCTTTGGTTTAACAGATGAATATTAAAATGTAAAAAAAAAATCTATGAAACATATTTTAGCACATCAAGGTCATATATTTTGCCAGTTTATGTACAAAATACAAATAATATTTTATTATCAAAATTTAGAACATATGGGATTGTCACAGATGGACAACAGCGTCCTTGCCAAAATAACAAAACCATATGATAACCCCTCTAGAAGTAACAAGCTGTGAACACAATAGCCAATGCTACATCTCAAGCTGGAGTCAGATGCGATTACTGGCCTTGTGCAGTTTAGAATTAAAGACCTGGGATAATAACCAAGCATGTCACTAGTTTGCATATGGTAGCTTACTGCTCTGAATTCAACAAGCAGGACAGATTGTTGAAATGTATTTAATGTATTACAAAGTTTTCAACAAATTCTCAATTGTTCATAAATATATTATTTCATGACTGAGTTATTAATAACATATTTAAAATTGCATTAGTAGAGCTTTTAAGCTTTTTTTTTTTTAAATTTTGACTGTTTACAATTAAATATTCAGTGTTTTATTGTTGTTTTGTTTTTTCGTGGAATCAAAACCAAATTACAAAATTAAGGCCAAAATAATTTTTAGCAAAATCTTGAACTGAGCTCTTTTGACCATTCTGTTATTTTATCAAATATCTTCTTTCTAAACTCAAAAATATTTATGGAAATCCCCACATATATTTGAATTTTAATCAATGTTAAATATAATTGTGGATTAAGAAGACAATTGGTGACATTACAACTTACCCATTTCCATATTTGCATGTATTCACTAAACCAACAATAGTGGAGAATAGAAAAATTTCAGAATAAAAATTGCTGAGTGGGATCAAAAAAATACAGTTATTTGACACAACTGAATTCATGCATTCCAGCTAAATGTGTCTTTTAAACTCTTTAAAAGTATTAGAAATGTTCATGTTGATTATCCATTGTTCAGCAATTTATATTTCCTTTTATCTGCATTAAAGTTATTTTGCAAAACCAATGTTTTAACCAACCTTCAATTGTTAAAACAGAAATGTTGCTTTTATTGGTAAAAATGAGTTGAATGTGATTTGATTATACTTTAATAGCCTGCCAAAGTGAGTGCCATTTTATTTTCACTTTTTTTTCTTTACAACAAAATGTATATTGTAAGTTGCATTTTTCTAAAATAAAAATGTTCTCAAATGTCTATGTTACCTGTCCAGTGGCGTAGTTACATTGTAGAATCAGACCATTAAAACCTCACCTATTATACATAATACAGTAAATTATGCCAAACATATAAGAACAAAATAGAAAGGAAGAATAAAACTTGTTCCAACTACTATGTAACGCAAATATTATTGCAAAAAATTTTGCCCTAGTGTAAAACTTTTTTTTTACCTCTTAAAGAAAAAATACTCTAGCAGTAAAGATCGTAGAGTGTAAAATGTGCAGAAACTGTACAGATTTCGAGATATATGAAACTCAGGCGAATAAGATTAAAGATCAATTTATTGAAAAAGGATACAGGGAGGACATCTTAATGAACACCATGAAGATAGTTAAAAACAAAAAAAGAAACTCCCTTTTGGAATATAGACCTAAAAAAGAGGAAACAACAGAGATGCCCTATATTTGTAATTTCAGTCAAGAAAACAAAAAAGTGAGAAATATCATAACTAAATGTTGGCCTATTTTAAAAAGAGACCCTGCCTTATATAATATTTTACCTGTACAACCAGGGATAGTTTTTAGAGGAGCACCAAATTTAGGATGAAGATTGGTACATAATCACATTAAGGAAAAAAAAAAACATTCCTACATACATCGACAGACACACACACAGACAGACACACACAGACACACAGACACATACATACATACAGACACACACAGACACATAGATACAGACACATACACACACACACAGACAGACACACAAACACATATACACATACATACAAACAAAAACACACATATACAAAATTTTATACTCGAGAGACTTTGCTGAACACAAATATGAGTGTTTAAAACAGTAAAACTTATCATGACAATGAAATCACCAGTAAAAGTGCATTTTTTGTGTAAAAAAATGCAAAAACACAAAAAATAACACTCATGTTGGCCAGTGTTTGTGACTAAGGGGCTACTACAAAAGACTGGACATACCCCATGGAATACCCTGGGTTGTCTACATTTGAAAATGATATGTCATGATGAGGTTATTTCACATTCCTGGGCTAACATATGGTGTCAAAAGGCAACACAGACCCGCAAACCAATCTGGCAAACTGTATTGGGCAAGCCCTATATTGACCCTGTAACATTCCAAGACACCATAAAACCTGTACATGGGAGGTATTGTTATACTTGAAAGACTTCGCTGAATACAAATATGATTGAAATCACCAGTAAAAGTGCAGTTTTTGTGTAAAAAAATGCAAAAAACAAATATGAACGTTAACTTTGGCCAACGTTTGTGACTAAGTGGCTACTAAAAAAGTCTGGACATACCCCATTTTTAATACTGTGGGTTGTCTACTTTTATATATGGTATGCCATGATGGGGTTTATTTTCATTCCTGGACTGCTATAGGGCCCAGAAAACCAATCTGGCAAATTTCAATGCGCAAAAATGGAAAAGGGGAAAGCCCTACATTTGACCCCTGTAAGTTTGCCACAAACATTTTTTTTTTAATTTGGCATAGATTGGTGGCAAAATGGTTGCATGAATAGAATCAATACACCCCAAGTTTAATACCGTAGGCTGACTTCTTTTAAAAAATATATACATGTGAAAGGTTATTCAGGGATTCCTGACAGATATCAGTGTTACAATGTAACTTGTGTTAATTTTGAAATAAAAAAGTTTTGGAAAGTGCTACTTGTACTTATCGCCCTATAACTTTCCAAAAAAAACTAAGAACATGGTATTTCTAAACTCAAAAAAAATTAGAAACTATTTAGCAAGGGTGTTTTTTGGCGTTTGTAGATACGTAACAGATTTGGGGGTCAAAATTGAAAAACAGTCTGGTCACTAAGGGGTTAAATTTTATTAAATTTTAGATTAAATCCTAACCCTGATTCTAATTCCATTTAATTTATATATATTTTTTTATTAACTGTGATTAGAATGTATTGACAAATATGAGTAATAATATGGAAGATAATTCCAATTCCATATTGTATAATTAATTATTTGATGGCTAGTTTTTGATTAATTAGTTAATTTATACATTTAGAGTTAATAAAATTATGTTTTTTCTTCTTTTTTTTTTACCACTTGTAAAACATTATATCTGTCACAAGAAATCCCTAATAAACACTTTTTAAAATGTAATTATATATATATATATATATATATATATATATATATATATATATATATGTGTGTGTGTGTATATATATATATATATATATAGTAAAGCAAAAAATTCCTGCACTCCAACTTATTCGTTTATGGCCTGGTGCACAGCAAAGAAATAATATAAAATAGAAAAAATACATTTTTATGTGTCCTGATGAAAGCCCTGAACCAGGGCTGAAACGTTGACATTGGATTAACTGGAAATAAGCGCCATTGCTTGGAAGACCTAGAGTGCCGGTATTTTTTCTATTTTTTATATATAAATATATATATATATAGAGAGAGAGAGAATACCGGCACTCCAAGGATTTCCAAGTAATTTTCTTCTTTATTCAAAATGACATCAACGTTTCAACTCCATTATGGAGCTTTCATCAGGCCATGTCCTGTATATATATATTAATAGATTGCTTGAAACAAAATTCCCAAGTGTGTATGCAAAACAAGATACATCCAAAAGTTGTATATATGAAATATTTATTAATATTTCACAGATTCAAATTGAAATATAGATGTTTATATTTGGGATATAAGACAAAAATAATCCTTATTCCATATACTATAATTTTTTCCTCTTGGCATGTTTAATGTTACCCATTTGGACTTTGGGCACTTATTCTCCACTTTAAAATAAGACAAATCGGCCCGGAAATGCAGTGCCGTAATAACAAAGAAAATAATTATGAGTATGGTAGTTCCGAATGAAAACCGTAAGTGACGTATCGTGAGTGGGTTCACGTGCCACTTCCATGTATACGAATGGACAAGGAACATCATGGATACCACCCTGAGCCACATACCAGCTGTGAAGAGACCATGAAGATTGGACTATCCAGAAAAAAGGGCAGAACAAGCAAACATTTGAAAGTGGAACCGGACACAGGATGAATTCACCGATTGAAAAAGCCTCTATTCCAGGGAAAACGCATCTCGGAAGACAGGAGCACAGTATTTTTATTTTACAAATGTTTAATATATGTTTTTTTATACTGTTTTTAATCTAAATAATTTGTAATAAAAGGTAATATACTTACCCTCTGCTGCATTTATCTGATATCAGGGTTCCAGACAGGGGAGTGTCACCTCCAAAGTGATACAGGTCTTTTAAACTTGGAGCCAGTTGCTGAAAGGCTCCAAGCAAGGTGAGCACATCATTTAATTCACTTGATCAATATCAGTATTACTACACTCAAACGGCGCTTGTCTCTCTTTTTAGTCACATGTATTTTATTGGGAGCTACTTGAAATCCCTTGAAGAAAGGTTGATGTTTGCCACCTTAAAGGCACAGAGGCCACAGAGTTTAGAGCCTATATCCTGGAAAGACTCTATATATCGTTAGTTAATTTTCACTCACTTTATTTATAAAAATATCTATAGTAAACTTACTACACTATAATATGTTTCTGTTTATGTTTGCTAACATGTATTTGCAGACAAAGAAAAAGAAAAGTCAACCTAAACCACGTAGAGCCTAACAAAGCTAGCACTACTGGTACAGGGAGACTAATCCAGTACCTAATGGAGACTCCAGCAGGCTCCAGGGGCTTAACCCCAGGTTATATATAGAAAGAAAAAATGAAAAACACAGAATGATACAGCCGCACAAAAGACGGGTGTATCTGACTGCGTTAGTCTGGAAAAAATAAAGTAGTCACACAAACATAAATAGAAAAGTCACACTCGGTCCGAGGGGAGGGGACCTCGATAAAAAACTCCTACAAAGAGAGAGTGTTTGGATATACAGATTAAAAACACTCTCCCCTATGGGACTGAATGAGGGGTTCTCATTCACACCATTTATCTCCGATTAGAAATCTTTTACCATGATTCACTATCCATTATATTATAGTAGTCTTTTTTCATTGTATATATTATTTATTATTCTATTTACTTTTGATTTATGTTTTCTCTCTCCTTTATTTTATGGATCACTAGTTTGATCCGATTTTGCTTGTCTTTAATACCTCAGCATACCCTTTTATATTATTGAGATATTTAACCTTTAAACTTGCCATCTTAGTTCCCGCGATAAGATACTTCTCCTTTACTTTGCGGTAACCTGTAATAGACTAAGTAATTAATATGGCCAAAATTCACTAATTAATACATTCTTAGTTATCTATAAGTGTCTATTCTGGAAGGAGCAGTGCATAGGTGTGTATATATATATGTTCACTATATCTCGGTATATGAGTTTAAATACTAATCATAGTGTGTCTTCCAGCTGAATATATCCCTTTGATCCATAATATATGTCTACTGTCACTGTATGGCTAAATTTATGACGATATAATCCAAGGGGTCGGCTATAACAGGATAGCATCAATATAGCCTATTGATATACAGGCATCTTTTGTCTATCTTTACCTGATTAATCTTATATGTATTAACACACTAGGTAGTCTATATACCCTTATACCATGTGTTTATATACTTATTTTTGATGTTATACCGCGTTTTCTAAGTTGATATAATCTGTTGTATATTTAAATACAACTTCTCCGATCACGGAGGTAAAGTGGGAGGTGTTTTGTCCTGATTGACGGGTCATGTCCGTCCCACTCCTGCCGACGGAGAGAATCTGATCAGATTTGCACGGGAAATGCTCAGGCAAGCCCCATACGGTCTGGACGACACCCATTGGCTAATTGATCTCCTGCAAAGGGTATTTAAAGCTCGGGACGAGCAGTCTCGGATTTGCCTCTGACGAAGGTGCCATTACAGCACCGAAACGCGCGTCAGGTGTGTTTACTGTCCAGTCTCCTGGACATCACTGTTTGCTCACTCTTTTTACTACACGGAAATGGTTTGAGGACACTCACTTATGTTTTAAATAGATAGGACTATTTTTTCTTTTTTTCTTTGTGTTACCACTATTCAGCTGGTTAGTAGATGGAGCAAGTGCATTTATACTGCGTTGCCATTTAGACTGCTACACAGTTCTATCTTTGCAACCTTTTTGCTATTTCTTGTTTGCATGTACGTACTAATTTGTTCTATTTACCACTATTTAGCTGGTTAAGTAGATGTAGCAATCTTATTTATATTTTGTTGCCATTTGGACTGCTACTTAGTTAGCTTTGCAACCTTTATGCTACTTTTTCTCTGCGTATACATGCATACTAACCTGTCCTGTCTATAGATATGCCGTGGGCATTCTAAGCTCCACGATATCTATATCCTCCTATTTATTCCATATATCTGATATTTTATACCTATATTTCTCTGAGGATTTACATAGTGGTACTCTAATGGGATTTATACCCCTATATCTATTCCTTACCCTATTGACATTGAGGTATTGGTTTTGCTAGAGAACACCTTGAGCACTATTTATTAAAGGAACACTATAGTCACCCAAAATACTTTAGCTAAATAAAGCAGTTTTAGTTTATAGATCATTCCCCTGCAATTTCACTGCTCAATTCACTGTCATTTAGGAGTTAAATCACATTGTTTCTGTTTATGCAGCCCTAGCCACACCTCCCCTGGCTATGATTGACAGAGCCTGCATTGAAAAAAAAACTGGTTTCACTTTAAAACAGATGTAATTTACCTTAAATAATTGTATCTCAATCTCTAAATTGAACTTTAATCACATACAGGAGGCTCTTGCAGGGTCTAGCAAACTATTAACATAGCAGGGGATAAGGAAATCTTAATTAAACAGAACTTGCAATAAAGAAAGCCTAAATAGGGCTCTCTTTACAGGAAGTGTTTATGGAAGGCTGTGCAAGTCACATGCAGGGAGGTGTGACTAGGGTTCATAAACAAAGGGATTTAACTCCTAAATGGCAGAGGATTGAGCAATGAGGCTGCAGGGGCATGTTCTATACACCAAAACTGCTTCATTAAGCTAAAGTTGTTCAGGTGACTATAGTGTCCCTTTAAAGCTCATCCTTGGTGTCCTATGCTATATACCTAGATTCCACATTAGGGTAGTTGGGATAGATGTTGCCTATCTATTTATCGTTACAAGGAGATTAAGATTACTTTATCTATTTTTGTTTGTGTGACTTCTTTATTTTTTCCAGACTAACGCAGTCAGATACACCCGTCTTTTGTGCGGCTGTATCATTCTGTGTTTTTCATTTTTTCTTTCTAACATGTATTTGCAACCAACACAATTTTAAGGGTGAGTCCCTATTTCCAAAAAATATGAGCGCTGCACTCACACTTTATATATTAGGTAGGGGTGTTTTACCTAAATACATGGTGCATATTTTATATACTATCTGTTTGCTGGGTTTTCTGGAGTAGCCATAGGGTGTTCACATCTGCTACATAAAATATAACTACTAAAAAAAAGTAATAAGCGCCACGTATTTCCACACTCGTTTTTTTCAAGAGTGTAGAATTAACCTATTATTGAAATAATCTATTACTCTTAGTTATCCTGTATGGTCTGCCTTGTCCAGTTTTTCGTAAACTCTGCATAATACTTTTAATTCAATAATTTTTTTGTATGTTTATATGTGCATTTAAACACATTTTATGAATACAATCAGTGTTATATTCTGTCTTTGGTTTTAAGATTCAATCTTTGCTATATTTCATATTAACCAAATCACTACTGAACACTTTTTGACTTGAAAAATATTAGCATAACATTTATATGAAGCAAGGGATGCCTGGTTAGACTTTACACATATCATGACACAACAATTTCTATATACATTGCTTTGCAGACAAACTTAAACATTAATACTATCCACATTTATACTATTTGTATTTTTCACTTAACTATTCATCCTTTATAAAATATATTCGGGAAATATGCAGCTTTATAGAGTTTACAGTGTTTTGCAATCGTCTACACATGTTAGTATAGAAGCAAATAATGCAACCTTTTTCACATAAAGCAGATTTAACAAAATTGATCAATAAAAATGGTCAAAACCCTGAATGTATTACTAGCAGTACAGCATACTGAAAATGTCAACAGAATGTGAAACTGTATGTCTACATTTATGCATAATACACATATACAGTAAATGCAGTTAAATCATATATTTCATGTAAAAAAAAAAAAGGTGATTAAATATGATATAGCAATCTTCCACAATTTCTGGACTGCTAATATAATGCTGATAGTGAAATGGTACATTTCATTCACTTCTGCCCTCTCCCTGACTGTAGGAATGATATTACTCATTGATCCTTCCTTTACTGTTTCGGAGCATGGGGTGAGCTTTTATTTTAAGCAAACGTGCATACATTGCATTAGTGATTGGTGGCCTCTGGCAGAGAAATTTGTTCCACTATAGGCTTGTAACATTACTAGAGTATAAATGAGGCTGCGTGAGGTTTTATGGACTAAATGTAATTCTGCAAAACACATATAAATTAAAACATTTATACTTGATTTTGGTATTGAAGAGGTTAAGGTGATGATTATATATTACTCTACTAAGAGATATACTTCCCAAGTACTCCAGATGTCAATAACACATACCTCTTTAAAAAAAAAAAAAAAAAAAACTAAAATGTGTTCTGTAGACATATTGTCTCCTCTTTCGTTTAAAACTATCTTATATTTTCCATTTACTATTCATAGCTGCAGTGCAAAATATAAAGATGTAAAATAAATAATGAAATCCATTCCATGGCTGTTTTCATTGTATAACCCTTCATCTCTCAAAGCCAAACATTCAGTGCAGACATGGTTTAAGTGTATAAATACCATAATGTTGGCCCCTATGCTCTCTTTAATTGTGAGGCCATCCTGTTCTTTAGTACTAAGCTACAGAGCAGTATTTTAAAAGCTCTCTATGAATCATTCATGTAGAATTGTAGCATTTTTAAAACAATTTACAAAGCCATTATTGCTACACTGACAATTTTTATAATGTTTCTAGCGCATATACATGGATCACAATACAAGCATATATGTGCATCCAATGACCAAAATAATTGATGATTTTCTTACTAGAAAATTCTATTTTTCAAATTTCAAACCTCAGAAAAGCATGGAAAATAAACTGAACAAGGAAACTTCCATTTGACTCTAAATGTATTTAAAATGCAAAATATTTT
This sequence comes from Pelobates fuscus, assembly GCF_036172605.1. Lineage (NCBI taxonomy): Eukaryota > Metazoa > Chordata > Amphibia > Anura > Pelobatidae > Pelobates > Pelobates fuscus. Next base: position 367,606,081 of record NC_086317.1, read on the forward strand.
TGTAAAACAGCAAGAGGCAAGCTTTGCAAATATACTCTGCACAGTTTAAAACAACGTACAAAATTACATGTTCTAAATAACAATTATTATTATTATTATTATTAGCATGTATATATTGCCAACATATCTTGCAGTCAATACAAAAAATACAATAGGGGTATTTGACAACAAGTAATTGTCAAATAATTTACAGAGACAAGAGGTGAAGAAACCCCTACTCTAACAAGCTTACAAACAATAAGAAAGGGGTAAAGACACACAAGAGACATAACAGCATGTCAAGAGAAGGGACTGATGGATAAGATGCCTGTGTCAAAATAGGCTAGTATTTATTTTTTATGCTCTGTGAATTATTTGTTACATTTTTAACAATAATTATAAATCATGATATATATCAAACACATACGAGATTGTTATTGTAATTTGAAAGAGCACAAGTAATAGAATGCTCATTCTAATTGTAGTAAGTCAGGAGGCAGTTAGATATGTAATAATATAAATAGTAGTCAACCTTTATTTAACACATATTTTCCAGGAACACATGCATCTTGTTTATGACATGTGTGAACAAAGAAATTACATGTCCTAAACTGGCATTACTGCGGCTCAACGTTTCTGTCATAAATTGACAAGAACTGATACCAGCTGCCCTATTATTGTCCAGTCATCACACCCCAGTTGATAGTCAAAGCCATTTGAGTCGTGGGCTATTATTACTGTTGCCTAACATTTTGGTCTGTCAAGGTTGTTTGGAAGTGACAGCCACCACATCTACCACACAAACATCGAATGGTAGATAGTCTAGTTCAGCTTTCCTAGTGTGAGACAGGTGGTTACAGTTATTGCAGTGTCCTACTGTCATCCACTAACACTTAACACCAACTTGCGATCACCAATTTACAGTTTTAATGTTTTTTTAGGTTTAAGTGTAGAAAGAAATGCCTTTGCTATTTTCAATCTGTTGTGTGCTGTGTAAGTATGTGAGCAATATGCAGTGACTGAGGTGTGTGAAGTGTAGTGTTTCATAAAGTCAACAGTATTTACCAACATCTGCAAAGACATCACAAGTCTGTATTACTGGAGTAAAAATCAGAAAGAGAAAGTACTAGAGCAGGCAGAACATCCACTGGTACTGTATATGACTCTGTTTAACCAATTAACACTATCAGTACTTTCTCCATTACTACCACTCCTACATGGTGGGATGTTCAGGGCAGGTGCATCCATAAGGTGGGACAGGAAGCTGCCTTATGGTGCCAGAGCGGGGGGGGGGGGGGGGGGGGGCACAAAAATCTGAATCCCCTGCCTCTGGGGATTTTTAAAATCACTGCAGCCTACCTTACTCTCCCTGCAGTCAGCAGCTTGGCAGTGAAGCCTAACGGCCCACAGCTCTTTCCCCCAGACTCCCCAATGGAGGCTCCAGCTCTTCCCCCATCCTCCAGGCTCCAGCTCCTTTCCAGGCAGTCCCACCACAGGGATAAGACCCCTCACAACCAAGGTAAACATCAGGATGGGAGGAATACTTTATAGTTTGTTTTTTAATCAAAAAGGTTTGGGACTCTTTTGTTTTGTTTTTTAATCAGCCCCTGTGCAGCTCTCCACTGCCCCTGTGTACCCTGTCTACTGCCCTGTGTCCCCCTCTATGGCCCATGTGCCCCCTCTATAGCCAATGTGCCCCCTTCTAATGCCACTGTGTCCCCTCAACAGCCCATGTGCCATCCTCTAGTGCTCCTGTGCCCCCTCTACTGTCCTTGTGTTGTTTCTATTGCACCTGTGACTCCCTCTACTGACTCTGTGCCCCCTCTACAGCTACTGTGCCTCCTCTACAGCCCCTGTGCCCCCTCTACTGCGTATGTGACCCTTATACTGCCCTGGGCCCCCTCTACTGCCCCTATCCCCCCTCTATGTCCTATTTGCCTCCTCTACTGCTCCTGTGCTCCCTCTACAGCTCAACTCTCATCTATTGCCCCTGTGTCCACTCTGCTGCCCCTGTGCCCCCTGTATTGCCTGTGTTCCCCCTCTACTGCCCCTGCCCACCCTCTACTGCCCCTGTTCTCCCACTACTGCCTCTGCCCCTTCTACTGCCCCTGTCCCCACACTACAGCCCCTGTGCCCCCCACCACAATCTGTGTGTCCCCCAACACAGACCTTGTGCTCCCATCAGAGCCCCTGTGCACCTTCTACATCCCCTAACTTCCCTACTACAGCCTCTCTCCCCGCACTACAGTCCATAGCTCCCTACTACAGCCCATATCACCTTAAGTATAGCCTCTATCCCCGTGGGTGTAAAATCCATCTCTTGTGGAGGGTTGGGTGTGTCCGGGAAGCTGATGCGGACGTGAGGAGAGACGCTCCATAGCTATGCACGCAATGTGAACCACAAGCTGTGAGCTGAGAGAGCCGAGAGAGCCGTGTAGGTTAACTGATCTAACTGATTGCCTGATTGGATCTGCACTGAGCACTGACCACATGTATTGAGCATGTAACAATCAGCAAAGTAAGACAGGTGCATTGAGAGTGAATTATCCTAATTCCCCATCAGAGTCTGACCTGTCCCCACTCCTAAACACATTTACCAAAACTACATGGGTAAGACTGAGAAGAATCCCAATTCTAAGCCAACTACAGCAAAAAAGGTAAAAAGGAGGCCTCCTCTAATCTAAGATCTTACCTAGCTCCATTAACCGCTTCACCACCATCTGGTACAACTTCTTCAGATACAGGAGTACAAACAGCCGACGGAGGTGAGGTGAGAGTGATTGAAGATTTGGTATATGACCTTTTTTATGGTGAGCAGCACACTGTTAAGGAGTAGATGGCTGCAGATTTTACCAGTACCTCTGGCAAGGAAGAGGGAAATAAAAACTCCATGAGAAAACTGGAACTCCTGAGAAATCTACAGATTCCCGACAGAGGTTGAAGGTTGTAGCAGAAATGCCTCTGCCACGTGTTCTTAGAGGGGCCTGCTTGCTAGCCTTCTGCCAAAAGACTATGGGCCCTTTAAAAACGATGTGAACAGACTTGGTTCTTGACAGTTTGTAACACTTTCCACTGCAATTTTCTAAGTGTTTGTCTGGGTGGCCGCGCTGTTCACATGAACAACCACGAAGTGGTGGCTATCTTATTCCCGTGAACGCAGGCAGCGGTGCTTGGTCGTCGAGTTCATGGAACAGTTTTCAGACACTGAAACTCTCGAACACCGCTGGACTTCCAAGATCGCCTGCGTTCAGTTCTACACAACTTAGAAGGGCACTGTTTGGTGGAAATGTTCCCACGAACAAGGAGAACAAGCTCCAGGGTAAGAACATTGACTATGTTCAGTAGTTTGTTCGGTTTTTAAACTACCAAACTAGACCTACCACAAGCCCTAATTCTCTGGAGCTGTTTTGGGCATGGAACCATGCGTCCGATCGGTAAATTGTGACTTCCAGGAAATTCCCGAACCCCTGAACCGATATGGGTGATTTTTGGATATGTTTGTCACCCAGATCAGGGCTATCAGGGGTTTGTGTAACCTTTGTGGGGGTGTTGTGTGTTTAAAGGTATTTTGTTTTTTTTGTAAAAATGTATGTTTTCTGTGCCTGGAGATAATTGAGTTTAATACTGTGCCTGACTCAATTATCTCCCAGGCACAGAGGAGGGATTATCTTGTTTTATGTGGGAGTGTCCTGGACCTGAGAGCCAATGTAATCATGTGTATGCTTTTACTGCAGTCTACTCTTAGATCCAGGGGGAGTGCCTCTTGCATGGGGACCTGCATATAAGGCCAGTTGTGGCTGCCAATAAACAAATTCCTGCTTACCCTCAACATAGAGTCTCATCTCATGTGTGGGGGGAATGGCTGTATCACTCTGGGGATTGTTATATCACTATACTCCCCTGGGATTATAATCACATACTATTTTAAGAGCATATTGCTACACTCTCTTGGCGGAGAGGTCTAACCACTGGAAGCTGGGTCCTGGTCTTGGGTCTTGGGTCCAGGGTGGAGGACAGCGAGACCCAGGCCAACCTGTAACGCTACAGTGCTGATGGTGTCTGGTGCAATGCTTGTGGTACTCGGAAAGCACTAGGAAGCAGCGATTGGCGGAGGCACCCAGTCAGGGATCAAGGGGGTCTGTCACAAAGATAAAGGGGTACAAGAGGGATTTTGTATGTGAATAAATTACAAAAAAACGATTTAAACTGTGCTATGGAGAAGGTCAATAATCTGGAATCTGCAACAAATTAGTTAAATCATTAATAAAAGATGAACTGAAATCTCTTAAGGAGGACTTAATGCACCTGAGCGATAGGATGCAGACAATTGAATCAGACCAGTCAGCCCTGCACCAGGCCATGAGTAATCTTTAAACCCTTAAAAACACCCAAAGATTATAAATAGAAAACCTGACCCAGCAAATTAACTATATAGACAACAGAAGTAGAAGGTGTAATTTAAGAGTCTAAGGATCCCAGAATCAATTAAGCCAGAAGACTTGCTTGTATATTTAAAAAGTGTGTTTTATAAAATTATGAAGAAAGAAGAATCCTCAGAAATACTAATTGATAGAGCTCACAGGGCTTTAAAACCTAAAAGACTCTCCGATAGCCCAAGGGATATAAATTGCTGTCTTCACTCATACAACATCAAAGAAGATAATCTTAAAAAAACAAGACTATTCCTGGAACAGGACAAGGAGAAGATTCAGATACTACCAGACATATCTTGCATAACCCTGTAAGAGAGGAAGAAATTCAAAAGTATAACCGACCTGCTTTTTTCCGTGGGGCTTTCCCTTAAGTGTAACAGTATATAAAGACTCAACAATCTAGATACCTCTACAGGCTCCTCTACTCTTAAATACTAAAAAAAATAAAAAGGAATTAAATAACTTACAACTTATAGATATCTGGAGGGTTTTTAACCTCTCCATTAAAGACTGTACCTTTTTTTCTGTTCCACACAAGAGATATTCAAGAATTTACTATTTCTACATTACACCAAAACATGGACAGATCCCTCTCATTTAATATTAAGATTGAAAATCATTTTTTTTAGAAATGAAAACAAGTACCGTATATACTCGAGTATAAGCCGACCCGAATATAAGCCGAGGCCCCTAATTTTACCCCAAAAAACTGGGAAAACTTATTGACTCGAGTATAAGACTAGGGTGGGAAATGCAGCAGCTACTGGTAAATTTCTAAATAAAATTAGATCCTAAAAAAATGATATTAATTGAATATTTATTTACAGTGTGTGTATATAATGAATGCAGTGTGTGCGTATGAATGCAGTGTGCGTATGAGTGCAATGCGTGTATGAGTGCAGTGCGTGAGTGCAGTGTGTGTGTGTGTGTATGAGTGCAGTGTGTATGAGTGCAGTGCGTGAGTGCAGTGTGTGTGTGTCATGCCTTAACTATGGTATCCTCTTACTTCCTGGTTCCACGGAGCCTAGCCACACCCCTTTATGACACAGTCTCCTTATTTAATCCGACCGCACCAGCTGATCGACGCTGGATTATTGAACTACGTTCCGTACTCACGAACCGGCTACAACTTCGTTGTGAAAGCCTTCTGTTACCGGACCGGACTGGAAGACACTTCAAGTTCCCTTCACCTCTCCTCATCCACGACTAAAGCTGAACTCTCTTCACTTATGATAACCGCCTCTGAGGAGATCTCGGGAACCAGTGTTCTATGTGCCGGAAGCTAAGTAAAACCTCTGTGATAAGCGTTACATCTCAAAGCCGTTATTTCCTGTCTCCAAAGTCCTTCTATAAAACAACCCAGTTACAGCTAACTTCAACTCATTCACTATACAAGTTAGCTGCATCTGTCTTGCTTCAGTTAAATTCTATGGAACAGCTATGGTAACTTCTTATCACCTAATTCGTTAATACTACTAAGAGACTCTTTCTGATTCAGTGTCTGCTAATTGCTACCGTTTACTACTTAAAGCTACAGTGCCTGTAATTGTGGACTTCAGTTATCGTTTACTACTTAAAGCTACAGTGCCTGTAATTGTGGACTTCAGTTATCGTTTACTACTTAAAGCTACAGTGCCTCTAATTGTGGACTTCAGTTATCGTTTACTACTTAAAGCTACAGTGCCTCTAATTGTGGACTTCAGTTATCGTTTACTACTTAAAGCTACAGTGCCTGTAATTGTGGACTTCAGTTATCGTTTACTACTTAAAGCTACAGTGCCTGTAATTGTGGACTTCAGTTATCGTTTACTACTTAAAGCTACAGTGCCTGTAATTGTGGACTTCAGTTATCGTTTACTAATTAAAGCTACAGTACCTGTAAATTGGACTTAACGTCACAATATCTTCTACTTTTTATAATAAATATTCAAACTATAAGAAATCTGCAGTTGTGTTCCTTCATAACAAATGTTTAGACGTGACAGAATAATCCAGCCCTTGTAATGGATCCAGCAGATTTCGATTCTACGATAACTACACTGAATCAAAGAGTTGATACACTGGCCCAAGGAGTGCAAGACCTGCAAGTTACTAACGAAAGAATTCTGTCAGGATCGGGTCAGGGATCCAACACGCAGAGTACAAAGAGTAGCTGATACGTATACCGGTCCTTAGAATGGCCGGACTTAACGTATAACTACGATAGAATGGTCAGAGACAAGCCGAGGTCGAGATACGAGAAGACAGGTAAGCGAGAGACAAGCCGGGTCAAGGATAACAGAAAGACAGGAGAGTAAATACCAAAGCCGGGTCGGAACCAAAAGACAAGAGAATAACAAAGCACTGTGTGACTAGGCGGACTAGAACCACGACAGGGCAATGAGTGAATGAGAGAGCCACTGTTAAGTATCCTGGCTAGGGAGAGAAGACACGCCTCCGGCGAGTCCTGATTCGTCTCCCGAGATTTGAGTGGCAGGGCGTTCCGGGTTGGCGTCATGACGTCTACCTCCGGTCCTCCTGTTATAAAAGGAAGTGACTCCCTCGCGGCCGGCGTTAGCAAGACCGAGTGAACCGCGAGGAACCGAGGAGACATGCCGTCCGGACGGATAAACTTCTAAGTCTCTACCTCTTTCAGAGGTAGAGACCTCAGGTACCCTGACAAATTCTCACTTATGTCAGAGATTTACAAACTCATACTCCTCATACTATTCTGCACTCGGCTAGCGATCCTGCTGTATGTAACCCTGAAAAGTTCTCTGGAGATCGTTCTAAATACAGGGAGTTCCTTAACTCTTGCAAACTATTAATTGCTTTGAAACCTAGATCTTATCCTACAGAAAGAACTAAGGTTTGTTCGGTTATTTCCTTTCTAAGAGGTGAACCTATGTCATGGGCCCATTCCTTTCTGGAAAACGATGACCCCATCTTAGACTCACTGGATGAATTTTTTGAAGCCATGTCTCTTCTCTATGAAGATCCTAACAAACAAGCAACAGCTGATTTGACAATCAGAACTCTACAGCAAAGACATAGACCCGTTGAAGATTACATTGCTGAATTTAAAAGATGGGCAGTAGAAACGCAATGGAATGACATCACATTGCGCAACCAATTTCGAATTGGTTTATCTGAAGCTGTAAAAGATGAACTATCTAGAACAGAACTCCCTACTACTTTGAACGCTCTAATTCACCTATCAATCAGCATTGACAGAAGATTAAGAGAAAGAAAGGCCGAAAAAGCCCTCTTACATTCTAAAGACCGAAAACCTTTCACTCCCTCAAAAGCTCCTGAAAAGACTTCCTTACCAAGCGAACCTATGGAAATAGGGGTAATAAGAAGTCCTCTCACTCCTGAAGAGAAGAACCGAAGACGTCAATTAAACCTATGCATGTATTGTGCCTCTCAAGATCATTTGGTTCCTGATTGTCCCTTATTGAAACGGACAAAGGGCGGTAGGCAAGCCTATGCCTCTGCTATCTTAAGTGCACTCCCTTCTACACCAACCACTCAGTTCACTCCTATATCTCTCATACTACAGTGGGATAAGGTGAGAATTATGACTGAAGCTATCATCGATTCTGGTGCAAATGGGGTATTCATCGATTCAACCTTTGTAACAAAGAATAAAATTCCTTGTGTTCGAAAAAACACTTCTGTTCCTATTAGAGTGATTGACGGCTCCCTTATCTCCTCGGGACCGATTTTTCATGAAACCATCCCTCTAAAGGTAACCACCAATCATATTCATACTGAATTTCTAGTATTTGATGTTATTCCATCACCTCTCTATCCCGTTATAATAGGGATCAACTGGTTAAGGAACCACAACCCTCAAATTTCTTGGTCTCCCTTCTCTCTCACCTTTAACTCCCATTATTGTAAAGAAACGTGTTTACAACAAATTCCCATTCTCCAGATCTCCAAAGAACCAACTATACCTTCTTGTTATTCAGACTTTTCAGACGTATTCAGTAAAAAGGAAGCTGAAACGCTCCCACCTCATCGTTCCTACGATTGTCCTATAGACCTCATACCTGGTGCCCCAGTACCTTTTGGGCACATCTACCCTCTCTCTGAGTCTGAATTGCAAATTCTCAAAGAATATCTGGATGAAAACCTACGGAAAGGGTTCATTAGACCCTCTAGTTCACCTGCTGCCTCAAGTATGTTTTTTGTGAGAAACAAAGACCAGACTATACGTCCTATCATTGATTACAGAGCTTTAAACAAAATAACAGTTAAAAATCGTTATCCTCTTCCCCTCATCAATGAACTGGTTGAACGATTAAAAACTGCTACCATCTACACTAAGCTTGACCTTCGCGGGGCATATAACCTCATCAGGATAAAGGCTAATGATGAATGGAAAACTGCTTTCCGAACAAGATATGGCCTCTTCGAATATCTGGTGATGCCTTTTGGCCTCTGCAACGCCCCTGCAACTTTTCAACATTTCATAAATGATATCTTTAGAGACCTATTGGACGTCTGTGTTATCATTTATTTAGATGATATTCTCATATACTCCAACACTCCTGATGAACATAGAAAACATGTCAGATGGGTGTTATCCAGACTCAGAACTCACAAACTATTCGCTAAACCCGAAAAATTTATTTTTCACGTCAATGAAATAACCTTTTTAGGTTATGTTATTTCCCCTCATTCAATAAGTATGGATAATTCAAAAGTCGATTGTATCATCAACTGGCCTGTTCCCTCTACAGTAAAAGAATTGCAGCGATTTCTAGGGTTCGCCAACTTCTACAGAAAATGTATTAAAAACTACTCTGAGATAGCTCACCCACTCAATCAACTTAACAGTAAAAAATATCCCTTCAATTGGAACGAGAAGGCTCAAACTGCCTTCAATGAATTAAAGAGAAAGTTTATAACAGCTCCTGTTCTTCAACTTCCAAATCCTTCATATCTTTATGTCCTTGAAACGGATGCTTCGGAAATTGCAATTGGAGCTGTCCTTTCTCAACATAAAACTCCTCAGGAACCTCTTCATCCAGTCGCCTTCTTCTCACGATCATTATCTCCTGCCGAAAAGAATTATCCTATAGGGGAAAAATAATTATTAAGTATCAAAGTGGCTTTAGAAACTTGGAGACACCTTCTTGAAGGTGCTCAGACCCCTTTAATCATATATACTGACCATAAAAATCTCGAATATCTTCACTCCAATAAAACACTGTCTGCTCGACAAGTAAGATGGAATCTCTTTTTTTCCCAGTTCAATTTCCAAATCGTCTTTAGACCTGGGTCTAGAAACAAAAAGGCAGATGCCCTTTCCAGGATCCATAAAGACACGATATTTGAACCTCCTCCGCCTACAGTCATTGGAATCTTATCTTCTCTTATTGACGACATTAAAGATCTCAGTGAAGATGCTCTTGAACTTCCTAAATCAATTAAATTATCCAAGAAAAACGGTCTCTACTATTTTAAAGACCGGATTTATGTACCTCCCTCTTTCAGAATTAAAGTACTTGAATTTATTCATGATTCTCCTCTGGCAGGTCATCCAGGTATAAAAAAGACCCTTGAATTGTCTAAGAGATACTATTGGTGGCCTCGTCAAGACCAAACTATTGAATCTTATGTCAAATCTTGTTCTATATGCCAAAGATCCAAACATGTCCATCATCAACCATTCGGTCAATTATTGAATTTACCGATTCCTGAACGGCCTTGGCAATCCATTTCTATGGACTTCTTGGTGGAACTACCTCCTTCTAACCATCATACCACCATTTTAGTGGTAGTAGACCGCTTCACTAAAATGTCTCATTTTATTCCTTTAAAGAAGTTACCCTCATCCTCTGAACTTTCAAAAATATTCCTTGACAACATAGTTAAACTTCATGGACTGCCAGACGAAATCATTTCAGACCGAGGAACTCAGTTTACCTCCAAATTCTGGAATGCATTATGTGCTACTCTTCATATCCAACGTAAACTATCATCTGCATATCATCCTCAAACAGATGGACAAACTGAAAGAGTCAACCAATGCTTAGAGCAATATCTACGATGTTATTGTTCTCACTTACAAGACGATTGGATAACATGGTTACCCATGGCAGAATTCGCATACAATAACTCTTTTCATACCAGCAGCAAAATGACTCAATTTTTATCCAATTATGGATTTCATCCCTCCTCATTTCCTGCTCAGACAGTTTCTTCATCTAACCTCTCCGATTCAAATCAAATCTCTCATATGTCCTCTTTATTCAAGAAATTGCATGAAAATCTAGAATTGGCCTCCTCCAATCAAAAGAAGTTTTTTGATACAAAAAGACAACCTCCTCCCTCTTATGAAATCGGTGATCTTGTCTGGCTTTCCTCAAAGAACATCTCTACAAACCGTCCATCAAAGAAGTTAAGTTCCCTTTTTCTTGGTCCTTTTCCGATAATATCGGTTATCAACCGTAATGTTGTTAAATTGAAGCTTCCACCTACTTTGAAACTACATCCTGTTTTTCATGTGTCCTTGCTAAAACCTCATCATCCTGACCCTTTCCATAGAAATGTCACTACTTCTCCAGATCCCATATTGGTCCAGGATGAAGAAGAATACGAAATTCAAAGTATACTGGATTCAAGAATTCATCGTGGCTCTCTACAATACCTCATCAGATGGAAAGGATATGGAATTGATGAAGATACATGGGAAAACTCCTCTGTCGTTCATGCTGACAAATTGATTTCCAAATTTCACAAGCGTTACCCTTCTAAACCAAGTCAATAGCACCCAGAGGTTGCTCATTAAGGAGAGGGTACTGTCATGCCTTAACTATGGTATCCTCTTACTTCCTGGTTCCACGGAGCCTAGCCACACCCCTTTATGACACGGTCTCCTTATTTAATCCGACCGCACCAGCTGATCGACGCTGGATTATTGAACTACGTTCCGTACTCACGAACCGGCTACAACTTCGTTGTGAAAGCCTACTGTTACCGACCGGACTGGAAGACACTTCAAGTTCCCTTCACCTCTCCTCATCCACGACTAAAGCTGAACTCTCTTCACTTATGATAACCGCCTCTGAGGAGATCTCAGGAACCAGTGTTCTATGTGCCGGAAGCTAAGTAAAACCTCTGTGATAAGCGTTACATCTCAAAGCCGTTATTTCCTGTCTCCAAAGTCCTTCTATAAAACAACCCAGTTACAGCTAACTTCAACTCATTCACTATACAAGTTAGCTGCATCTGTCTTGCTTCAGTTAAATTCTATGGAACAGCTATTGTAACTTCTTATCACCTAATTCGTTAATACTACTAAGAGACTCTTTCTGATTCAGTGTCTGCTAATTGCTACCGTTTACTACTTAAAGCTACAGTGCCTGTAATTGTGGACTTCAGTTATCGTTTACTACTTAAAGCTACAGTGCCTCTAATTGTGGACTTCAGTTATCGTTTACTACTTAAAGCTACAGTGCCTCTAATTGTGGACTTCAGTTATCGTTTACTACTTAAAGCTACAGTGCCTGTAATTGTGGACTTCAGTTATCGTTTACTACTTAAAGCTACAGTGCCTGTAATTGTGGACTTCAGTTATCGTTTACTACTTAAAGCTACAGTGCCTGTAATTGTGGACTTCAGTTATCGTTTACTAATTAAAGCTACAGTACCTGTAAATTGGACTTAACGTCACAATATCTTCTACTTTTTATAATAAATATTCAAACTATAAGAAATCTGCAGTTGTGTTCCTTCATAACAAATGCTTAGACGTGACAGTGTGTATGAGTGCATTGTGTGTGTATGAGTGCAGTGTGTGTGTGTGTATGAGTGCAGTGTGAGTGCAGTGTGTGTGTGTATGAGTGCAGTGTGTGTGCGTATATATTAATTGAATATTTATTTCCAGTGTGTGTATATAATTAATACAGTGTGTGTGTATGAGTGCAGTGTGTATGAGTGCAGTGTGTGTGTATGAGTGCAGTGTGTGTGTGTATGAGTGCAGTGTGTATGAGTGCAGTGTGTGTATGAGTGCAGTGTGTGTATGAGTGCAGTGTGTGTATGAATGCAGTGTGTGTGAATGCAGTGTGTGTATGAGTGCAGTGTGTGTATGAGTGCAGTGTGTGTATGAGTGCAGTGTGTGTATGAATGCAGTGTGTGTGAATGCAGTGTGTGTGAGTGCAGTGTGTGTATGAGTGCAGTGTGTGTATGAGTGCAGTGTGTGTATGAATGCAGTGTGTGTGAGTGCAGTGTGTGTGAGTGCAGTGTGTGTATATGTATGAAGTGTGAGTGTGTGATGCAGTGTGTGATGCAGTGTGTGTTTGTGTATGTGTTGGTGGGGGTGGGCATTTGATATATTATTAATTATTATTTTTTTAATTTTTTTATATTATTATTTTTTATTATTATTTATTATTTAATTATTATTATATTATTATTATATTATTATTATTATATATAATTATAATTATTATATTAATTATCTTTTTTTTTTCGTCCCCCCTCCCTGCTTGCTAGCTGGCCAGGGAGGGGGGCTCCTTCCCTGGTGGTCCAGTGTCATTGGTAGTTCAGTGGGGGGCGAGGGGTGCTGGCAGAGCTGTTCTTACCTTTCCTGCAGCTCCTGTCAGCTCTCTCCTCCTCCGCGCGGCCTGTGCAGCTCCCTCTGTCAGCTCCCAGTGTAAGTCTCGCGAGAGCCGCGGCTCTCGCGAGACTTACACTGGGAGCTGACCGAGGTGCTGAACGGATGGCGCGGAGGAGGAGAGAGCTGACAGGAGCTGCAGGAAAGGTAAGTACAGCTCTGCCAGCACCCCTCTCCCCCCAGTCTGTATTATGGCAATGCAAATTGCCATAATACAGACTCTGACTCGAGTATAAGCCGAGTTGGGGTTTTTCAGCACAAAAAATGTGCTGAAAAACTCGGCTTATACTCGAGTATATACGGTAACTGGAGATTAAATGATAATTTATTAAAATCAAAAGAAGCAATCAATAATTTTAGGTTACATATAATCCAATATTTCAAAGAAAATTATACACCAGATGTATCAGTTCCATACATCTGGGAGGCCCACAAGGTGGTTATTAGAGGTCAATTTATTAGTTCGGGTTCATATAAACTATATGGTGATACAAAGTAATTTTCATGAATCTGGTAATAAAGCTGATAAACTCCTCTCTAGATTACTAAAATAAAAGAGGGCACAGAATTATATTTAAAATATTGTATATTACAATACAACAGAACAAATAGTGGAAATATTTTCACAATATTATAAAGAACTATACAATCTACCTGTTAACAAGAATATAAATATAAAAGAAAGAAATAAAAAGATAGACCAATATTAAAAGAACCATTTAAAAGTTAGATTAAATAAAGACACAATAAATTATTTAGATCAACCTATTACTTTGGAAGAAATAACAAACATTATAAAAAAAACTATCCAAACGGTAAAAGTCCTGGCCCTGATGGACTTACAATGGTCAATTATAAAATGTTTGTAGATACTCTATGTCCCTATTTATTAAAATTATACAAGGCACTGATTATAAGATTATTTAAGATTATTTAAGATTATAAGATCTTAAATAAACTTTCAGAATAAAATGTCCAAAGATTCTATATAGAAAATCAAGTACATCATTTTTGTAACAACTTTAAAACAAAGACCCCCATCCCAAAAACTTACACCTTTTTTGAGCAAATGTGCAGAGTACAAGACTCCCAGAGAGGAATGAAATCTACGACATATAGAAACTTAAAAGATAATGACATTTCTACCAAACCATACTATATTAGGAAATAGAAAAAATATTTGGGATTAATATTTTTAGATGAACAATGGAATAAAACAACTGAAATAACTCATACATGTTCTATCTCAGTGAGAATTCAAGAGAACTCATATAAGCTCTTAACCAGATGGTATAAGGTACCACAAACACTTCATGAAATAAATAAAAACAATTCTGATAAATGTTGGTGCTGTCTTTTAGAAGTCGAAACACTGGTGGCGGCCTACTTTGCCTAGTCATAGTGTTGCTAGTGGAGGAGGTCCTTAGCAGCATGTCCCGGTTGGAGTGTTCATGTAGGGAAGAAATGTTACTGATCTCTCATGCTACATGCTGAAGTAGTAAGTTAAAACACTTTATTCAACTATAGGCACTCAGGTGAGTCAAACTGAGCAGATTTGTGACTGAGAGCAGTCGGTCACAAATCTGCATGTTTGGTTTGTGGTCATTGACAAAGCCATTAAGATTGTCAAAGTTATTTGGCAGGGTTCCTACGCAGTTGTGTACTGCACATCCTGCATTGACATTAAAAGATGAAATTCAGAAATCTAACTTAACCCCTCAAGGACACATGACATGTTCGACATGTCATGATTCCATTTTATTCCAGAAGTTTGATCCTTAAGGGGTTAAAGGTGCAAGTTATACTTCAGTGAAGCAGGAGGACTGCCAGGCTTTTTCACCATAGTGTAAGGGCTAGCCAACTCTTGAGACAAGAGCAACAATGGCCCACCACTCAAATGGCTTTGACTATCAACTAGGGTGTGAGGATTTGATAAAGCCTTACTTTAATGCTTAATCCTATCCTACCGTGTAAAAAGCTGGATATTTAGAACATTACATATGACAACCATAACCTGTATCATTTTCATTATATATAATATGCACATTGTTCCTTTATTTCTTTATATGAGCTGTGCACTCTTAAATACCAATCTAAAGTACTCACAGTTTAATAGAAGCGTTAATAATCATCATAATTAAACTGAACTGAGAATACATTTAGCCTTTGTTCCTTTTTTTTTTTCATTCTACATTAATGCACACGCCTGCATATCACAGTAGCAAAGCACAGATATCTTCAATCCTTTTAAAATACTGTTACAAAAGGATTTCAATAATTTTTAATAATGCTGTATATAACATGAAGTGTCTTTTGAGTGTCACCTTCTATCTACCCTTTTTACATAATGCCAATTTCCATTGTATCATCGGTCACATTCCAAAAATTAATGTTAACACCTACACAAAAGTCATTAAACAAAGTTATTATTTTTCAATATAGTGATAGCAATATTGTCATGTAAGGAACTAAGAACTAGTTTGCTTATGGTTACATCTGTAAAGGCAAAGTATAGGCATAATGTGGTCCTTTGTCACGACACTCTTTAGTTGATTTGCCCTCGTGCAGTACTCATACTCACCACTGTTTCTGTTTGGCACTGTTCCTGATTTCTTTTCATTAAGCACTTCAGCTGGTCCTTGTTTAGCACCTATTTAGTTTGGGTTCTCCCCTCACTCCTTGCTAGATCATTGCCTTTTGTTTCCTGTTTCCCTGCATACTGTGACTTGGTCCTGTGTCCTGCGTCTCCTAGTCTTCATCCTGTGTCCTCCTGATCCTGCGTTATTGTGTCCTCCTGGTCCTTCGTTG
The DNA here is from genome assembly GCF_036172605.1 of Pelobates fuscus. Lineage (NCBI taxonomy): Eukaryota > Metazoa > Chordata > Amphibia > Anura > Pelobatidae > Pelobates > Pelobates fuscus. The sequence goes on from NC_086317.1 coordinate 367,621,912, forward strand.
CTGTGTCCTCCGATCCTGTGTTCTGGTTCTGTGGTCCCGGCTTTACTACCAGTGATTCTGTCCCTGCAGACTTGTTCATTGATTCTCCTTTTGATATTGATGTCACTATATTAGTCTTGTGACTCTGGACCTGTGCCCTACCTGATACTCGTGGTAGCTGCACAATCCTACCCCTTATACCAAACGACTGTTACAGTATTTGTTGCTGCACGTTTAGTGCTTATTTTGATTTACTGTATATATTTTGTGGCCTTGTCTGTGTGTGTATATATTGTTTTGCATTTCTCCTTTGGTTCCCTGTAAATATATATATATCTCTTTATTTATCCTATTCATTTGTGTCTTGGCATTTATTTCTCTGCTGTATTGGTTCCCACATTTAAAGTGACAGTGCTGTTCCAGGGCAGCACCCCTTAATGTCATTACATCCTTTGTGCAGAATATATTTCAAGATAAAGTCACAACTGACATAAACAGACAATACACAGAAAATTAGAAAATACATTAAATAAAATAAGTAACAGGTTAGCATTCACAGCAGCAACAGAGTACCTCTCACAGACCAGGAGCTTCTTATTATAGATTATAGAAACTGATACTTTACCATTACTTGGTTGTTTATGGGAATTGTAGGTCATCTCTCAGTAGCAGTTTCATACATCACATTTCACCAGAAGTCTATTCTGATGAAGTGCGTTGAAGCTGTGACAAAGAGCACCAGAGGAAAGGCGAAGGTTTGTATACAAACACTTTATTAGAAGAAAGCCAATGGATTGGTGAACCATTTGATTTACTTTAACACAATACAACCTTTATGTTCACTTGGCTGTATCAATGCCATTTTAAAATATGAGTGGTAATTTTTAACATATTTGTAAAGCTGGTTTAACTTTTGCAATTTTATGCTTATGAACATTTTCTATTCTTTTATGGAGCCATTGAGGTTATCTAACAAGAAAGGAATCTCCATGGACTTTGTCTAAAACCTTTCCCCATGCCTGCACCTGCTCAAAAATGATTTGTGGTGTTGCATTTGAACACAGGGGAGATGCCTGTTTTGTGAGTACTACAAATAATGATAGTATAAGTTCATATGATTATATGAGTATATGCATTGTGTATTATATTCCTCCTTTTTCATCCATTAGCTTCATACTAGGTCATCATAGGGTGGATACTGGAGTCAGATCATTTTAAAGTGTTGTTTTCTATAATTATATCTATATATAGGTTATAATTTTATATAGGGCATAACACCTCATTGGGTCAGGGAATCCAACTAGTCACCGGGCAGATTTAAATTTTAGGGGGCAAGTGCCACTCTGTCTTTACACTTCAGCAGCCACCACTGGGTCTAGGCCTTTTTAGTTTTGGTACTTGATTTCAGTCGACTCAAAACATTTGCCACTACTGATTTAAGCTGTCAATTTTTAACTCGGTATATATTTTATAGCTTAATTAATAGGTCATGTATCAGTCAATTTCATGCAGCTGTAGTGTCCTGAAATAACTTGTTTTTACAACTGATAACAGTGAAGATTTTAATTTATTGAACTTGTTAAGCAATAATTGGTAACTTGACATTTGCAAATTAATCAATAAAATAATTAAAACAATTAAGTGAATTTTAAACTTTAAAATATAATATAACAATGCTATTTAAATATTGTGAAGAAATGTGAAGCTATGTCAAGCTTTGTTATCCTGAACATTAATCATTTTGGCTTTCAAGGCATGCAATCTGAAAAAAAAAAAAGAACTTGCAGTAATAACAACTGAGATTGACAAGAGTTTAGCCTAAAGCATGTATTGAATGTAGTGCATTGGGTTTCTGCATTAATTTAGAAAACCAGTTTAATCAAGGATGGCTGAAAAATTAAGGTAGGTGCCTGAACCTTCAAGCATTATCTGAAATTCCCTGCCTTCTGCTCATCATTGATTTCATTCTTTCTCTCTCTCGCTACACTTGCATTGTTCCTCCTTCTGTTCACAACATGAAATAGAGCTGATATGTTAGGCACCTCACACACCATTTTAAGACCTTTTTATATAAACATAAGACCTTCAGATGTTATTGAAGTGTATTTTCAATGTTGCCCTGTTTAAAATGATGTTCCTTTAGGGACAGTAGGGTGAAATATGAAGATATCCAGGGCAGTAAATCTGAGAGGTTGGACAGATGGTGAAGCCTCTATGCATCCTAGGAAATGCATTCTTTTCTTTACAGGATGCTTTCAATCAGTTTTTGATTGATAAAAACAGTTGCAGTTGTTTCAAATCAGGCTTGTTTATACACTTTTTTTTCTTTTTTTTTCTTTCAAAATCAATGGCTAATCCAATTACACTACAATGATTTTACATGAATGAATTATTAATGAGTAACATAAAACAGGTATGAAACCATAGAATCACAAATAAAACAGGATGGAAACGATATGCTCTGAATGTTAGATTAGACCCAGCATATTTAAAAAGGATCACAAAAATAAATACATTTTTGGGCTAGTTAATTTATCATCTTAATTCAAATTTAAATTATGAAAGTAGATATGCAATAATGTTCAGAATGCACAAAGCAGATTTGCAATTTTTTTGTTTCCTGCATGCATCTAATATGTTGAGGAAAAAAAGCAATAAATAGAAAAAGTATACTTTAAAGAGACTTGAATCACTTTGAGACAACTGTCTCATTTAATAGCTTTGGACATGCTTGGGCATGCCTGATTTCTACACAGGCAGTTGAACGATCTGTTCGCCTTGCAACAACATGACAGGTTCCAAACCTGGCTGAGATGGCATGAAAGACTGTTGAGATGATTGTTGAGTGGGTAACAATAGATGTAAATGCCCTCTTTACAACTATTAAGCATGCATTTTATATTGATACAATGATCATTTGTTGCCCAAACACCAAGTGGATATTTTAGTCAACTTTATTCAGTTTGTACTGTCATACATGTACTTTCCCTATGATAGTTATTTTTACAGATACAGGGAGCCGGGATGGGGCTAATTTTGTACCTTCATATGAACTCTGTTCATGGGTCATGGGAAATTATATTTGGTAGGACAACCTGTGGAGATGCAATCTATTGTTGATTAATTCATGATGTCCTAATCTTCTGATATGGCGATATTGATAGTATTAAGGATTTTTTAGTTTAGATCAATTCCAATCACTTTGGCCTTTCCTTTACTTATAATATTGGACAGGAGAATAACATAAATTTCTAGATCAACTTTCAGAAGACAGTAAAGGCCAATGGTTATTTACATTATAACAGTGCACACCAATCACCATATATAAATAATATTCCCATGGCCAATTTCTACATCTAAGATGTAATTGTACTTGATATTGAGATTTTGGTAGGGAAGCTATGATTTTAATTGAGTTTTGGAGAAATATTATCCAAAATATTTGATAAGAAGTGCCTACATAAAGGTACAGAATAAGATTATGCTTACTTTAATTAACACCAGTATTATTAGTGTTAGTTGTGGGAAAAGACAGAAGGACATATAGTGCAATGTAAATGTTGTATAATTGATACCAGAATATTTAATAACAACCCTATTTGGATATAAAAATGAGAGAGATAGATTTAATGTTAGAGAAATGGATAAAGATAGAATCAAAAATGCTTCTCAATATAAAATGGAGATGAAAATTAAAACGGTCAAAATCAAATATCAGGTAAAGATTTGCAACACATTAATTTTGAACCAGTCTTTGAAATCTTGATATTGTCCCATATTTAAGAGAGACCTGTAGCTAAGCCATAGCTTGACAGATGAACCAAGCATCACATTTATAAAAGCAGCCAATTGTAAGTATATTCTAGCACCCATCAATCCGAGGAACATAGAACAGAGGGTCCAAGGAGTGGATCAAAAACCTGGTACTTTTAAAGAAACACTGTAGTAAAAACACTACGGCCCTGATGCCCCTTATCAATTAGGTCCTGATCCCTGTGTAAAGGAAGCAAAACAAATAAATACAATAAATTAATTCCTCACCTTTTTCCAGTGCAGAGTTTCCTGTGGTGCTGTCACAAACTCCTCCTCGGGTTGGCGTGCCTCCAGGAAGATGGTCCAATCCAATGCTCCTCATAGAGGAGCTTGGTAAGATGCTCTTAAGATTCTACCATAGAAAATCATTGAATGGCCTACCATAATGGTACTGATCATGATATCACAGTATGTTATGCAAGGAGCACCCAGAAGGCAATGTGGTGTGGCTTAAAGATGCACTTCGAAGCCCTCTAACTAGTGAACTAAAGTGTTTTGGTGGGTAGGAGATGGGGCAGGACTGCACTCACTCTAACAACTTCGATAAAATGAAGTTGTTACAGTGTCTTTTTAAATGTGGGGCCACTAAATGTACATAATGCAATCATATTAAACATGAGGCTGATTATTGCCATATCAGGATCGACTATCCCCTTGCTGCAATTCAAGGCTCTGCCGATTGCGCTGCATCTGACATCAGTCGCCTGCTTATTTAGTCCAACTCGTGGCAGTATTGAATTGTTCACTCAAATTGTTTCAGTGATTCTATACTGCCGTTTGAGCTCATACTTACCTGATATTCTGTGTACCAAACTTCAGCTTTTGACCTTGTTTTTGCCGATCCTCTCTACTCCCGACCATGGACCTCAAGACTTACTCTATTGCTAAAAGATTAGACATCTCCTACAAGGTAAAATAAATTATACCAGAATTAATGCCCTCTAAAAAATGAAATCTAGTAAATATTTCCTAAGTGCAATTTACCAAATTTCCTTTTGATATTTTTATTTCTACTTCTTCAAGAAATGTTTGGCAATATTCTTATGAAATTGTGGATACTTTTTTTTCACAAAACAAAGGACTTTATTTGCCTACTTTTTGCATATATGACTTTTGTTTAGAGTGACCCTGTTATACTACAGACCCACTAAGGTAAATCATCTCATCAGTAAAGACAATAAAGTTATTATCTACTCCTTCAAGCAATTTAAAGAGACTTTTTGTTTTTTGTGAATACTTTCCATTCAAATTCCTATTTCATAAAGAATTTAAAGAGACACTATAGTCACCAGAACAATTACAGCTTATTGAATTTGTTCTGGTAAGTAGAATCATTACCTTCAGGCTCTTTGCTGTAAACACTGTCTTTTCAGTGAAAATGCAGTATTTACATTACAGCCTAGTGATAACTTAACTGGCCACTCCTCAGAGGACCCCCTAGCTGTTAGAGATCCTTCCTGGGTCATGGCTGACTAAAATGCATCCAACCATTCAGTATCTCCTCCTTCTGCATGCAGACACTTAACTTTCCTCATAGGAAAGATTCAATTCATATCTATGAGGAGATGCTGATTGGCCAGGGCTGTGTTTGAATCATGCTGGCTCTGCCCCTGATCTGCTTCTTTGTCAGTCTCAGCCAATTCTATGGGGAAGCACTGTGATTGGATCAGGCTACCACTTCTGATGATGTCAGCAGACTGCTTGTTTTTTTGAGGCAAACAGCATGCAGAGTTACAGATTCAGGATTGAATACAGTAAGATTTTGCTATATTTATGTAGGAATGATGGATCCAGGTGGGCTAGATGGTTGTTTTAACACTATAGGGTCAGGTATACATGTTTGTGTTCCTGACCCTATAGTTATCTTTTAAAGTGACATTTCATATTATCAAATTGTTTCAACTTTCTGTATACCAATTCAAGCTATTTAAATTCAGGATCCACCTAATCAAGATAATCAAGTTTTCAGCACAACCTTAGAAAATATTCAAAGTGAAATTGTACCTTTCTGAAATTCTTAAAATTAGAGTTTATTTTAAGAAAAGAACTTAAAGATAGTATTTTATACTAATTTCTAATAAATATCATCAAAAGCTTGTTGCTATATCAACTTTAGTGACTTAATAAAGAGTTGAACATGCAATTGAGTTCCGGTCTTTCTTTGATAATTGAAAAGCCTAACAATTATTCTGTTTTCAATACCTCCCTTAACCGACATACTGTGACCCACTATGTAACAATTAATTTGTATTCCATGTTCATGTGGGTTACAGTATGTTGGACAAACCTCCAGACCTCTTAAATGGGGACTTATATAACAAAGAGCTTCTGTTAGAAATTTTAGAATTTAAACTACAATAGCCCTATACTTTAGACAACACCATCATTCAGATTTAAATCAATTGGAACTAATGGGGCTTCAGTGAATTCCCAGTCGTTGGGATGTAACATCTAACACTTAAGATGATGTTCTCTATCCCAAGGGGGACCTAATGAGATTATGGATTTTTTTTATGGGAATTTGACATCTTACTGCATATGATTGTAGACAGAGTTATGTGTCTCTAACTGTATAGTCTTTTTGGACATTTAGATCTCACTATCTATACTAATAAAACAACTTGTATTTTTTGTATTCCTTTTATATATGTATGTATATTATTTGGTCTATATATATATATATATATGCACATGTTTGTCAATCCTACTTTTACACTAGTGGATATTATAGGTCATATATTAATATGCATTTAAGGATACTATGTGTATATTATAAGACCTGCAACCAATGTTAACAGAAGCTGATACTCTGAAAAACTATTCTCTGAAACACCCATTTTGGCCTTCAGACAACCACCAAACCTCCAACAAAAAATAATCAACAGGAAGCTACCCACTGATGGGAAGAATAAAGACAACATGACTACTCAGTGCCAGCACATATGCACAGACAACACAGCCACACACAGCAATAAAACCTACAACATTAGGTTCATACTTCTGCACATCCAGCAATGTGGTATACATGATTCAATGCACGGAATGCCACCTAGGATGCTACATTGGGGAATCCACCCAGCAATGAAATGGCAGAATTAATATGCGCAGACACTCCATTAAACACCACAAATAAGAATCATACTGCACTCCTGTAGGACACCACTTTACCCAGTCTGGCCACTCAATGAAGGACTTAAAAATCAAAATACTGAAAGGAAGTTTTAAGAATACCCAAGAAAGAAAAACATTTGAAGCCAGAATTATCAAATTGTTTAACAGCAAGAATAGAGGACTAAATATTGATTTGGGTTTCCTGTCCCACTACCAACACTTTACATGAACACTCCCCTATCATTATCTGGCTGTTCTGTCATTTGTATCAACATGCTAAAATGCATTCCAATATGTTTATTCTATCAATATACAAAGTACTGTTCATAGACCTCTGCTTTCCAATACTTGTATGCATGAATACCTATATATTTGACCGTGCATTTATATTTGTTTATATTAGTCCATGTGCATGTATGCATATGTGTTTGTGTGTATGTACTTGTATATCTGTTCATGTATTTATGTGTATGCGCATACATGTATGTATGTGTGTGTGTGTGCGCATGTTTCAGTGTTTGCAGATGACACACAACTCTGTAAAATAATACAACGTGAGCAAGATATTACTTTGCTGCAGAGGGATTTAGATAGACCGGGGGACTGGGCACTCAAATGGCAGATAAAATGTAATGTTGAAAAATGCAAAGTTATGCACTTCGGCGTAAAGAATGCACAAGCAACGTATACCCTTAATGGAAGTGAATTAGGGATAACAACACATGAAAAGGACCTGGGAATTCTTATAGACAACAAACTATGCAACAATGTACAATGTCAATCAGCAGTGGCGAAGGCATGAAAAAGGGCATTCATTCTCGGGGTGAGAATATCATTTTGCCTCTTTATAAATCACTGGTAAGAACACATATCGAATATGCTGCGCAATTTTGGGCACCTGTTCTAAAGAAGGATATTATGGCATTAGAAAAAGTGCAGAGGTGGGCTACAAAATTAATAAAAGGAATGGAACATATAAGCTATGAAGAAAGGTTAACAAATTTAAACCTCTTTAAGTTAGAAACACATCGCCTGAGAGGGGATATGATATCATTATACAAATATATTCAGGGCAATACAAACCATTGTGTGGAAATCTATTCACAAGCTGGGCTTTACACAGGACACAAGGTCATGCGTTTAGACTGGAAGAAAGAAGATTTCATCTAAGGCAAATAAACGTTTTTTTTACTGTAAGAACAATAAGGATGTGGAATTATCTGCCTGAAGAAGTGGTTTTATCAGAGTCCATACAGATGTTCAAACAGCGACTAGATGCATACTTGCAAAAACAGAATATTCAAGTATATAATTTTTTCAATGTAGGGTAGTAGCTTCTTGATCCAAGGAAAAATCTGACTGCCATTCTGGGGCCAAGAAGGAATTTTTTTCCTAGTTTGTTGCAAAATTGGAAGTGCTTCAAACTGTTTCTTTTTTTGCCTTCTTTTGGATCAAGAGCAAAAAACAAATGTGAGGAAGGCTGAACTTGATGGACACAAGTCTCTTTTCAGCTATGTAACTATGTAACTATATGTGTGTGTGTATGTATAAAGTGTATATATACATGCATACATGTATGAATATGTGAATAGGTGTATGTGCACTTGTGAAAAAACACGTACTGGTATACCTAATGTAACACACAGGAGGGAGGGAGTCTGACTAACACTAAGTCACTACAACTGGAAATAATAGGGATTCACTAAAAACCTATATAAAAAGGCAAATGGGAACACTCTAAAAGAATAGTGTGTAAAATCCAGGAGCTGGCTTGTGATAATGGCTCAAAATCGCAAAAGATAAATTACAATAAAACAGAAGAATCAATAGAAATAAAAACTAGGTACTGTGTCTTTGCAATAAGGGATTGGTAATAAAAAGTGGATGAGAGAGAAAAATGGATAAAATCAGAAAATATAAATATAATAGAAAGAAATAAGAGTAGTAAAAGATAAGGAGTAGAAAAAAGAGGGCAAGTGCATAAAAATAATAATAAATACAAGTGGGAGAAATAGAATGTAAAAAAAAACAGATAAAAGAATGAAATTAAAAATAGAATATTTTAAATGTACTAAATGGATCTGAGTGCAACCAATATATGTGTAGAGCAGGTATCTCTATCCCTAATGCAATATAGGGTAGATGATGTCTGTTCCAAATAATATACTTTGTAACATCAAAGGTAAATGTATATATGTAATTTAGCAACACAGTATGTGGAACTGTTTGCTCTTGTAATACCAACAATGTATCACCATGGACTGAAGCAATACTGAAACTGGATCTATGTATTAAAAAAAACAGTTTATTGAACTGGAAATGGAAAAAAATATTAAAAGTGCAAAAATACAGATCAGAAATAGTTCATAAAGGTATTACCAGTCTTATGCAAGTTAAAAGTAAGCAAGGAACTTTGCATGGGGTAAGGATGGACCTGATTATGTTGACAGCTTGGTCGCCTGTATTTCGGCTGCCAGTGAGGACGGCGGGAGTCTGGGTGTACGTCCCGACAGAAACCTCACTTCAGGGGACATGCAGAGGAGACAATCTCGGTCCCCAGGTGCTACCAAAGGTCCTGCATGGAAGAATGAACTCTGCTGGTAATCGCTGTCTGATTCTGTATCCTGCTGGATGAATCTGTCTTACACGCTTCGTAGGAGGATGCCCTACTTCATCATGTCTCTGATGAAGTAGGGCATCCTCCTACGAAACACGTAAGACAGATTCATCCAGCATACACAGACACACGTACACATGCATATCCTGTAACTCTTGGATGGGAATTAATGCATTCTTTATATTAATACTCCCCCCGTCTAGCACCATCTTCTGCTCTGTTCACTTGTTTTTTTTTCTCTCTCTCCCCCCTCACTCTGTGATCTTCGCATAAGATATTTACGACCCTCTGCAAGAATGGTGTCTATGTTCTATCCAACCCGTCTTATCTTAGTGCTATCATGTTTGCAACAACTGTATCCATATATGTTGTTCCAAAACATCTGTTTTTTTTATGATGTTGCGATATGTGCACGGTTAGGTCTGCAGGGGCATTATATCTGTATGTGGAGCCTTTATAAGTAATGATCATACATATGGACATCGTTACACAGAAGGACCGTGCTAACAATTTAACCACTTCATATAAAATGAAGAGCAATTCCTTTCATGACATTCAGTCTTGATAATGTCCATTTGCAGATGAAGCACGTAGACTTGCTGCTTTGCAGGCTGCGTATACCCACTGATGGCAGGGAATTACTTAGTGCATCTCATATGGTGAATTATCAAGTGATTTCTTGAACATCTTATTACTATATGCGCCCAATGGGTTTATTCAATTTTACTCAACACCTTATTACTACGATCTCCTGGTGAATCAACTTTTAACACGAGAAGCTATATCTATGTTTGATCGGCAAGACCTGTGGAACTGCAGTTCTTACACAACCATGCTCTTGGTGGATCTATGTCTTACAGGAGGAGCTTCAAGCATTCAACTTTGGTGCATCCCATGGGGATTTAAATCACAGGGCAGTAAGGAACTTGTTAATATGCCCCTAATGTACTTCACTATCACCTGCTCTACTACACAACTGGATTTCTCCTGGTGGTCACTATTATATCATAATATAATAAAATGACGATATGTATAAACATTTTTACATTGATATCCCATTCATAGTGCTACTCCTTTTAAACATTTTTTTAAATTGTATTCCCTCTGTATAGGGTAATTTGCTATATGCAGACATGTCTCATTGAAAAGGATTACGCATCAAAATATAATGATCTAGCACTGTGTTCCATATTTGAAATATATTTGTTGTAAGTCAGTTTTGCTTTTATGTGAGTTTCAGATGATGCAGCAGCAATAGAAAAGTATAAATATAAGCAATACAACCAGTAGGTGGGGCTATTACAAGATAGAGAGGGAGTTACATTTTGGGTGCTTAATTTTGTTCATCTTCCTCACGTGAGACAATAACATTTAAATTCCTGTTACCAGAATAAAAAAAACACATTTATCTGACTACAATTATCTCTGTATATGCATTTTTATTTTTTGCAACATTGTGCATAATATTTTCACATCTTACTCATTTATATATAATTGTTATAAAGGTTGCATTTTAAACTGGATAAGTATTCTTTTCCAGTCTGTTACTCTTTTTTCTGTTGTACATTCAGATGTATAGAAATTAGTATTCTAGGAAATCAACCAAAATAACTTATTTTACTCTCAGGTTATGATAGCAGTGGGTCGAGCTGGCCACTAAACGGTGTATGTAGATTTATGTGCTTGGAGCTCCTAAGAGATATTTCACAATTACAAGCCTAACTGTACTGAAAATGTCTCAAACTCACCCACACATCAACCATGAGCTATGGGAAAGAAAACCAATCTTTGTAAGAGTATGCAGCCTCTTCATCCAAAGGATTTGGGCTTTGCTTCAAGTTACTCTGGAGCTTTGGCCTTCTTAGATAGCACCTGTGCATCGAGGAGAACAAACATGAAAACTCTCTGTACTCTGCCAGGTGAGGTTAACTAAGTGAGAGCCCTACTCACATGGATCATGTACCAGTGTCCAACGGGCAATCCTTAACTTCGGTCTGGAGCACTTACCTGTCAGTAAAGCTGACATTGAGAACCTGCTGACTGAGCTGATGGCCTTCACTGTGCTGGTTCAAGAAGGCTTGGGAGCTATGACAGCCTGACTGCAGGCACTGAAGGACTACAGCAACATCACAAGCAAGGGGATTTTCAAGCCAAGATAGACAAGCTAATGCAGACCAGTCTTACTATATAGAGCAAGATAGTTATGCTGGAGGACTCTAAGTTGCATGAAACCTGAGGGTTTGCGGCATCCCTGAAAACATCACAGACACTGAGGTATCTCACTACCTCTGTAGGATGTTTAGCTCCATGTTATTATGCTCTAAAGCCAAAGCCATACAAATGGACTATCATTATCTGGTCCCTAAGTCACCAAAAGCCCCGTATGGTGACTTTTGAGAAAACAGTGATTTACATACCATTTTGAAGGCTCAGACCTTTCCTTCTTTAAGGACTTCTCTTGGTCTACTATGCTTTGGAGTACAAAGTAACAACCCTTAACAAAGATATTGAGAGACAATGTTGTCAGGTCCTGCTGGGGTCTGGGCCAAACGTTATCTATACTACACGAGGAGTAAATATTATGTAGTATATTATTCCACTTGATGCCTTATCTCTTTTTCTGCTTGCTCATTACTTTATGCTACTTTATGTTAGCTCATTTAAACTCACCAAGTCTATGTATATGCCTTTATACTGTTACCTCAGGAAATTCATACCTCCCATATGAAGCACATTTAGCTAAGGTATCTACCTCAATTATGTTAAAATAGTGCATATAACATTTGATAATAGTCAGTAAGACAGGAATATTGCAATGTTATTGTTTGATTAATATACACTGTAAATGTCTGAAGTTCTTCTTGAATCTATTCAAAATGTGGTGTTCCATGATTCTACCTGTGTGTAAAACCTGTGCAGCTCTCCTTATTCTGAAAATATGAAATTCCTTAATTGGCAAAACAGCAATGTCTTTATCAAGCAATGTGAACTCCCCCCCCCCAAACCACACTTAATTTATACCATCTTAAACCATCTCTAAATACAATTCATCCAAGAAAAAGTGAAATCTAAAGTGTTATATTTAGTTATGTCACGAACATAAAATTTTCGGTTCGCGAACCGTGAACGCGAATTTCTGCAAATGTTCGCGAACCGGGTGAACCGGGCGACCCGCCATAGACTTCAATAGGCAGGCAAATTTTAAAACCCACAGAGACTCTTTCTGGCCACAATAGTGATTTAAGGGAGGGGGGGAGACCTACTCTCCTCCCCCCCGCGACCCCCACCCCAGGGCGGCGGGTGGGGGCCATAAAGATAATGGGGGGGACCTAGTGTCCTCGCCCCCAGGCCCCCACCACTGTGCAGCGGGTGGGGGCCATAAAGATAATGAGGGGAGGGACCTACTGTCCTCCCCCCCAGGCCCCCACCCCTGTGCAGCGGGTGGGGGCCATAAAGATAATGAGGGGGGACCTACTGTCCTCCCCCTCTCCGGCCTCCACCCCTGGGTGGCGGGTGGGGGCCATAAAGATAATGAGGGGGGAACCTCCTGTCCTCCCCCTCTCCGGCCCCAACCCCTGGGTGGCGGGTGGGGGCCATAATGATAATGAGGGGGGACCTACTGTCCTCCCCCCGGCCCCCACCCCTGGGCGGCGGGTGGGGGCCCTAAAAAAACAATAAGGTGGGGACCTACTGTCCCCCCCCAGCCCTCACCCCTGAGCGGTGGGTGGGGGCCCTAAAAAAAACAATAAGGGGGACCTACTGGCCCCACCTGGCCCCCACCCCTGAGCGGTTGACTATAGGGGAATATTCACTAAATGCAAAACATTGTTATATAGGGGAATATTCACTAAATGCCAAACATTGTTATATAGGGGAATATTCACTAAATGCAAAACATTGTTATATAGGGGAATATTCACTAAATGCAAATCATTGTTATATAGGGGAATATTCACTAAATGCCAAACATTGTTATACAGGGGAATATTCACTAAATGCCAAACATTGTTATACAGGGGAATATTCACTAAATACCAAACATTGTTATACAGGGGAATATTCACTAAATGCCAAACATTGTTATACAGGGGAATATTCACTAAATACCAAACATTGTTATACAGGGGAATATTCACTAAATGCAAAACATTGTTATATAGGGGAATATTCACTAAATGCAAAACATTGTTATATAGGGGAATATTCACTAAATGCCAAACATTGTTATATTCCCCTATATAACAATGTTTGGCATTTAGTGAATATTCCCCTATATAACAATGTTTGGCATTTAGTGAATATTCCCCTATGTAACAATGTTTGGCATTTATTATTATTATTCTGAGGCCAATTTTTAAAAAGTCTTTGAACAAGTCCGACGCCCCATAAGGAGGAATATCTAGAACATGGTTGGCGTGCAAATCTGATGCCATGAAGGAGTCGACATACCAAAGTATGTTTACCTGATGGAAATCTGTTCCAACCCTGATGACCCGCTGAGATGGCTGATCTGTATACAGGTAGTGCAGAATTATTAGGCAAGTTGTATTTTTGAGGATTAATTTTATTATTGAACAACAACCATGTTCTCAATGAACCCAAAAAACTCATTAATATCAAAGCTGAATATTTTTGGAAGTAGTTTTTAGTTTGTTTTTAGTTATAGCTATTTTAGGGGGATATCTGTGTGTGCAGGTGACTATTACTGTGCATAATTATTAGGCAACTTAACAAAAAACAAATATATACCCATTTCAATTATTTATTTTTACCAGTGAAACCAATATAACATCTCAACATTCACAAATATACATTTCTGACATTCAAAAACATAACAAAAACAAATCAGTGACCAAAATAGCCACCTTTCTTTGCAAGGACACTCAAAAGCCTGCCATCCATGGATTCTGTCAGTGTTTTGATCTGTTCACCATCAACATTGCGTGCAGCAGCAACCACAGCCTCCCAGACACTGTTCAGAGAGGTGTACTGTTTTCCCTCCTTGTAAATCTCACATTTGATGATGGACCACAGGTTCTCAATGGGGTTCAGATCAGGTGAACAAGGAGGCCATGTCATTAGATTTTCTTCTTTTATACCCTTTCTTGCCAGCTACGCTGTGGAGTACTTGGACGCGTGTGATGGAGCATTGTCCTGCATGAAAATCATGTTTTTCTTGAAGGATGCAGACTTCTTCCTGTACCACTGCTTGAAGAAGGTGTCTTCCAGAAACTGGCAGGACTGGGAGTTGAGCTTGACTCCATCCGCAACCCGAAAAGGCCCCACAAGCTCTTCTTTGATGATACCAGCCCAAACCAGTACTCCACCTCCACCTTGCTGGCGTCTGAGTCGGACTGGAGCTCTCTGCCCTTTACCAATCCATCCATCTGGCCCATCAAGACTCACTCTCATTTCATCAGTCCATAAAACCTTAGAAAAATCAGTCTTGAGATATTTCTTTGCCCAGTCTTGACGTTTCAGCTTGTGTGTCTTGTTCAGTGGTGGTCGTCTTTCAGCCTTTCTTACCTTGGCCATGTCTCTGAGTATTGCACACCTTGTGCTTTTGGGCACTCCAGTGATGTTGCAGCTCTGAAATATGGCCAAACTGGTGGCAAGTGGCATCTTGGCAGCTGCACGCTTGACTTTTCTCAGTTCATGGGCAGTTATTTTGCGCCTTGGTTTCTCCACACGCTTCTTTCGACCCTGTTGACTATTTTGAATGAAACGCTTGATTGTTCGATGATCACGCTTCAGAAGCTTTGCAATTTTAAGAGTGCTGCATCCCTCTGCAAGATATCTCACTATTTTTGACTTTTCTGAGCCTGTCAAGTCCTTCTTTTTTTTTTTTTTAATTCTTTATTTTTGAGTGCAGGTTTAAATACAGTTGTATACAGAGGCTTGTTCATCACAACATATCGTGTTATACATTTGGCACAGGTAGTCATGAGGTACTGCACTTTTTTTTTTTTTACAAGATAGGAACATAGATAATACAAGATATAGCATAATTATGATGTACAACGTTTGAACCGTCAAGTGTTATTCTAGGTTAGGCTAGGGTCGTTGCTTGGGTGTAGATACATTTTCATGGGTTAAAGTTATGATTCTATAGGTTAAACATTAAACATATTCAATCAAGTTTTACCGTTACAGTGAAAGAATGGACTGGTGCTGGCTTTCGTTTATAGGTTAAATATGAAGCACATTCAATCTAGCTTAACATTACAGTGAAAAATAGACTGTTGCATGCTTTAGTTGCAGGAATACACTATTATTCATGTTATTCCCAGCATAGGTTAGTATTTATAGTTACACACGTTTTACGTTGTCAACGAATATAGTAGAGTTTTGCGTTATGAATCTATGGGTTAAGCCTTAAGCATAATCAAACAACCTTAACGTTACAGGGAAAGAGATTGTTGCGTGCTTTTGCAGAAGTACACTATTAACACACTATTAACTGTGCAAGAAAGATACAGGCATATTTAAAGTGCCACAACAGCATGTTTTAAACAGGCAACAAGCATTCAATTTGGTACTTGGGTTCTGCACGTTTTAGTATTTGTGTGAGAACATGCTAGACATAGATTTAGGCATGTTGCAGAGAGATGACATGGTAAACTCATGTCAGTTTTTAGTGGTAAATCAATAGATTAAACTTTAACTGTTCTAACTGACATCATAAAGGTGGTCTTCAACAGAGGTGTACTGCTATCACATACATCCCTAGGTAAGTAGTGATGTTGCAGGCTATTCATGTATGTCTGATTATATGGAATAATTGTGCGCATGTATGGTGTGTGTTATCTAGACCTGTGAATGTTTAAGTGCGCACAAGGTTAACCTTCAGCTATGAGGGTGTGAGATGGGTGTGGACATTGGGATTTACTACACATTCTCAAGTGAGTATGGTCAAGCTGAAAAAGACGTCAGCTTGTAAACTTATGAGGCCACTACATCTTGGGCAAGGGCATTTGTGATATGTGTAACATCAGCATGGCATTTGTAGTTACTGCATTTTGTTTAAACGATAGATTTCACACAACAGAACAATATATGTGTGAGACTTGCTTAGATCCGAACTTGGATCGCCTCAGTTCGGTTTATGTGGTTACTGCGGCGTATGTAACTGGTGTAAGGTTTCGGGGTACAAATGGGGCACTGCCCGCTGGATTCCAACTGTGAGTCGGTGTGGTGGAGGTTGCGGGGCCCGCCTGGAGGAGTGAGTCCCATGTGAGGCCCAGGGTCTGTAGTAGTTCCGCTGCATCTAGCGGGTCATGGATCTTGTGGGTTATCTCCCCGTGGTGCACATGGAGTGAGTTGGGGGTCCGCCAGCGATATGGAATGTTTTGCTGCTGAAGCGTAATGGTGAGGGGTCGGAGTGACCTGCGCCATGCCAAGGTGCCCCCTGACAGGTCTCCGTAGAAAGTTAGCTTCTTACTCTCAAATTGCAGGGGGGTCTTTCCCCGGAGGGCGGTAAAGACCGACGCTCTGTCTGCTCCATTACGAAAGGTAAGGATGGTGTCCCTTGTGGCTGAGGTAGGGGCTTTGGCCGATTTTGGGACCCTGAATATAGTTGTGGGCTCAATAGGTGCAGTAGTACCTGGAGGCAGTATGCTGGTCAGAAGGCGTTTGACCGTGCGCGGAACTTCTGTCTCCGGTAGCTCCTCTGGCAGTCCCCTGACCTTGATATTGAATCGCCTCTTCGCGTCCTCCTGGGCATCTAGGCGCCGTTCCAGCAGCGCATTCTTGCGGTGCAGTTCCCGCAGGTCACTTTGCAGGGTAGCGATGGTGCTCTTGTGTTCCTGAGAGGAGGCCTCTAGCACAGAGATGCGGCCTGTCAGACCTCGCAGTTCACCCCTTAGGGCCGTGACATCCGTGAGGATATTGCTTTGCAGGTCTGCCAGGAGGGCCTTAAGCACCCCCGTGGTCACCAGGTCGGCATCAGGGTCTTTTCTCGTGTTGCTGGAGGGTTTCTGTGGTTTCGGGTCTGAAGGTGGGAGGTATTCCTCCTCTGCTTCCTCAGAATAATCATCCGAGAGGTCCATGCAGCCACCGTGGAGCGCCGCCATATTGGCTTCACTCGGGCCACATGCTCTCCTCCACATTTCCCCGATTGTGAGCCCCGGGGTTGTTACATCTGCCGCCTTCTTCTTATGCTTGCGTCCCATTTGGCTTGTGGGGTATGTGCTTGCAAGGAGCGGTGGTGATTTTGGCGTTAAGTAGGCGAGATTTCTCCGATTTTGTCGCGGAGCTCCAGAGTAGTGCGTCCGATCACCTCGAGTCGCCGACCGGAAGCCGTCAAGTCCTTCTTTTGACCCATTTTGCCAAAGGAAAGGAAGTTGCCTAATAATTATGCACACCTGATATAGGGTGTTGATGTCATTAGACCACACCCCTTCTCATTACAGAGATGCACATCACCTAATATGCTTAATTGGTAGTAGGCTTTCGAGCCTATACAGCTTGGAGTAAGACAACATGCATAAAGAGGATGATGTGGTCAAAATACTCATTTGCCTAATAATTCTGCACTCCCTGTAGGTTTATAATATGGTACGCCAGTCCGCGTTCAAAAAACGAAGTGAGGAAGCCCAAGACATAACTTACAGGAGCAGAAATGGGATCCACATGTTTATGCACCAACCATTCCATGAGTTCCAGGTATGGAGGTAGGATTTCCTTGTTCCCGGTGCCAGAGTTGCTCTTGAACATTTGGGACTAAACAGAATCTCTGTAAAGGAGCCATGCCAGTAGTTTGAAGGGAATGTGAGTTCCCCTTGGGGTCCAGCAGGAGGTCGTAGAAAATCAGAAGTAGTTTTGGGTAATCCATGGTCATTTCCACGAGTGTAGAGAACCATGGTTGAGCTATCCAAAATGGGGCTATGAGGATCAAGGATTTCTGAGAACACCTGAGGCATTGTAGAGTCCGGGCAATCAGAGAGAATGATGGAAAAGTGTAATGGCACCCTTTTCAACCATGGTTGCCAGAAGGCATCTGATGCCAGGGCTTCTGGATCTGATCTCCAACTGAAAATTTTCAGTAGTTGTGAATTCAAGTGAGATGCGAATATCCCACTGGTATCCCGCAGGTTTCTGGAGATCCAATCCGCCACTATGTTGGACATTCCCGGCAGGTATTCCGCCTAAACCAAGATATTGCGATCCAGGCAGAATTGCCAGAATTCCTTTGCCAGGTCTGTTAAGATTGTCGACTTCATACACCCAAGATGGTTGATGTAGTGAACCACTGATATGTTGTAAATGCGCAATAGGATGGAGCAGTTGGTCGAGACACCCACGAGGCTCTGTAGGGCAAATGAGACGGCCAGTAATTCGAGGCAATTTATATGTATTCTCCATTCTTCCATGGACCATTTCCCCCCAGTGGAGGTAGGCCTGCAGCACGTGCCCAATCCAAGTGTACTTGCATCTGATTCTACAACGAAGTCCGGAGTGGTGCCAAAGATTGCTCACCCGTTCCATGCCTCCATGTGTTGTAGCCACCATTGGAGTTCCTCTTTGGCTGTGCAGTCGAGAGGAACAGAGTCTGAATATGAGTTACCCAAGCAAAGGTAGGCATTGAAGAGCACTGTAGTGCTGGGAAATATGACTTGAATCAATGCTGAGATAAAGCTGATGATTCTTGCCAATTGTCTCAAGGTCAGGATAGGTCAGACTTACATGTGACAATTTCTTCATTTATAGACTTGATCTTGGATTGAGGCAGTAGGAGTGCTCCACACATGGAATCTATGGTGAATCCCATGAATTCTATAGATCGAAAAGGTTTGAGAACTGATTTTTCCCAATTGATCAGAAACCTAGGTTGCCCAGAAGGGTCATCGTTCAAGACAGGTGTTCGTGAAGTAGGTGAGGATCCTGTGCTATTAAGAGGATATCGTCCAAGTATATTATAAGGTGAACTCCCCTGCTTCGAAGTAGAGTAACCACTGGTCTCAGAGTGTCCCTTTAAATGATTTTAGGTTATTTGATACTCTCCTGGATGTTAATAGATTGTAAGATAGCTAATTTTGAAACAACATTTTTCAAACTTTCGTCATGATTTCGAGGTAAGAGAAGTGATGAAAAGAGTATACCTGGTGTTCCCCCAATACTTATTTGGAAGATATTACATTTCAAGATGTGTGTGCCATTTCTGATCTGAAAACTTTAAGGAGAGAGGGCTGTAATATCTTACAATTTTGGTCAAGAGAATAAAGCATAGGTGTTGGAATTCATACCTTGAAGAAAAGAGAGCTTTAAAGTTTGGAAGGCAATAAGGTGACATCTTTATAGGCAGGCCGGGGAGGGGGACAGTGGTAATATTTAATGCTGATGACTACTATAAAGAGGCTTTGCATTATTTGAAGTGAAAGCAATACTTTCTCCAGTTAATTTGTCCCCACCCCAGCTCCACCCATGTGTTGTGGGTGGGAGCTCTAAATAATAAAACATGAGGGTGGACATATTATTGTCTATACCACCAAATAGTGGCCTGGTTAACCCCAGGATGGCTAGGTGTCCCCATGGCCCTATCCACCTCCCTAAATTAACTCTATCTGCCCTCTTCACCTTAATAATAGTCTTGAGGGAGCTTACATTTGACTGCCAGAGTGCTTATAAGTCAACCAATCACAGTACTCTGGTTAATATTGCATAGCCTGGGATTTTGGTTGATATTCTATCACATAATTTTAATTTTGCCTTTTTGGGAGTGAGGAAAAGAAGAAAGGAATATTTCTGATGGTAAGTGTAACTTTTAATTTTATAGTAATTAGTTTAATGCCTCCCCTTACTATTGTTAGGATAAGAGGTAGGTAGAGATGCTTAATTTTAATGTGTTGTGGCTAGGGAATTTAGGAATCCTAGTCACCTAGAAGGCACAACATCATAAATGTTGGCATGTCTTCAGTATAATTTATTAGAACCCCCAACTCCTGCCCTTAAGTGGGGGCCGGGTGGGGACACTAGGTCACCCCTGTATAAAATTAATAGCCCCACATCCTTACAATGAGGGGGATTGGGATGTCCTTCCACTTTTATTTTTTTATATTTTCTACTAATTGGCCATGGGTGGGGGAGGTGTTGGACATTGATATATACTCCCCCACCCCCATTATTTAATTTAAACTCCACCACTCAATGCCAATGGGTTGGGGCATGGGAGGGACTATGTACCTCTGATATTTTACATGGCATGGGGCCTTTCTAGTGAGTGGGTTGGTATGGTTGCCAAGTTGTTAATTGTTTATGTTTAGTACATATACATGTCAGGTTAGGGCATAGTGTTGCTTAAAACCTATAATGTGATAGCTCATTATCCTCATAAAATAGGAAACTTCAATCCACATAAATATAGGAACACATAGCCTTTTACAATTTCCCATCACTGCTGGGACATGCAAGTGGGAAGCATAGATCAACTCTGTCATGTTTTGTGCATTTACACACATCTCTTATATTAAGGGTCACTTCATTTATTTATTTACATTTTTTTAATGTGGCGGCTGTTTTGCAAGCATTGTTGCCACATAATTAACCCTCACACTATTTGCCAGCTGGCTGCTAGCACTGCACAAGAGCAAATAGTAATTCAAATGATCAATTCACTTGCAAAAAAAATGAACAAAGATATATGAATGTGCATCCTGTTGGATGCATTTGGTTCCAAATTTTATCAATATTGATGTTTTGTGAATTTATAAAATCCTTTACTTTTCATAGGCTTCAGATGCAAAAGCAGTGATTTTTAATCCACAGGCTGAATGCATCCAGCCGATTGCTGCAGATTCGTTTTTGGCTGACCTAACTCTGACCATATTTGGCCATATTTAGTAAATATGATAATTGCCATTGCTGTCATTTTCATTTATTAATAGTCATTTTAAACTTATACTGGTAACCAAAATATTTGACATGCTATGGCTATTGAAACATTTACCATATTGTATTTTGTATATTTTGTTAATAATAATTATTATTTTCTCCCTATTTACATTTTTTTAAACTGATTTTGAACATACATAATGGTAACTTTTTCAAACCAATAAGTTATTTTAGCATGTGCTTTTTTGAAACCACTAATATTTGGATATTATATTGGTGTTCTGTTAATAATGATAATAATAATTCTCCTCCTATATTTTAGTAAGAGTAAAAATGAAATGGGATCCTATTAATTGGTTTTGACTTTGTAAAGATGAAGGTAATTTTACCACATGACAGGAGGCTTCGTATTTTGCATAATCTTTCTTTACTATCTCCATAGCAGCAAAGAAAAGAGTGACATAACTTTTAACCAATCACAACGTAGAAAAGGGTATAAGAGGTGTGACCTATGACATAATTTCCTCTTTCTTTGCTGCTCCATCACAAGTTAAGTACTAGATTTTGTGTTCTCTATATTTAACATATTCTATTCACTTACATGCTTTTGCTCTATCACTGTGCCTTTAAATATTTTCCCTATTATTTCTCTTACCCTATCTGTATACCATGGGACCTTGACTGGCTCCCTAGGTGTCTTTCACGGCTTCACTGCCGTCTATACTTTCCCTTCATGTCTCTGTTTCTGCCAACGGCTTTTCTGTGCGCTCGCGCACAAATTTTTCGGTTGTTTTCTACCGAACGTTTTATTCGGTAGTTTTTGCACATTCGCCTGTTTGACGCGTGCACGCGTTTTTTTCTGTGCGACTGCACATTGACTATTCGTTTCTTTCGGCAGTTTGACGCGGTCGCCTTTTAAGGCGTTCGCATCCATTTTACAATTCGCACGTTCGGCAGTTTAATTATACGAACGGCAAGCTTACAGTTTTGCCGCCCAAACTGGGGGAGGTTCTATCCTCCCCACACTAAGGCTGTCAGTCTGCCGGCCATCTTAAAGGGATAAACACTGCCTGATTTTTCTGCTCCAGCTAATCCTGCAAGCAATTGGAAATCCTTGACCCTTTTTTCACTCAGTGGGACCAGGTTAGTGCCTTACTTTTGGGGTTCGTTTAGCCAGTTGGTCTGTACCTTATTCTGGCCTGGGTGAGCCCCCATTTTATGCTGCTAAACGGACCTGTTCATGCAGGATTCCGATTACCTGGGTGAGCCCCAGTGAAACAGCCCTCTCCTCTTCCTACGACCTACCGGTCTCTAACCTCAGGTTATTTAGTCCTGATACTATACCACCCCGGTCCCCAGGCCTCTCCACTTATTGTGCCTAAGTGCCCTCACGCAATTTATCAGGTGAGCCCTGAATTCTCATTCCTTATAATGGAGGAATCACAAACCTCAGACCTCCAGGCCATGATAACAGCAGCCGTGGCTGCAGCTATGGAACAAGCCGCTTCCAAGTTGCTCCAGACAGACTCTGAAGTCCCCAGGCCCATCTCTAAACGGGTTCATTATAAAGCGGACTCCGAAGACTCTGACTCCTCCAGGGAATGTTCTCTATGGCGAAAACGCCATTGGAAGGGCAATGTAACCCCACGCAAGGCTAAAGGGAAAGCCCCTGCTGATCGCAGAAAAGCCACGGTTCATGCTACCCATGATCTCACACAACTTTCCTCAGGTGAGGAAGATTTAGAACCCACTCAGGCACTAGCTGTGCTGGATGAATGGCAGGCGGCAGCCTCCGACCAAGGGGACTCAGACAGGGATTCCACGGCCAACTCTGACCCTTACTTCATAAGGGAACAGGGTCTGGGTGAGCCCCAGGATTCCATGGCAACATCCATGGATAACCCACAGGAGGGCATGGAGATTTTCCTTGATGATTCGGGCCTCCAAATGTTTGACCCAAGAAACATCCGGCACCCCCGTTCGGAAGAATGGTCACCACCTGAGCATCTGGCAAGGTTTATGCACTTCTGGCTCAGAAAATCACTGGACAAGGAAGTAAGAAACTGGATGAGATCCGAATGCCCTCGGCCTAGTCTACCAGACAAAGTGACGCACACCTCCGAATTTGACCCGCTCATGACTACATTCCTGTCCCGAGGGGGTCGGGATCCGCGCAAGGGCATAGAGCGTGGTTTTAAAGGAGCGCAAAACAAACTGCTAGATGCCATTGGGCCACTAGCCAGAATCATGGATATGGCGGATGAAGCCTACGAGAGGGCTGACACTTTTACCCCAGATACGGTGAGTGAATGGGCACAAAGGTGTTTCTGTTTCCTAGGGAACACCAACGTAGCCCTCTCTTCGGAGAGGCGCTGAGCAGCACTTTACCGTATCGACGAAAAACTGGTCAAACTGGGGGACAAGGAATTAGGACCCTTAGCACAGGGTAAATTATTTGGAGAGGCCTTCCTTAAGGAATTAAATAAAAGGGTCAACATATTCACATCCCTTAACAAGGCACAATCTTCAATGCGGAAAGTCTTCTGCGTTTCTCACACCCGTGGTGTTTTTGGAAGGGCTGGACGGCAGAGGGGCCGTGCCGCCAGCCGTTTTTGGCCATCCGGCCCCAGTACAACAAGGACTCAGCAAATGTTCTACCCGGATTCATCTAGCCGACATAGATTCAACCAATTCAGGGGATCTGATCGTGGCCGAGGCAGCCGAGGACGCTCACGGGCAAGATTCTCCAACGGTAAGTCGGAATCTTACTCTGCCTCTAACCTCCTGTCATATCGCAGGTCGTGTTTCTCTTTTTTTCCAGAACTGGAAAGAACTATCTTCAGACGCGTGGATAATCCAAACGGTGCAGGGCTATCGAATAGAGTTCGACTCGATGCCACTCCAGCTGGCCCCTCCACGTCCGATCCAGACTACACGGGCAGACGCCCGCCTCATAGACGCGGAACTCCGAGAATTTCGCTCCAAGGGTGCCATCCAACCGGCTCCGGATGCCACCGGTTTCTACAGCAATATCTTCCTGGTCAGGAAGAAAACCGGCGAATTTCGCCCCGTTATCAATCTCAGGGAGCTCAATTCTCACGTGGTATACCGTCATTTCAAAATGGAAGGTATACATCTGCTCCGGGACTTGCTTCGACGTGACGACTGGTTCACTCGTCTGGACCTCAAAGACCTCAAAGACCTTACCATTCCGGTACACAGAAGCAGCCGTCCCTACCTCCGCTTCTTCTGGCACGGGATTCCCTGGCAGTTCACCTGGCTCCCGTTTGGCCTCAGTTCGGCCCCGTGGTGCTTTACCAAGATTATGAAGTAGTGGCGAAGCTCAGATCCCAAGGCATAAGATGCATCATCTATCTCGACGACATCCTGATCTTCGACGAGGATGCCGAGACTCTGCGGAAACACACGGAAAACACACTACACCTTTTGGACTCTCTGGGTTTCGTTGTCAACCGTCCCAAGTCCGCATTGACCCCGGCTCAATCAGTTCAATTCCTCGGATTCGTAATAGACTCCACATCATGCACTCTCCACCTCCCGGCTACCAAAATTACGGCAATCCGCAGGGAGATCCGAAAAGTCCTTCGTCGGACTACCATACCCCTACGATTACTGGCACGGACTGTAGGGCTTCTCTCCGCATCCATCCAGGCCATTTTTCCCAGACCCCTGCACTACAGGGCCATGCAGCGCCTCAAGGCAAGTTTCCTTCGCAGACAACCGACATACGACCAACCGGTTCCAATGTCGGCCGAAGTTCAAGAAGAACTACACTGGTGGCTGAACTGCATGCAGGCTTGGAATGGCAGGGCCATATTCGGGAACCAGCCAGACTTCGTGCTGGAATCGGATGCCAGTCGTTCAGGCTGGGGAGCAACAGACGGAACCACCTCCACAGGAGGAGTCTGGACTTCCGAAGAGCTCTCAATGCACATAAATTGCCTGGAACTCTTGGCTGGGTCCTTCGCCATTCGCAGCCTGGCAAAGGATCGATCCAACTGCTGCATCCTACTCCGCATGGACAACTTCTCAGCGGTCAGATACATCAACCGCCTTGGAGGCACTCGTTCTCGAACACTGGCGGATCTCACAAAAGAGATCTTCGACTACTGCCTACCACGCAACATCACCTTGCTGGCAGAGCACTTACCAGGAGACTCCAATACGACGGCGGATTGGTACTCGCCACTGGCGGGACGCCAGCGATTGGCAGCTAGACCCTCATATTTTTGCGCTACTGGATGCACAGAAGGGACCTCTCTCCATAGACCTATTTGCGTCCTGCAACAATCGACAGACAGAGGTTTTCTTCAGCTGGCTCCCAGACCCGGAGAGCCTCGCAACGGACGCTTTTCTCCAACAATGGCCAAGGGACGGTGCCTACGCATTCCCTCCTTTCGCAATGATAACGAGGGTCCTTCACCGGATCTGTCTACAGGGAGTGAGAATAATTCTCATCACGCCGCTCTGACAGAGCCAGCCATGGTACCCGGACCTTCTGGAACTTTCAATCAAAGATGCCCCTACCAGATGCCCCAACCATCCTCAGGAACCCATTGGGCCTACCTCACCCACTAGTCCTGCAGGAACGCTTGCCCCTTGTGGCCTGGACTCTTTCCGGGGCTCCTGGAGAACCGAGGAATTATCGCAGGAAACTAAGGACCTACTATGGGATTCATGGGCACCAGGAACAAGGAGGTGCTACTTATCAGCATGGCATTCCTGGACAAGTTGGTGTGTGGCACGGGACCTCAGTCCCTTTACTGCACCTACTCACTCCATCATGAAATTCCTGACCTCACTCTTCACTGCCAGAAAATCATACCGTTCCATCAACGTGGTACGGTCGGCCATCTCAGCGGCTTGTACTCCGACTCAGGGGACTCCTGTTGGTATGGACCCGCTCATCTGCAGACTTCTCCGCGGCATGCGCCCACGGCGCCCCCCGGAACCCAAATACTAGACTTTGGGACGTTGGTGTGGTCCTTCAATTCTTACGAAATTGGCCTCCCAACATGGAACTGTCACTCCGCCAGCTTACCGCAAAATTCACCTTCCTGCTTTGTCTGGTTTCCTTTTGACGGGTATCGGACGTACGCGCCTTTGACGCCAACGCGTTTACCTTCTGTCCGGTGGGTGTTACCTTTCAGATCTCACGTCGCACTAAGTACAACTCTCACTCGGTTTTCTACCCTTTCTTCCCTTCTGACCCTCAACTCTGCGTGGTCTCAACCCTCCGTCAATACGTGGAAGCCACCGCGACGTTGCGGCAGCCTTCCACTCATCAGCTTCTCATCTCTTACGTCCGCCCTTATGGGCCGGTTTCGGTTACTACACTGGCCAGATGGGTTAGATGGCTATTATCCCTGGCCGGTATTGACCAAGCTTTCGGAGCACACTCCGTACATGGGGCAGCGGCCTCTTCCACTTATGTGGCAGGCGCGTCCCTTTCGGACATTTTACGAGCGGCGGACTGGACCAGAGAATCTACCTTTAGGACATTCTACTTTTGTCCTCTTGATAACCCGGCGTTTTCTTTTCTTGCACAGCGCTGAAATTGCAAAATACGAAGCCTCCTGTCATGTGATAAAATTTAAGATTATGCTAGCTTTAGTGTACAGATAATCTTAATTTTAATAATGACAGGAGGCGAGTATTTTCCCTCCCTGTTCTCTTCCGTTCTTCCCTCCCTTTCATCTGCACTTCTACTTATAACACTTTGCTCTCTCATATGGTGGTATAATACCTAACTCGGTAGCTCTTGTTTACATGCCTTATTTTCATTCACTTATAGTTCTCTATATATACTGTTTGGGTGAGATACTTATTTAACACCATTAAGGGAGGACGTTTAGTTTATTTTTATCATTTTATTAGACGATATTAAGTTGAATTACGGGACAGACACTCATTGTTTTAAACAATCATTTCTGGACTCTAACGCACCTTATACTCTCGTTTCAGCTTAACCAGAAGCCACACAGAATCATTAAAGTCTCCATACAAGATGTCGTCATCATCGCATCAGGAGATTTATCATCAGGTCTAGGGAGACCATCGTTTGAAAATGAGATGCCTTC
The DNA here is from genome assembly GCF_036172605.1 of Pelobates fuscus. NCBI lineage: Eukaryota > Metazoa > Chordata > Amphibia > Anura > Pelobatidae > Pelobates > Pelobates fuscus. Next base: position 367,649,362 of record NC_086317.1, read on the forward strand.
ATCTGCATTCTACCTGTTCCGGTTCAATTTATTCTGATTGAGTTTCCAGTTTTTTGTTCTATGGACTTTTCAGTTGTTCTGTTATTTCTACATTTATTACCTTGTGATGTCGCAATTTTAAAGAGGAAATTATGTCATAGGTCACACCTCAATACCCTATTCTATGTTGTGATTGGTTAAAAGTTATGTCACTCTTTTCTTTGCTGCTATGGAGATAGTAAAGAAAGATTATGCAAAATACTCGCCTCCTGTCATTATTAAAATTAAGATTATCTGTACACTAAAGCTAGCATAATCTTCAATTGTCCAACTTCTGAACCAAAACAAAACCTAGAATGTGTACAGTTTTTTTCTTCCACCATAATTTAAGTGCACTCATACAGATTATACTGGGTTTTTAAAGGACAGTTATTGATTTATTTTAATATCCCATATGTACAGCTAACATAACAATAGGTGTAAATAAAATGTAAGAAATGGAAAAAGATTAAAACATTTTTTTATTAGTTTATTTTTAACAATGTTTACATACAAGGTGAAACTAAAGGAAAGTATTACATATTAACCCAATATCAACTGTACCCCTAATCTTACATTGACCCTTCGTTTACATTAACCATGGTCTTCCCTAACTTTACCTCTACCCTTAATCCTACACTTTTCCTAAATCTAACCTAGCATTACAGGGTTACTCCAACCATCATGGTCACGTATGCTTTTAGAAATGGTCATGGTGATAGGGATTTGTGTGTACAGAATTTCTGCTTGAGAGAAGTTCAGCGCTGCAGTCACATATCATGGTTTATTGATATAAGGTAAAGGAGGGGGGGGAAATACTTTAAGAGAAAAAATATTTATGACATGTTCCCCCTTAAAGGGATTATGAAAAGAACACTCACTATCTTAAAAGATTAATGCACATTGATCATTTGCAGTAAAAAAAAATAAGCAAAAAAAACTAGTACTTTTGAATGAGCATTAATTAATGAAGTTATTAACTATCCCTTTGACACTTATAGAAAAATAGCATACTGGGTCCAAATATAAGTATTCAAGTAATATATGAACAAATATTATACAAATAATTGTTTTAGAGACTTATTAGGATTAATACAATTTGACAGGTGTTTGATATAATTGCTGGACTTTGTCCTATTATGATTATGAAATTTATATAATAATTTGGGTATATGTCTGTTTGTTTTATTACTAATATTTGAATATATGGACCCTTGTCTACATAACACTGGCAGTGGTATCTATTAAGTAGAATCAAGGACCTCCTATTGCTTAACAGTTACTGAACTGGACTCTTATGACTATTTGGTTGGCACAGTGATGACTTATGAGCCTCGTTCTGGAATGGAACATATGGACGTGCCAGCTGAGCTGCAAATGGAAGCGATGGTCACATGGATGATGTTAGTAAGTCACACATGGAACGCACGCAAAGTGTCATGGCACCTGCAAGGAGAAATCAACCGTCGGATGGATGGCAGATGGTAAAAATGTGTGTACTGTAAGCAATATCGCCACTGCAATTTGCACTTCCTACTTTTGGCTCTGTGCAAAAAATATATCTGTCATCAGCACAATGAACTGGTACCATGTTCACGTGTCTGTAATTGGAAGCTGCCATGTCCCTACCATCCCTTCCTTAATTCAGCCCTCCTTACTGTCCGCACCTCCCTGCATTGATTAATGTGCATCTGTTTTGGTTTTTCTCTGAACTCAGAGTGCACACATACATTCAGAGCTGGCGAGAATGGTCTAATCAGATGCTATGAGAAGAATTTGATTGGACCTCTCAAGGAAAGTAATGATATCAATAAGGTGTGGATAAGGTTTAAGTGTGGATAAGTTTATTGCTTATTTTGCAGGTTTATAGGGAGGGACCAAATGCTCAAAAGGACAAATAGGGCACTCTTGTCTCTGTGGGAACTAAGGTAACTGTGTGACTCAGGGACATAGGGGTAGATATGACTTATGTGAATCCAGAGTTAGTTCACTCTAAGGACATCATTCCTGGCCAGACCTTTAAGGATTTAGGGGAGTATGTCCTGCAGTGCCAATCGCATTAGTGTATTAGAAATGGGGAGCAAAGAAGGGTTTAAGAGATGTGGGAGTATCTGATAACATTCCTACCAATGTGATACATGTAATGCTTTAGGTAGGTTGCTATCACAGTATTTGCCTGATAATTACACCTCTTATGAACCCCAACCTCTTAAGAGCCCTTCCAGGGAAGGGCAGTATGTAAATGTGTGCCATTACAAGCTCACTGAGAGGGCAGTATTTATTTATAAAATATTTTACCAGGAAATACATATTGGAATTTCTCTTGTTTTCAAGTATGTCCTGGGTCCACAAAACATTGCATTGATACACTAGGGCAGGGTTTCCCAAACTTTTATGGGCCGAGACCCACTTTTCAAAATGGTAATTTTTCGAGACCCACTTGCTTTTAATGCATATTTTAAAAAGTGAACACCATGGCAATCAGCTTTAGAGGCATACTATTGGCACAATAGCAATCTGCTTTAGATGCACACAATTTTATAACATGACAGGAGGCTTCGTATTTGCTTAAGACTTTCTTTACTTAAGCTTCACAGCAGCACTTTTTTACTTAGTAACAAGGTAACCAATCAGAAAAAAGAGATAACAAGGTATCCCTTGTCCCTCCCAGTGATGTCATTTCCTCTTTCTTTGCTGCTTCACACCAGTACAGGTCAGAGTGCCACTGTCTCCTACTTCTGTGGGTTTCTGTGGTTTTACTATTATTTTATCTATTAATTTTTTCTGTCATACTCCTTCACTGTTATCTATTTACATATTATTTTATCTTTTGTTTATATATTTTTCTCTTTCCTTATATAACTATTTTGTTAAGTATTTCCTTATTTATTTATTGTGTAAAGTTTTTTACTCATTATTTCATTTCATTTCGTTTTACCTTCACTCCAGCCCGGTTTTATTCGGCGGCATTCTCGCCCCGTTTTCCCGGGCTTTTCGGACTGTGGAGAACGCCTCCAACGGTCCTCAGTGCGCGCGGCGGCCATCTTGGATCTCGCGCTCCCCCGCGGGATCCAAACGGCTTCCTCTCTAGTGCACACGCGCGAGATCGCGGCGGCCATTTTCTTGGAGCCGCGATCTGCTTTTTTCCTCCGGCCATGCGGCGGCCATTATACCGCTTTACACAGCGGTCAGATTCCATTACACAAGTTCAATACATCAACGTCATTGACTTATATTATTAAGGTTATATATATTTTCCCTGCATATTTCCCTCACTAATGAAGGAAGTTTTCACCACTAATACTGGTACAGCTTTACCTCTGTCTTGCTCCACCTTGGGGAGAAGTTTATATTACATCTGTTTTACTGGGATTTAAAACCAATTTATTCCTATATAACTGGAATCATATTTCTCAAATACTTATTTTGAACAATTCCACATATATAATTTATGATTAATACATCTCAAATTTACACAATTCATATGTATAAGGTTGATGAACTATTAAATATGATTGCTGTCTGTTTATACAGCCCATGATTGGCCCGCTTTGTCTGTGCCACTATACCTCTATACGGGTGTGAAAAAGTATTCCCTGAGGTGATTTATTACTGGGTGACCCCCAGTTTCAGCTTGCAATGTGGAATTATAACAAACTGTAATATTCCGTGACGGCCTTTAAATACATTCTAACACTGGCCTATTTTGCCCCATAGGTTTCAACACTATTGCTATGGAGGCTTCAAATCAAGACCAAAATTTGCAAGCAATTATTAACGCAGCTGTAGCTGCTTCACTAGAAAAGGCCCTGGCTCGGATGCTGCCCGTGGATTCAAAAGAGCCAAAAATTCCGGAAACTCCGCATTCTGATGAAGATGTGGAGGAGTCCGACTCCATAAATAGAAACCCTTCCAAACCCAGTAAACGTTATTGGAAAGGGAATGGGCCTGAACCACTCAAACGTAAGGGGAAAGAGCCGGCGAAGCGCCCTAAACAGGCGGATGTTAGAGAGAAACACTCCATCCAGCCTACGCTGTCGGAAGAGGAGGAAGACTCCTTCGACCTACACCCCTTAGCCATCTTGGATGAATGGCAGGCTGACCACTCCTCAGATGAAGGGGAAGACTGGCCCGAAGCACCCTTTAAAGGTGCTCCTCTCCCTCAATCCATCATGGGAGATCTCCCAACTGAAAGTGAGATACCCGGATCGAATCCATCTGGGGACGCTGAATCTTTCCTGGATGCGCTTGGCCAACCTCTGTTTGACCCGAGGCAAATTAGATATCCCCGATCATCTGGATGGTCACTACCAGACCATCTTGCTCAGTATATTCACTTCTGGATCAGAAGACCCTTAGAGCGGGAGATCCTTAAAAAACTACGAGCAGAATGTCCTAGACCCACTCTACCAGATAGAGTTGCGGTGACCCCAGAGTTTGATACGCTGCTCCACACATATCTGGCCAGATCGGGCCGTGATTCAAAGAAGGGCATTGAGCGCAGCCTACGCCTGACCCAAGACAAAATGCTAGATATCCTAGGACCCCTAGCTAAAATTCTTCTACTGGCTGATGAAGCCCTATCTAATGAAGGCCCTCTAGACCCATCTGTGATTAGAGAATGGGCACTACGCTCTATTTGCCTGCTGGGCAATGCTAATACATCTCTCTGTACTGAGCGTAGAAAAGCAGTGCTGCTGCGTATGGATGCCAAGCTGGCTGACTTGGGAACCAAAGAATTGGGCCCCAAAGCAAAGGGTCTATTGTTTGGAGAACCATATATTAAAGAACTACATAAGCATGTAAACCTATACGCCACGCTAAACAAGGCGCAGTCATCCATGAAAAGGGTATTTCATTATCAACCCTCACGGGTTTTTGGCAGGTCTGGCCGTACAAGGGGTCGTACAGTCAGCCGTTTCTGGACCACAAACCAACGCCAGAGAACCCCAACTTCATCATCTTTTTTCCCCAACTATCAAACAAGAGGCTCTTACGCCCAAAGGGCAGATAGAGGAAGAGAGTACAGATCCCGCGGACGCAACAGATATCCAACAGGTGAGATTTCCTACCCATCACCTTTTTACTGTTTATCATGCGGGCAGGTTGTCACACTGTGTAGACATGTGGAAGACTCTGTCTTCAGATACCTGGGTTCAGGGTTATTCCATAGAGTTTCATTCTCTCCCTTCTCAAACAGGTTTTCCTCAATATCCAAAAATGTCAAAGTCTCAGAGCCTTCTTCTAGATTCAGAACTACGTTCTCTTCAAACAAAAGGAGCAATTCAACTCGCTCCTCTAGACGGAGGTTTCCTCAGCTCCATCTTCTTAGTCCAGAAGAAATCAGGGGACTTTCGCCCAGTAATCAATCTCCGTCAACTGAACTCTTTCGTTGTCTACAGACATTTCAAAATGGAAGGGATTCACCTCCTCAGAGACATTCTACGGCCAGGCGATTGGTTCTCTCGCCTCGACCTCAAGGACGCTTACCTCTCGGTACCAGTACACCCAGCCAGTCAGCGTTTTCTCCGCTTTCATTGGCACCACCGAATTTTCCAATTCACCTGCCTTCCATTCGGCCTGAGTTCCGCCCCGTGGTGCTTCACCAAACTACTCAAACCAGTCACCGCACATCTTCGAGAAAGGGGCATTCGTTGTTTGATCTACCTCGACGACCTCTTACTTCTCTGCGAAGACGCATCCAGGCTGCGTTCACAGACGAACTACACATCTGGATTAATCGAGTCCTTGGGGTTCGTCATAAACCAAGAGAAATCATCACTGTCCCCGTCCAGAGTCATCCAATTTCTCGGCTTCGAGATCGACTCTTCAACTTGTGTTCTTCGCCTACCCCAGTCCAAGTTAACTGCGATCAGAAAGGAACTACGAAAATTCCTTCGTCAAGAGGATTTACCTCTTCGAGGTTTAGCTCGGATTGTAGGCCTGATTTCTGCTTTGATTCAGGCAATCTACCCAGGCCCCCTTCACTACCGGGCCATGCAACGCTTGAAAGTTCAATCCCTCCGGTCTCATCCATCATACGACCAGAGGGTCCCGATTACTGCAGAGGTGAGGAAAGAACTCTTTTGGTGGCTCCGTCACATGTCGGCCTGGAATGGCAAGGCAATCTTCGGTCCCACCCCGGACTATGTAGTGGAATCAGATGCGAGCCTCCAAGGTTGGGGTGCAACCTGTCATACGACCTCCACCGGAGGACCATGGACCACCTCAGAACACTTTCTCCACATCAATTGTCTGGAATTAATCGCAGGCTCGTTCGCAATTCGCAGTCTGACCAGTCACCTCTCGAACTGCTGTATTCTCCTTCGGATGGACAATGTCTCAGCTGTCCAATACATCAACAAATTGGGCGGGGCCAGATCCCGCATCCTTTCCGAAGTGACAAAAGACATCTACGAGTTTTGCTTCCAACGCAACATCACACTTCGAGCAGAATATCTCCCAGGGGAATCGAACATCACTGCGGATTGGTTCTCCCGACATTGGAGGGACACCAGCGACTGGCGCCTACACAGAACAGTTTTCCTCCACATCTCCAAACGCAGGGGCCCGTTTACCCTAGACCTATTCGCCTCCCGGACGAATTTTCAAGTCCCACGGTTTTTCAGCTGGCTTCCAGACCCAGAATGTTTAGCGGTAGATGCCTTCCTTCAGAGTTGGCCGACAACGGGAGCCTATGCTTTTCCTCCATTTGCGATGATTCCCAGAACTCTCCTCCAGATTCGCAGACAACAGATCACTCTTGTATTACTCACACCGCTCTGGCAGGGCCAAGCATGGTTTCCGGATCTTCTGGACCTCTCCTGCCAAGATCCCCTCCTTCTGCCTCCATGGCCAAACCTCCTAGAAGACCCTCAAGGGAACCCTCATCCAATGATAACGCAAGGCCACCTCCACCTTGTAGCCTGGACTCTTTCAGGGGTACCTGGCACTTCGGAGAACTATCACAGATATCTAAGGAACTCCTCTGGGATTCATGGGCCCCTGGAACTAGAAGATGCTATCTTTCTTCCTGGAACACTTGGTGCAATTGGTGCCTGGAACGGAATACCGATCCCCTTACGGCCCCTAGACAATACATTTTGAACTTCCTCTCTCATCTTTTCGATCTAGGCCGCTCATACAGATCCATCAACGTTTCTCGTTCAGCCATCTCGGCAGCCCATGTTCCTCTAGACGGAGTTCCAGTGGGCCAGGACCACCTGGTTTGTAGACTTTTGCGGGGCATCAAACTAGCTCGCCCCCCCAAACCAAAATACTCCCATCTGTGGGACGTTAATGTCATGATCAGTTTCCTTGAGACTTGGCCGGACAACGAAGATCTCTCCCTCCGTCAACTCTCGGCAAAATTCACCCTATTACTTTGCTTAGTGTCCTTCAGACGAATATCAGATGCTCGAGCATTTGACCATGACGCTATCAATTTTTCCCCAGAGGGTGTCACATTCTCCGTGTCCAGACGAACAAAATCGAACTCTTCTTCTATATTTTACCCTTACTTTCCTAACCACCCAAAATTGTGTGTGGTGTCTCTTCTTTCTCGTTACTTATTACTCACCTCCTCACTTCGTTCCACAACTTCCAGCCAACTATTGGTCTCATATGTCCAGCCACATAATCCAGTGTCATCCACAACCCTGGCCCGATGGGTTAGGTGGTTACTCTCCCTAGCCGGGATTGAAGCCTCCTTCGGAGCCCACTCCATCAGAGGGGCGGCGGCATCGGGGGCATTCAACGCGGGAGCCTCGCTTCGAGACATTCTTCAATCTGCAGACTGGTCCCGAGAACAGACGTTCCGCAACTTCTACTTTCGTCCGGCTGTGCACGCTTCCTTAGCCCTCCTTGGGGAGCGTTAAAACAGCAAATACGAAGCCTCCTGTCATGTTATAAAATTGTAGATTATGCTAGCTTTAGTGTACCTATAATCTTAATTTTATTAATGACAGGAGGCGAGTATTTCCCACCACTGTTGCCTTCGTTTTTTTTCCCACCCTAGGTTCGCCCCGCTAGGTAAGTTTCTAAGGTAAGTTCTAAGGCTAGAACGAACACACTATACCTTACTTCCATGGGGTCAGCTATTATTGTCTATGCTGTATAGCTTAACTGTTCTAACAAATTATAACATATGTTGCATAACAACCGGTTATCATGATTTCCAAGTCCAATTCACGGATTAATCCTTGGTTTCGACTCTGCTCTCTCATTTCAGCATAAAACTCCCTTAAGAAGTCAAAGCTAGTTGCTGTTCCTTCACGAACTTCACCTCTACCCTTCAAGAACGCAAGTCTACGTTCCTGTTTCCCTCTCAAGCATCTCTTTTCGTATGACATCCTGAATTCCTCATCTGGTTCCTTCTGTTCCGGTTCCTGTTTGTTCGCAGCCAGAAAGAGGAAATGACATCACTGGGAGGGACTTATATACCTTGTTATCTCTTTTTTCTGATTCGTTACCTTGTTACTAAGTAAAAAAGTGCTGCTGTGAAGCTTAAGTAAAGAAAGTCTTAAGCAAATACTCGCCTCCTGTCATTAATAAAATTAAGATTATAGGTACACTAAAGCTAGCATAATCTACAATTGGCACACCATGACAATTACTTTTAGAGGCATAAAACTGGCACACCATGGCAAACCGCTTCAGAGGCATACAATTGGCACACTATCCGCTTTAGATGCATACAATTGGCACACTGTGGCAATCAGCTTTACAGGCATACAATTGGCACACCATAGCAATCAGCTTTACAGGCATACAATTGGATCATTATGTCAGCTTTAGATGCATAAAATTGTCATACCGTGGCAATCAGCTTTAGCTGCATAAAATTAGTACATCATGGCAATCAGTTGTAGATGTATAAACTTGGCACATCATGACAACTTTAGGTGCATACAATTGGCACACCATAGCAATCAGTTTTAGAGGCTTACAATTGGCACACCATGGCAACAAGCTTTAGAGGCATAAATTCAGAACATTGTGGCAATCAGTTTTAGAGGCATAAAATTGGAACATCATGGAAGCTTTAAATACATAAACTTGGCACAGCATGGCAATAAGCTTTAGATGCATAAACTTGGCATATCATGGTAATAACGTTTAGATGCATAAACTTGGCACATCATGGCAATCAGCTTCAGATGCATACAATTGGCACACCATGGCAAACAGTCAGATGCATAAAATTGGCACACCATGGCAATCAGTTTTAAAAGCATAAAATTGGCACACCATGGCAATTAGTTTTAGATGCATAAAATTGGCATAACATGGCAGTTTTAGAGGCATAATACTGGGATATGGATACAGTGGGGGAGGCAGGGGGAGAAAAGGTTACAGTGGGGGGGGCAGGTTAAATGGGTTACAGTGTGGGAAGGGGGGCCGGGAGTGAAGGGGTTACAGTGTGGGGAGGGCAGGGAGTGAAGGGGTTACATGGGGGGGGAGGGGGGGCAGGGAGTGAAGTGGTTACATTGGGGAGGGCAAGGAGTGAAGGGGTTACATGGAGAGGACAGGGAGTGAAGGGGTTACATGGGGAAGGCAGGGGGTGAAGGGGTTACATGGGGAGGACAGGGGGTGAAAGGGTTACATTGGGGAGGGCAGGGAGTGAAGGGGTTACTTGGGGGAGGGCATGGAGTGAAGGGGTTACATGGGGAGGGCAGGGAGTGGAGGGGTTACATGGGGAAGGCAGGGGTGAAGAGGTTACATGGGGAGGACAGGGAGTGAAGGGGTTACTTGGGGGAGGGCATGGAGTGAAGGGGTTACATGGGGAGGGCAGGGAGTGGAGGGGTTACATGGGGAGGACAGGGAGTGAAGGGGTTACATGGGGTGAAGGGGTTACATGGGGAGGGCAGGGGTGAAGGGGTTGCAGGGGTTGAAGGGGAGGACAGGGAGTGAAGGGGTTACATGGGGAGGGCAGTGGGTGAAGGGGTTGCATGGGGAGGACAGGGAGTGAAGGGGTTGCATGGGGAGGACAGGGAATGAAGGGGTTGCATGGGGAGGACAGGGAGTGAAGGGGTTACATGGGGAGGGCACAGTGAGAAGGAGTTGCACCCCTCTGCCAATCCTTACATTTGCTCCCTGTATCCTATAGGAGTCAATTCAAAGTGCTAAGCCATACATTTAAAGCAATTAACAATTCCAGCTCCTCTTATATCTCCTCAATGATCCATAGGTATGCCTCTCCTCGTTCCCTCCACTCTGCCCGTGACCACCTCCTGACCGCTGCTCGCACCCGTACGGTCAACTCGCGCTTGCAGGACCTCTCGCGGGTGTTTCCTTTCCTATGGAATAGCCTGCCTACCGCCATCAGACTCTCCCCTAGTCAATCATTTAAGAAGAGCCTTAAAACCCATCTCTTCAGGAAAGCTTATGGCCTCCCAGAGTAATCTCTACGTTACATAACTGTCTCTTGCTCTCTCCTATAGGGCAGTGCTTTACTCTCTCCCCCAGCTGTGCTTCACTCCCACCCTATTTGATTGATATTTCCTGTCCTAACGTGTCTTATTCCCCACCTCCTATAGACTGTAAGCTCGTTTGAGCAGGTTCCTCTTCAACCTATTGTTCCTGTAAGTTTTCTTGTAATTGTCCTATTTATAGTTGCATCCCCCCTCTCATAATATTGTAAAGCACTACGGAATCTGTTGACGCTATATAAATGGCAATAATAATAATAATAATAATAATAATAATCCAGTGCTCATACGACATGATCCTTATCATATTTTTGATCTATAAATGTGAGATGCAATGGATATTCAGATTGGGAGTTTTGACACCCCATGGTCTGAATATTGACTTTGAACTCACCCATTTTATGCTTATTACTCTTAATTCAATTATATGCTAGGTCTCGCTAGACCTACTCCAACCCAACCTACATGGACATTTTGGAACCTAAGGAATCTGGGAAACCTTAACCTTAATTCTTCATCTGATAAGTTTTATCCTTACTGCACATATTAAGCCACTTCGGTCTAGCATGGTATTGACAATGTTACATATGACAAGTCACCTACATCTAGACACTTAATAATCTATCATGTTGGTTATTTGCCTCATTTTGCTTTAATCACAGCCTCAGATGGCCCTTCAATACATACAACATTGCCACCCTGGTATTCATGAAAAGTCTCCATACCACTACATATGAAACGGTTGACTTTGTAACTTGTCATTGAGAGGCCAACATTCACGCCACTTCTTACTGTGACCTCAGTCCCTCGGCCAAAATCACAGCTAGAGCCTCTCTGAGCCACTTGACATTTAGCAAGGCCTCATCTTCCCCTTGCATAGCTAATTTCTTTGCCATCTGGCACAAACTGCCAGTTGATACAGGGCTACACTCTCATCGACATGCACATTACATTTACTCATTGTTTATTCATCATATTATGTCTTTCACCACTAGAAGAGATTGTTTGATTCCCAAGTACCCCCGCCAGACCCTCCACCCAGCTAGTCCATTGTACCCTGGTCAAGTACCAGGATACCACCAACACAGTTCCTTGTAATCCTGGACCGTTCCTAATTGCTGCCAAACTCATGCAAAAAGACTTACCACTCCCAGCTACAGCACTGAAGCCAAGCTGTACAGACTCTTGATTGCCAACTCTGAGCTCCCCAGCTGGGTATCTACGTCCGTGCAAGTATCACAGACAACTACCGGTGACATTAATATGCGTACATCCTGACTTATTGTCAATAAAGCCCTGCCCACCGCAGACAGTGCCCAGCACATCAGGAAAGACTGATACATTCATTGGCAAAGGTGCCTGTTCCCATGTGTATCTCCAGTCTCTCCTTGGTTCTCTGTACTTTGCCATGTGCATTTTATCACAAGGTATCCCCTTATTTCCTGACTCCTCTGCCTACTCAAGGTTTCCTATTGACAGTAGCACCATGACAACACATGTTCGAGCAGACCTGTTAATGTAGGCTAACATCTTACCCTATTGTAACGGGTAAGGCATGTTCATTCCCCCACTGACCAACAACTCCCCTGTTATTTTTAAACTGGGTTTGCAGCCATTATCAAGGACAAGTGGTTCCATGACACATGGCCCGCAGAGACATGAAGCCTACTTTTTTAGCAACCTTCCGCTCTTGTTGTAGTATACTACATTGCTACCACTGCACAGCCCAGGGGTCTCTTTGGGGGAAGTCTGTCAATTGCTAGTGAAACACATCAGTATGCAAAATTACTTGGCTGGCAGCAACACAGCAATTTTACCTTGTCTGCATACACATACCATCTGGTCACAAAATAACAGCTGAAGCCTTGTCTCAATCCCATTTCAGGTATTCCTCCAAACAATCCACAGCTGCTTAACCACATACTAAAACTCCTACATTTCATGATCTCATTCTGGATTAGCTCACCTCATGGTCGCGGCTCTGTCTGCTTATACAAACAATTTATATACCAAAACTCTGGCCATTTTTAATAACTTCACTTCGGAATTGTCAATCCGTACTCCATCGATACCATGGTGACATTCATATCCTATTGCCACCACAACGTTAAATTAGCTTACAAACTCTTCAACTTATACCGACCTGCCAACATACACCTATGTACTATCAACAATAAATGGTACCCAGTCAACATACTAGACCAATTTGTCGTACACTCAAAGGACTACACGGGCATGTGCTCTCTTTTAATGTTACACGCTAACCATTCACTACATCAAATTCATCCTGTACATCAGGGCACAATTCATAAAACTCTGATACAATCCTTTATCCTATTCAGGTCATTCTTTCAGAATAAGCACCCTTTTTGTGTTTTCCCTTTTTTAATCTGAAAACTAAACTACAAGTATCTACAACTAAAACTACAAGTATCTGAGCTTAAGAAACATATTTTCTGTTATTCATTACAATGGATATGTGACTATAAATCAATGGAGCTTTGTTCTAAGAGCAAACACAGCTGAAGCGTGCATTTGAATTATTATTGCGTTTGAATTATTCAAACAAACGCTTCATATGCACTCACTCTTTTTAATACCGCATTACCGCGGTAACCGGACACTTTTCCGACCTCTCAGTTGCGGTATGATGACGTCACCATGCCCATGCTGGTTACACACGCACGATCACCATCACGCAGCACAGCGTTCACTCAGGGATCTGGGAGTCACACCTGCACTGGGTAAGTGATTATTTTATAACAATCTATGCCCTATATATACAATTTATTTTCTTGTATTCACATCTTGACAAAGACCTCTTGGGGCGAAACGTTGATCACTTTGAACCATATATAAAATTTATTGAACAAATCCTCTGGAGTGCTCTCTTCATCGTCGTGTGTGTGTGTATATGTATATGTGTGTGTGTGTGTATATATATATATAGAGAGAAAATAGTAAATAAAGGCTTGCACTCACGGTCTGTAGATAGGTAAAATATTTCTTCTTTATTTCAATTCATTTAAAATATGGTTGCTGCCATCATCAACGTTTCAGCCACCTCTGTGGCTTTCATCAGGATCAATTCAGCATAAATAACATTCCAAATACAGATTTCTGCTTATATATAGCTAACCAGATTTAAACATAATTTTAACAATGCTTACCACCTGTGTTCTCGGACACCCGGCGTCTATCCCGATCCTGTGCGCATGTGCAAGCACGTCAAACCGGAAGTGACGTGCTCGCATCACTCAGCCGTTGCCGTGGTTACCCGAAACATACACAGACACCACGGCAACGGAGTCATACTGCTTAGCGCCAGGAAATCTTTACGAAGGGGCAAATTCATCATAAAAACATACAATCAATCACTACATAGTTCATCCCTTCATGTGACAACATTAATCCACTAGCTCTTAAACAAATGGAGTCAATATAGCGGAGGGTATATCCATCATAATGCCCTACTCCATATAGACATCACGTTAGTCTCACACTTCATATGGACTACTTCTATATGTTTCTACTTTTTATACAATATCCATTGTTCACAAGGCCGATGTGTATCACGTAACGAGATCCCCCTATAACCCAACCAAATAAGCTATTATCTATGCTCATGCAGAATAAAACAATAATAAATTCATAATACAAAACAGTGCCCCCTAAAATCAATATAGTGTTACTACATATACTGAAATACCTTCCAGTGTATCATGTGGAGTGCTGATATCCAAATGCTATCAAATCCAATAATCTTCTATATTATTTGAAGTGATATCCATTACATTTGTATACATTAAAGTGATACTAATTGCATTTATATACACTAAAGTGATACTAATTGCATATATGTACATTAAAGTGCTCACTGTACTTAATAAAGTGAAACTAAGTGTTATCGATGGGCAACATACTGTCTGCCATTATCCCTCATTAAAGTGATACTTAATGCTTTTATATACATCAAAGTGATACTCATTGCTTTTATATACACTAAAGTGCTCTCTATAACCAATAAAGTGAAACGCCGTGTTTCTATGTACAATAAAGTGCTTGCTACAAACATCTCGTAGTTATCTCTCAACATCAATCCACCTATATCTTTTATTAAAGTGATACTTGTTGCTTTTATATACATTAAAGTGATACTCCTTGCATTTATGTACACTAAAGTGCTTCCTATAACGAATAAAGTGAGACTACGTGTTTCTATATGTACAACTCTGAGCTTATACTGCGTTGCCATCAAGGGTGAACATTCATATTAAAACATAACTTTACTCAAGAGAATTAGAAGCATATATAGCCTCGTTCAAATAAAAGGGGCATATGATAACTGCTCATTTAAGCCCCTTGGTGCAACTGTGTCCAGTTCATAAATCCAGAAGGCTTCCTTGCGTACCAGCATGTTACCCCTGTCACCGCCTCTTATTGGTTAGGGCACGTGGTCAATTGCCACGAATTTCAAAGTAGTTAAGGCATGTCCATTATCCAAAAAATGTTTGGCAACAGGTTTATCTGTGGTTCCATCTCTGAACGCCGTTCTAATGTTAGACCTGTGTCCCCTGATTCGCTCACAAAGTTGGGTTTCCGTCTTGCCGATATAACACAGTCCACAAGGGCATGATAGTTTGTATATAATGAACGTAGATCTGCAGGTGATAGTATGTCTTATCTTGTATGTTTTATTACTGTGGGGATGCGTGAATGTGCGTGCCGGTACCATATGGCCACATGTCACGCATCCCAAACAGCGCACACTCCCTCGTATCTGTGTCTTCTGAGACATGGTGTAACTTTGTACAGGATCCGTTCTTATCAACATATCTTTCAGGTTTTTGTTCCTGCGAAAACAAATTCTTGGGGGCTGTCTAAATTCACTGGGTAACGATTCCTCTAGTGCCAACATATTCCAATTCCTTCTGACAATATTGGATATCTTTTGAGCTTTCCTATGGAATGTGATAGGGAAGACCAATCTTGGTTCCTCTGTAGGGTCCTGTGGCTTGGTCGCATTCTCTCGTGCTTTTTCCAATGCCCAATCTAGGACTCTCCTGTCATAACCACGTTCCAAAACTTTTTCTCTCATTTGTATCAATTGTCTTTGTCTGACTTCTTCTGTCGAGTTGTTTCTGATAACTCTAAGGAATTGTGCTTGAGGGATGGAATTCTTCAAATTTCGGGGGTGTGCGCTGGTGTAATGTAGAATAGTATTGCGATCCGTAGGTTTGGAATACATACTAAACTCAACCTTCTGATTTAGAATAGAGATTTCTACGTCCAAAAAGTGGACTTTTTCCTGGCTGATATCCGCCGTCATCCGTACAGGCGTAGGTAACATGTTGATTGATTCAACCATCTGTTGAGCTTGTTCCATGGTCCCACTCCATAGTATCAGCACATCATCGATGTAACGGAAATATTTGATGATATTGTGTCGGTATGGTCTCAGTATGTACTCTTCCTCAAATATATACATGTATGTATTCGCATACATGGGCGCCATGGGCGCACCCATCGAGGTTCCTGAGATTTGCATGAACCACTGTTGCTCAAATCTGAAGTAATTGTTCTTCAGTACCGTTTCCAATATCTCCAATGTGTACTCAACCGGCGGACCTCTGTACACTGCTGAGGAACATAGGACTTGTCTCATAGCCTCTATACCATCATCATGAGGGATGATGGTATAGAGGCTACTCACATCCATAGTTATTAAAACAGGATCCTGTACCTCGATGTGGAGGTGTCGTAGAGATTCCAAGAGAGAGGGGGTATCCTTTACGCACGTATGTAAATTCACTACTGTCTCTTTGAACTGTGCATCCAGCCATTTGCCCAGAGGTTCAAGTACCCCACCGACCGCCGATACTATCGGTCTTCCTGGTGGTGCGGTTTGGTCCTTATGAATTTTGGGTATGGTATACATGACTGGGGTTCTTGGTGATTTCTGTATGAGATATGTATACAACTTCAGATCTATATAATTGGCTCTTAGTCCCATGTTCAATATCTCCTCTATTCTGGCTTGTATCATCATGTTTCGGGTAACCACGGCAACGGCTGAGTGATGCGAGCACGTCACTTCCGGTTTGACGTGCTTGCACATGCGCACAGGATCGGGATAGACGCCGGGTGTCCGTGAACACAGGTGGTAAGCATTGTTAAAATTATGTTTAAATCTGGTTAGCTATATATAAGCAGAAATCTGTATTTGGAATGTTATTTATGCTGAATTGATCCTGATGAAAGCCACAGAGGTGGCTGAAACGTTGATGATGGCAGCAACCATATTTTAAATGAATTGAAATAAAGAAGAAATATTTTACCTATCTACAGACCGTGAGTGCAAGCCTTTATTTACTATTTTCTATGTTTTTTGGCTATGGCTTTTTAAGCACCCGGCATTTTTTCAAGATTTTGAGTGTGTGTGCTGGGTAACACTATATACAATATAACAAGGAAGCTTATTGATAGCCAGATTCCTAACCCAAGCACCAACAGAAGATATATCACCTAAACTGCTAATTTTGGAGCAGAGCTAACAGGTTGGTTTAAACCAAGAAGGAACTCTTTTTGTTCACCATGGATCATACTGATGATTTTATGCTACAGGCAGGGGGTTATGCCGAGCAAGCAGAAACCCTGCATTTTACACAAGAAGAAGCCGAGGCCATACTCTGGGTGCAATCCAGTAATGAATTCCCTTGCAATATAACTACCAAGGATGTATACTTTCAACTGTTGAGATTACAACGTAAACGCATTGATTTAGATTTACATGGACTGTTTCTGTCTGACTATTACAAAGCGAAAAGAATCCCTAGAGGCTTTCGCATTTTGAACATACCCACAATAGGGAGATTAAAGGCGAAGGTAAGGCGATAGGAGTGCTCAACAAAGCATCACTAGATTTGATGCTCATTATAATTCAGGATGTGAGGGCAGAAATGGAAGTGGTTACACGTAAAATAACGGAGATTGAGACTGAACATGCTGTTCTTTTTTTTTTTTTTTTTTTTTTTAAATTCTTTATTTTTGCACTCGACAGGAAAGGCAGAAGCAATACGACATGTAGGCTTGCGCAGAAGCCAAATTATACAGGAACATATAATCAAAGACAAATACATAACACCTTTGGCACTCACAACAATTCACTGTATGCAGTCTGTAATACCTGCCCCCTATCGAGGGATTTTTTTTTTTTTGTGTGTAACATCAATTAAGTTCCTTACTGTTACACAGGAGAGGCATAGCGAGAAATAGCGGTAAGACAAATCCTGTGCAATAGTTTACAATGTTAGATAACCCCTACCAGAGCTCTTATCGTACCAAATGCCAGTTCTACAGATAATCCACCTCCGGCATTCCAGGCTATCCGCCTCTCTGCAAGTATATTGTACTACCAGACAGGTCTTGTACCTTAATCAATAGCCCAGAGGCCACCCAAAGTAGGATGAGCCCCAGGGATCCCCGTCTCTCCAACCTGTCCCATGTCTGTGTTAGGAAGGAACCACTTCCAATTGAACTGAGACAACACAAATGAAAGAATAATATAGGAGAAAACCCCTATCATATCAAGGGTTTTATGGAAGTATAAAAAGAAGAGATGAAGAGAGAAGAAAGAAATAGTAACAAGGATTAAGGAATAAAGAGAGGGGGGGGGGAGGGGGGGGCTGACGAGCTAGGGACCCCCCGAAGTAGTGTGCGTGGTCCCATCCCATTAAGTATCCCCAGTGCCCGGGGCGCTAGTGTCCCACTGTTCCCAAACTTTTTGGAAGGCCGCCACAGTCCCTCGCATCCTGGCAGTAAGATCCTCCATGATCCTGCTGTCCCTTATTCTAGAGATCACCCCCCCGAACTCCGGTCCTCCAGGTGTTAACCAAGCCGCTGCTATAGTTCTACGCGCACTTAAGGTGATTGTTCTCACCAATCTCTGTTCTTTCCTGGACCATCCCTCTATAGTTCTATTTAAAAGATAGATCCACGGGTCTAGGGGGAGGGGTCTGCCAAATGTCTGTCTTAATAGGTTTTCAACAGCCTTCCAGAAACCCTGGAGCGCCGGGCATTCCCACCACATATGGAGATACGTACCCTGGAAACCGCAGCTCCTCCAACAGTCGTCGGAGTCTAGTTTGTGCATTTTGTGTAAAATGACCGGGGTAGTATACCATCTGAGCATGGTTTTCCATGCCTGTTCTTGTTGTGTGACGCATATGGAGGCGCTCTTGGTGGCTTCCCAGATTTCCTGCCATTCGATACCTTCGAGTACTTCCCCTAAGTCCTGTTCCCATTTGTCAATGGACGCCAGTCTACCGCATTCTCTAGTTTCTGTACTAAGGTGAGCGTATATGAGGGTGATCATCCCCTGGGGGCCGATGCATCTCTACAAAGTTTCTCGTAGAAGGTAAACTGCCCCTTGGCCGCGGCTATAATATCTGGTTTCCTAGCAAAGTCCCTCACCTGGAGGTATCGAAAATAATCTGTGGGAGTCAGGTGGGTGATTTGTTGGAGGTCTTGGAAAGGGATCACGGTCCCCCCTCGATAGAGTTGGTAATACCGTTGAACCCCGGTTTTTTCTATATTACGAAAATTCCTCGGGGCCATACCAGGTGGAAATGCTCGATTCCTAAGTAGCGGAGTCATGGGGGAGGGGGATGAGGTGAGTCCGAATTTGGTGCTGTTCACATCCCATAATCGTAGAGAATTAAGGATGGCCGGGCAGGTTACCCTGACCATGGGCCTATGTTCTCTCGGGACCCACATAGTGAATTGGGGAACATCAAGACCGACCATCAAAGATTCTAGTTCCACCCATCTCCTGTCACCCACAGGGGAATGCCACATACTCACCTGGGACAGCTGGGCCGCCAAATAGTAATAGTACAGGTTCGGAAGCCCCAATCCCCCTCTATCTTTACGCCTATACAAAACTTGTCTGGCTATTCTATGCCGCTTATTCCGCCATACGAAGTTACATATCGCCCTTTGTAGCGGTTGTAATTGAGATTTCGTGACGCGGACGGGGAGGGCTTGAAACAGGAATAGAATACGAGGGAGGATGTTCATCTTGGCGGAGTGAATACGACCCAGCCAAGAGATAGATTTATCGGTCCATTTGTCCATGTCATTCATTAAAGCCCGTAGCATGGGTTCATAATTACTAGAGTACAGTCGGTTCGGGTCTGCCGTCAAATGGACTCCCAGGTATTTGAGGGAGTGTGGTTCCATTCGCATGTGGTAAGCGGTCTGTATCTGAGCCACATCTTCTGCTGTCATGCCGATTGGCATCGCGCTGGATTTTGGAATGTTTGCTTTGTATCCAGATAGGTCCCCGTATTCTCCTATAACTCTCTGTAATGCGGCCATCGACTCGAGCGGGTTCGTAACGGTGAGGAGAACATCATCTGCGTATGCAGATACGGTGAATTCTACCCCTCCGACTTCTACTCCATGGATGTTCGGATGCCTGCGAATCGCCTGTAGAAGAGGCTCGAGGGCCAGCACAAAGAGGAGGGGAGAGAGAGGGCACCCCTGCCTGGTTCCATTATGTAGGTGGAAAGGAGTAAGCGGGGCCCCTGAGATCTGTATCTGAGCCCTTACATCATGGTACATTGCCCTCGTGATGTGCACGAACTCTTCCGGAAATCCCAGGTGTGACAATACAGCGAATAAGAAATTCCATTTGACCCTGTCGAAGGCCTTCTCGGCATCGATAGATATTACCAGGGAGGGCGTATTCGTCGCCACCTGTTTCCAGATCAGATCAACCGTTCGCCTTGTATTTTCGAACAATTGTCGGCCTTGTATGAACCCCACCTGATCGGCATGTATAAGAGTAGTCAGAAGTGGGTTCAGCCTGTCCGCCTGTATTTTGGCCAAGATCTTCACATCATGGTTAATCAATGATATAGGCCTGTAGTTTTCAGGTAGGTGTGCATCCTTATCTGGTTTGGGTAGTAATATGATCGTAGCCAATGACATGTCAGGGCCCAGTCTTCCTCCCTGTCTTAAGGAATTAAACAGCGTGGCTAGGTGAGGTGCTAGCTCCTCCCTGAAGGCCTTGTAGTATGAGCCATCATATCCATCAGGGCCAGGTGCCTTGTTCCCTTTAAGGCTCGATATGGCCTTGTCTACCTCCTCAGCACTGATCTCCGCCGCCAGGTTCTCGGCAGCGTCCCCTGACAATTTGGGCAAGTCTAGTCCCTCGAGAAATCGTTTTATGCTTCGGTCCTCTTGGCCTCCCCTCAAGTGACCGTTCGGGGAGTGATTATACAATTGTTTATAACATTCTTCAAATACCTTTGCGATGTCTGTCGGTTTTGTTTTCGTCGTGCCGTCTGGGTGTCTGATGGCCGTGATGTGGGGTCTTTGTTGCCTGGGCCTAAGCGTCCTGGCCAATAGCGTATCCATTTTATTGGCTTTATCGAAATAGGTCCGTCTGGACCATGTCATGGCCTTAGCCGTGTCATCTAGCAGAAGTGTGCGTATGTCCCGTCTGACTGTCTCCAGTCTACCGTGTATTTCAGCGTCCGGGGTAGCCTGGTGTTGCTGCTCAAGGTTCCTCAGCCGTTTAAGCAGAGTTTCCAGATGGAGGTGTTTTTGTCGTTTCTTTCTTGTGGCCAGTTTAATCAATTCCCCTCTTATGACCGCCTTGTGTGCAGCCCAAATCGTGCTGTTGCTTACGTCAGGTGTGGTGTTGACCTGAAAGTAATCCGTAATAGCCTTCCGAATGCTGTCTAGAATCGACTCATCTCTCAGCAGCGATGAATTCAGTCTCCAGGACCATGGGCTCGCCGTGCAGAGATTACCTAAGACTATAGATGCGTCAGCGTGGTCAGACCAGGATATACTTCCCACCTCTGAGCTCGAGAGCCTGGAAAGGCTAGCTGCATTTATTAAAAATAGGTCTATTCTAGAATAGGTGCCATGGGGAGCAGAGTAAAAAGTATAATCTCTGTCCATAGGGTGTTGCGCCCTCCAAGCATCCACTAGTCCTGTTTCCGCAATAAAGGTCTTAAGCTGGCGGTCCTGTCCCCCGCGTCCCTGCGATCTCGGTCCTCCAGCCCTGGAGCTCCTATCCATCGCCGGACAGGGTGTAGCATTAAAATCACCCCCCATAAGGACCATGCCGTGTGGCAATGCGGCAACCTTATCACGCAGTGTAGACCAAAACCCAGCATCAGGCTGATTCGGGGCGTAAATGTTGATCAGGTGTACAACGTGTGAGTGGAGAGTCCCGGTGACTATAATGTATCGTCCCTCCGGATCCGCATCCTGGGCAGACAGCTGGAAGGGGCAAGAGCGTTTAATAACTATAGCGACACCGTTCCGTTTGCGATGCGACCTGGCTTCAAAGGAGCCCGTGTAGACATGGTCTCGTAATTGAAAAGTAGCCTGTTTAGGTAGGTGAGTTTCCTGCAGGTATACAACGTCGGAGTTCATCCTTTTTAGGGCCCTAAACATTAGACGTCTTTTTTTGGGAGCGTTCAGACCCTTAACATTTAGAGTGGTAATCTTAATCGCCATCTTGTGATAGATTACTCACCGCTAACGCTCTGCTGCCACTGTTTGTATTAGGGAGGATCTCCTTAGCAGCCGGGATCCGCGTCGGGACGGTCCACTCGTCCGCCCCCCCCCAGGAGCGAAAAAGGGTGGGAAGGGTCAGGATGGGAAAAGGAAAGAGAAAGAAAGAAGAAAGGCATCCGGACAAAGTCCGATGCGGTGAAGATTCTGGTCTTACAACTCGCCAGAACATTTTGGGTAGCGAGGGCCCTCGTTCCCTGCACGATCAACGCGTGGAGGACACTGAGGATCCCTAAAGCCCCGCCTACCCGCGCCCTAAACATGCTATAGAGACCTTACCAGCATAGTGGTATCCCGCCCCCTACCATCCCGGATCCCACCCGATGAGCATAAATTACGGTAACCCCTTTACTGAACTGTCCCCAACCGCCAGTTAATCTCTCACCCCTGAAAATACCCCTCAGCTAATGAGGGGCCGCTGCACCCTGCCTCCGGTTAAGCCACCACTACCATTCCAACACATGTCGCGTTTACAGTATCTACATTAGGTTTTTACACATTGGCTGATCATATTCTCTCCCCCTGATTGTTTTGGATTTCGATAGGATAAATGCGACTCGGCTACCAGCATGCATCAGGCCCTCAAACAACTATATGTAGCGATAATCAATTTTTAAACATGTATAACACGCAAGAAAACGTAGGTTAGTAGAGATACACAAGCTTGGAGATGTTCCATATCTGAGGAAGGGCATAGGGTGCTCTTTGTCCCCCTTGCCCCCACGTCATCTTACAATTTTACCCTGAACATATATACATTCATTGTTGGTTTTTAATTATTTTGCTATTTTTCGTTATTTTTATATTTTCTGTAGTGCAGTAAAATGCAGCTAGGCCAAGAGCACGTAGCAGGCTATCAACCTACATAGCTCCATGTCTTCTGTGCCCCAGCTGCATCCCACAGTTTTACCATAAGCGTATACACAGGTAGTGACAGAAAGTGCAATGTAACTTGGCGAGTGGTATACATCACGCTATTGAGACTACTTAGCATTCCGTCCCCTCTGCTCTAATTTTACCGTATGAATTGAACATTTAACATATATACAATTATAAATTTTTATTTATTGTTGTTTTTTATTTTTTATTTTTTGTCGTTTTGTTTTTAATATTATGGGGATAAGCAATATAGCACTAAGCTAACAGTTTACTTCAGGTTCTAAATACTGACCCGGTCCCTGTCCCCCATGCTCCGGTGTTTAAATGGAGAAGCAAAGTGTAACTAGACTAGTCGTACAGACCGGGCTATCAAACTGCTGTGCCCCTCGTCATCTTTGCTCTAGTTTCGTCAAACAATTCCGCCCTAAACAGGTATACATTTTACATATTTTGTTATCAATTTTTCATCATTTTTTTTTTTTTTTCCCCTTTTTTCTGTTTTTTAAATTTTAACTTATTTATATATATTTTTTTTTTTTTCCCCTTTTTTCTGTTTTTTAAATTTTAACTTTTTTTTTTTTTTTTTTTTTTTTTAAGATTTAGGTAACGGTGAGCAATACAGAGCCTGGTAAACCGGGCACCTTAGGCTATCGAAGTGTTCCGCTCTGTATTCTCTCCGCTCTGGCGTTTACCATACTATTTTAACAAATACAAATTAACATTTTAAATTTTAAACAATTTCGCTAAATGCATAGCCGTCACACCTCAGACTCAGCAAGGGTGCAGCCACCATCTCCCACTGAACCCCGACCCCTTCCACTCCCCCCCGGGGGCGCAGGGCCTCAGCAGAGGAAAAAAGGACCAGGCCGGAGACCAGGCCCTGATAGACGGGGAGAGGACCGAAGCCCCTACAGCCCCAACCAGGAAAATGGCGCCCCCCGGGGGGAGCAAGCAGAGAGGTCAAGAGAGCATTATTAGGGAACAGGAGCAGGGGAAAAGGACCAACAAGCAAACACCAACCCAGAGAAGTCCAGTCCGATCCTCTCTTGTTGGAAGATTCTTCCCCAGGTAAGTAACACCCCGTGTTGCAGGAAAGGACCATAGGTATAAGCAGCCTAGCCCGAAACCCCTCCCAAACCAACGGCAAGCCCTCCCAGACCCTAACGGGCAAAAAAGAAAAAATACAGCCCGGTGACAAAGGAGGAGAAGGGCAGTCCGCAACACTCCTGCAACTCGAGGTAGGCAAGTCCGTAGGCCCAAAGGACATAGCTGGGCAGCGTCCACAGGGGGGGGGGGGGGGGGGGGGGGTCCAGGCCTTAAAATAGAAAAACAAACCCACAACTTTGGGCTCCATCCCGTACCCCACCCCAATTAAACTTAACGAAAAAACCTCCAGCCTTCCGCAAGGCACTGGCTAGCATAGGCCTGGGAGACCAGGGAAACCAGCTAGAAGGGAAAAAACGATGCAGGCTACCTTCAACTGCGACCTCGCGATCCTGCCTCCTTCCACTCCGGCTCCAAACGAGGGAGATCCTCCGGGTATATCGCCAAATCGGGTAGGTCAGCAGGCGGATGTATGCCCAGGCCGTTGAGCATGCGGCGGGGGTCCCCTCCCGGTGCGAGTACGTGCACCCGATCTCCCCGGAACACCATCAGCTTGAAGGGGAACCCCCATGCATACCTGATGCCGGCTGCCCGTAAGGCCTCGGTGATGGGCCGCCAATCTCTTCTCCGTTGCAGCGTGGAGGGAGCAAGATCTTGAAAGAGGGCAATCTCGTTACCGGCATATCTAATGGGCCCCTCTCGGCTCTTTTTCATCAACGCCTCCTTGGTGCGGTAGTACAGGAAGCGGACGACTACATCCCTCGGGGAGTTGGCGTCGTTCCTCTGGCCCCTAAAGGCCCTGTGAGCCCTCTCCATGTGCCACTGATCATCTGGCAATTGTGGAAGGAGCGGTTTCAAGACGGTGAACAGGAGCCCCTGTAAATCCTCACCAGCGCTCTCAGGTAGGCCCCGCAGGCGGACATTATTTCTCCTGGACCGGTTGGCTAGATCCTCAAAGGCAAGGTCCATCGCCACCAGTTGGGTCGCCATGCCATTGAGCCTGTCGACAACTGCATTGTGGGCCCGAGTCGAGGCCTCCATGCGATCTTCCAGTTTCGCGGTACGCTCTCCCAGGGCTCCGATCTCTGCCCGGAGGACCGCTGTGGATTTGGCTATTTCGCCTGCCAGGAACGTTTTTACTTCGGCCAGTGTAGCCAGTATAGTGTCCCGGTCGTCGGGGGAGGCCTCCCTGTCCGCACGAGGTGATGCCTGAGGGGTCGCTCCGGCGCCATCTTGGGGCCCCGGCCGGCTCTGTTTTTGTGCCGACATGAGGTCTAGGACTGATCCGCCCGATTCCGTGCCCCGTCTTTGCTGTCTTTTTTGGGGGGGCCTCTTCTCCATGTCCACAGGTATCGTGGGGTAACCAATAATCTGGTAAAGTCGCTGATTTTGGCTATTTTGGGCGCGTTTCGCCAGGAGCTCTAGTGAGACACGTCTAGTCTCATCGACGGTCAGACCACGCCCCCTGAACATGCTGTTCTATTGGCCACCTTAGAAGGCACCAAAATGTTGGATAAATTAACCCCTTAAGGACACATGACAAGTGTGACATGTCATGATTCCATTTTATTCCAGAAGTTTGGTCCTTAAGGGGTTAAAGGAGGAAATGCTCAAGTACAAAAACGATCTGATCAGATTCAAGAGACAAAAATTTGATTATGTACAACAAGATTATATGGAGCATCGGGTCTACAAATGGCTGAGTGGGGCACACCAACAGAAGCCTAGGAGATTTCGAAAGAGAATTGTACGACCAAAAATATATACTATGGATGTTACTTCTGGAGAGTCGGCTTCAGACACAGATACACATGCTGAAAGTGACAATTTTTTAGAAACAACAGCTTCAGGTACGACAACGAGAAGCAGGGGCAGAGGCGCAAACGGCGCAGAACAAGGAGAGGCAACAAGGGGAAAATTCAGTGTCCGTGGAAGACCACCACTGAGACGATAATACCTGTATTCAATCTATCCCAGAGAACACTGCTGAAGGAAGAAATTGAAATCCTTCAACTAGGTCTAACATTTGTTCCTGGGACGAACCCTAACTTGTTCTCCTGGAATGTGGAGCTCTTTAAGTTTGGAAGAACAATGCGTTTAAAAGATCACTTTAATAAACCATTTATACAACGTACCAATCCAGAACATGCGATGATGAAATTTAGACCAAAATCCAGTTTTGATCCACAAAGTAACCAAGCCAATATTAAAACATTTTTATCAACAGTACAGGCGGAATCTGTGAAACTCCTGCAACAACCACAGCTGGCATACAATAATTTCAGCAAGAAACAGCACTCACTCATAAGAAACCTGGCACGGGATTCATCCATAGTTATACGTCCCGCCGACAAAGGCGGAGGTATAGTCATAATGGACTATGACAAGTATGCTGATGAAATTAAAAGACAACTGAGAGATAGTAACACGTATAAAGAACTTAAGGGGGATCCAACCTCTATGATACAAGCCAGAATAGAGGAGATATTGAACATGGGACTAAGAGCCAATTATATAGATCTGAAGTTGTATACATATCTCATACAGAAATCACCAAGAACCCCAGTCATGTATACCATACCCAAAATTCATAAGGACCAAACCGCACCACCAGGAAGACCGATAGTATCGGCGGTCGGGGGGGTACTTGAACCTCTGGGCAAATGGCTGGATGCACAGTTCAAAGAGACAGTAGTGAATTTACATACGTGCGTAAAGGATACCCCCTCTCTCTTGGAATCTCTACGACACCTCCACATCGAGGTACAGGATCCTGTTTTAATAACTATGGATGTGAGTAGCCTCTATACCATCATCCCTCATGATGATGGTATAGAGGCTATGAGACAAGTCCTATGTTCCTCAGCAGTGTACAGAGGTCCGCCGGTTGAGTACACATTGGAGATATTGGAAACGGTACTGAAGAACAATTACTTCAGATTTGAGCAACAGTGGTTCATGCAAATCTCAGGAACCTCGATGGGTGCGCCCATGGCGCCCATGTATGCGAATACATACATGTATATATTTGAGGAAGAGTACATACTGAGACCATACCGACACAATATCATCAAATATTTCCGTTACATCGATGATGTGCTGATACTATGGAGTGGGACCATTGAACAAGCTCAACAGATGGTTGAATCAATCAACATGTTACCTACGCCTGTACGGATGACGGCGGATATCAGCCAGGAAAAAGTCCACTTTTTGGACGTAGAAATCTCTATTCTAAATCAGAAGGTTGAGTTTAGTATGTATTCCAAACCTACGGATCGCAATACTATTCTACATTACACCAGCGCACACCCCCGAAATTTGAAGAATTCCATCCCTCAAGCACAATTCCTTAGAGTTATCAGAAACAACTCGACAGAAGAAGTCAGACAAAGACAATTGATACAAATGAGAGAAAAAATTTTGGAACGTGGTTGTGGAGAAACCAACCTCGCCACTGGGCCCTGGAGAAGCCTGTTTGCTAGCCTCCTACCTACTGACTATGGCCCCTGGGTTATTTGGGGCATATTGTACTGTATATTGCTGCTACTGGCCCTTTTAACAGCATCTATGGACATATTGGGACTACTGTCCCTTTAAGATTGTGAAGCATATTCAAGTGTACTGCCTGTAATATTATATATGTATTTATAGATGTGTTAAGTTTATCCTGGGATATGTATGCAGCATTCATCTGATTGTTCGGTAGAATCACTCCATTTATTATATTGAGTGAAACTACCGAACAACCAGACCACCCAGGAATAAGTGTGCCTCCAATTACAGTTTGCAACAATGTTGCAAACGGGTAATTGGCAATCAGTGTAATGTATTCTTTGTCCTCTGGGTGGCCGCCATTCGGGAAACAAACACGTGGCGGCGGCCATCTTAAACTACCGAACAGCGGTGTTTTGCCGTCGAGTGTCTGGAACTAAAATCGGACACTTGACTAGGCAAACACCGCTGAGACCTCCATACTTCCAGAAATTCGTATGGAAACTACCGAATGACCCGCCGTTCGGTAGAAAGAACCCCATAAACAAGGGAATTCATTCAAACCCTCTCCAGGCTCTATAACACAGGCAATTCGCCTGTTTTCATTCCCTTGTTTGTGACCGACCGCAGGGCCAAAATGCATGGAACTGTTTTCGGATACTTTACCCATGCGGTCGGTCAAATCTTTGGAACCCCATATCTCACGAACCATTCATCCGAATTACTTGAATTTTGGATATGTTGTCCCCCTGAATAAGGGCTATCCAGCGATGCTGGATTTAAAGGTGTACCCCCGGGTTTTGGGGTACATCCAGAACTTGGCTGAAAAAGTGTACCGGATAATTGAGTTTAATGTTATCTGAGGGGAGGGGATGTGTGGGCTGAACCATGTATGTGATTGGTTATTTTATGCCTCCCCCTGGGTGTGGCCTGTATGTGGATTAGTGTAATAAAAGCCAGGCTGGATGAGCCAGTCCAGAGTTCCTGTTTTACCCTCAAAGTGATGTGTCGTCTCATTATTGGGGGGAAGGATTTATTGCATGCTGTTCCAGTTGACTGCTAGGAGTACAAGCCTATTCGTATGGTTCCTATTCAATGGTCTACAGCATTCATATGCTTGGGAGAATTTAAAAGGTTTCTCGGATTCGGTGATTGTGGTGTCTGCCAGAGTGCTTGGAGTCCTCAGGAAGCACTAGGAGCATCCATTAACGGAGGTACCAAGTCGGGGTGCCAGGTGATCCGTTACATTGGTGGCAGCGGTGGGATGGCGTCCTAGTGCGAGGTAAAGCAGCTCGGAGACACAGTGCGTTTGGATTTACAATTGAGGGCAACGCTAGCAGTCGTGCAGCGCCCCTGGGAGCAGACAAGTATGGAAGGTTCTGGCTCTGGAGATGATTGGCTGGCCGAGGTGAGGCAGCGAGTGGCTGAGTATGGGGATGATATACCCATGGAGACACGCCGGGTGATCTGGAACCAGGTCATGGCCGAGCGAAGCACAAGGCTGGACCGAGAATTCCGGTTGGCAAAAGAGAGGAAGTATGCTCAGCAGCAGGAGCGTTACAGCAGCCGGGTAGAGGCTGCATCCGAGGAGGTTAGCCGTCTTTCCCTGAGGCGGCGGGAGGAACCCGAAGTGGGGGTCCTCATAGACTGGTCCTGTGAGGAACCACAACAGGCAGGTAGAGATGGGACCAAGGTCACTCCACCGGGATGCTGGGCAGCCGGCCCAGATCCCCAGCAGCAACCAGAGTTGCCAGGTGGGGAAGCAGGTGGCCCTTACTCACAAATGTTGAGGGGCCTCACGGATTGGTCCTGGGAAGACCCACCAATGGCAGGTGGAGATGGGACTGCGGTCTCTCTACCGGCCCTACAGGGATGCTGGGCAGTCGGCCCAGATCCCCAGCGGCAATGTGCGTTACAGGGAGCTGAAGGTGCCGTTCTGGCTCCCCAGCGGCAGTCTACGGTGCAGGGAGAGGAGCCTGTTATCCCCTCTCCCCAGCGGTTGAAGGTGTGTAAGGGAGAGGAGTTTGTTATTCCCTCTCCCCAGCGGCAGCACAGCTCACCAAGGGGAGACAGTAAGCCCCTCACCAGCGCAGATGGGACCGTGGTCTCTGCGCCCTGCCTACAGGGAGTACAGAGGGTCAGCCCTGCTCCCCAGCGGCTGAAAGTGTGTAAGGGAGAGGAGTTTGTTACCCCCTCTCCCCAGCAGCAGCTTAGCACACCAAGGGGAGACAGTAAGCCCCACACCAGCGCAGATGGGACCGTGGTCTCTGCGCCCAAGCTACAGGGAGCTGAAGGGGCCGTCCTCCCTCCCCAGCGGCAGTGTGATTTGTTGGGAATTGGGAGCCCAGTCTCCATTCCCCAGCGGCAGGCTGAGTTACAGGGGGCAGAGGTAGTTGGTCCTACCCCCCAGCAGCAGAGTGATATGCCGGGAAGGCAGTGTGAAGTGCAGGGAGAGGAGAGCAGCGTCCTCCCTCCCCAGCGGAAGGCTGAGTTACAGGGGGCAGAGGTAGTTGGTCCTACCCCCCAGCAGCAGCGTGATTTTTTGGGAATAGAGAGCCCAGTCTCTATTCCCCAGCAGCAGGACACTGAATTGGGAGGAGAGACAGTCGGTCTCCCTCCACAAAGACTGAAAGTAGGCATGGGAGAGGAGATTGTTACCTCCTCTCCCCAGCGGCAGATCATCAATGGGCAGAGTGTTCTAATGGGAGAGGAGATTGTTACCACCTCTCCCCAGCAGCAGATCATCAATGGGCAGAGTGTTCTAATGGGAGAGGAGCTGGTTACCACCTCTCCCCAGCGGCAGCTTAATGTACCAGGGGGAGACTGTAAGCCCCACACCTGTGCAGATGGGACCGTGGTCTCTGCACTTCCAGCACAGGGGGTAGGGACGGTCGGTCCTGCCCCCCCACAACAGGGCTGTTTAGCCAAAGGGGAGACAGTCGGTCTCCAGCAACCAGGCTCAACCAGACTACTCCTGTAGTAGTGCTGGCACCAGGGCAGAGTACCGCTGGTCTCTGCCCACTCAGCAACCCACCAAAACAGCCTACCAGTCCCCCACACAGCCGGGGTGAGGCACCTGGACCTGGACAAGTTTTTCCATTACTCAGGTGTAGTAACCATTTATTGTGGGTGGGCTGTACTGCTGTTTCTGTTTTGTGGGTGGGCTGCTGGACTAAAAAGGGCACTGACCTGCAAGAGGTCAGGTACCCTGTTAGTCTGTTTGGAAAAGGGGAGAAATGTGGCGAAACCAACCTCGCCACTGGGCCCTGGAGAAGCCTGTTTGCTAGCCTCCTACCTACTGACTATGGCCCCTGGGTTATTTGGGGCATATTGTACTGTATATTGCTGCTACTGGCCCTTTTAACAGCATCTATGGACATATTGGGACTACTGTCCCTTTAAGATTGTGAAGCATATTCAAGTGTACTGCCTGTAATATTATATATGTATTTATAGATGTGTTAAGTTTATCCTGGGATATTTATGCAGCATTCATCTGATTGTTCGGTAGAATCACTCCATTTATTATATTGAGTGAAACTACCGAACAACCAGACCACCCAGGAATAAGTGTGCCTCCAATTACAGTTTGCAACAATGTTGCAAACGGGTAATTGGCAATCAGTGTAATGTATTCTTTGTCCTCTGGGTGGCCGCCATTCGGGAAACAAACACGTGGCGGCGGCCATCTTAAACTACCGAACAGCGGTGTTTTGCCGTCGAGTGTCTGGAACTAAAATCGGACACTTGACTAGGCAAACACCGCTGAGACCTCCATACTTCCAGAAATTCGTATGGAAACTACCGAATGACCCGCCGTTCGGTAGAAAGAACCCCATAAACAAGGGAATTCATTCAAACCCTCTCCAGGCTCTATAACACAGGCAATTCGCCTGTTTTCATTCCCTTGTTTGTGACCGACCGCAGGGCCAAAATGCATGGAACTGTTTTCGGATACTTTACCCATGCGGTCGGTCAAATCTTTGGAACCCCATATCTCACGAACCATTCATCCGAATTACTTGAATTTTGGATATGTTGTCCCCCTGAATAAGGGCTATCCAGCGATGCTGGATTTAAAGGTGTACCCCCGGGTTTTGGGGTACATCCAGAACTTGGCTGAAAAAGTGTACCGGATAATTGAGTTTAATGTTATCTGAGGGGAGGGGATGTGTGGGCTGAACCATGTATGTGATTGGTTATTTTATGCCTCCCCCTGGGTGTGGCCTGTATGTGGATTAGTGTAATAAAAGCCAGGCTGGATGAGCCAGTCCAGAGTTCCTGTTTTACCCTCAAAGTGATGTGTCGTCTCATTATTGGGGGGAAGGATTTATTGCATGCTGTTCCAGTTGACTGCTAGGAGTACAAGCCTATTCGTATGGTTCCTATTCAATGGTCTACAGCATTCATATGCTTGGGAGAATTTAAAAGGTTTCTCGGATTCGGTGATTGTGGTGTCTGCCAGAGTGCTTGGAGTCCTCAGGAAGCACTAGGAGCATCCATTAACGGAGGTACCAAGTCGGGGTGCCAGGTGATCCGTTACAGTGGTTATGACAGGAGAGTCCTAGATTGGGCATTGGAAAAAGCACGAGAGAATGCGACCAAGCCACAGGACCCTACAGAGGAACCAAGATTGGTCTTCCCTATCACATTCCATAGGAAAGCTCAAAAGATATCCAATATTGTCAGAAGGAATTGGAATATGTTGGCACTAGAGGAATCGTTACCCAGTGAATTTAGACAGCCCCCAAGAATTTGTTTTCGCAGGAACAAAAACCTGAAAGATATGTTGATAAGAACGGATCCTGTACAAAGTTACACCATGTCTCAGAAGACACAGATACGAGGGAGTGTGCGCTGTTTGGGATGCGTGACATGTGGCCATATGGTACCGGCACGCACATTCACGCATCCCCACAGTAATAAAACATACAAGATAAGACATACTATCACCTGCAGATCTACGTTCATTATATACAAACTATCATGCCCTTGTGGACTGTGTTATATCGGCAAGACGGAAACCCAACTTTGTGAGCGAATCAGGGGACACAGGTCTAACATTAGAACGGCGTTCAGAGATGGAACCACAGATAAACCTGTTGCCAAACATTTTTTGGATAATGGACATGCCTTAACTACTTTGAAATTCGTGGCAATTGACCACGTGCCCTTACCAATAAAAGGCGGTGACAGGGGTAACATGCTGGTACGCAAGGAAGCCTTCTGGATTTATGAACTGGACACAGTTGCACCAAGGGGCTTAAATGAGCAGTTATCATATGCCCCTTTTATTTGAACGAGGCTATATATGCTTCTAATTCTCTTGAGTAAAGTTATGTTTTAATATGAATGTTCACCCTTGATGGCAACGCAGTATAAGCTCAGAGTTGTACATATAGAAACACGTAGTCTCACTTTATTCGTTATAGGAAGCACTTTAGTGTACATAAATGCAAGGAGTATCACTTTAATGTATATAAAAGCAACAAGTATCACTTTAATAAAAGATATAGGCAGATTGATGTTGAGAGATAACTACGAGATGTTTGTAGCAAGCACTTTATTGTACATAGAAACACGGCGTTTCACTTTATTGGTTATAGAGAGCACTTTAGTGTATATAAAAGCAATGAGTATCACTTTGATGTATATAAAAGCATTAAGTATCACTTTAATGAGGGATAATGGCAGACAGTATGTTGCCCATCGATAACACTTAGTTTCACTTTATTAAGTACAGTGAGCACTTTAATGTACATATATGCAATTAGTATCACTTTAGTGTATATAAATGCAATTAGTATCACTTTAATGTATACAAATGTAATGGATATCACTTCAAATAATATAGAAGATTATTGGATTTGATAGCATTTGGATATCAGCACTCCACATGATACACTGGAAGGTATTTCAGTATATGTAGTAACACTATATTGATTTTAGGGGGCACTGTTTTGTATTATGAATTTATTATTGTTTTATTCTGCATGAGCATAGATAATAGCTTATTTGGTTGGGTTATAGGGGGATCTCGTTACGTGATACACATCGGCCTTGTGAACAATGGATATTGTATAAAAAGTAGAAACATATAGAAGTAGTCCATATGAAGTGTGAGACTAACGTGATGTCTATATGGAGTAGGGCATTATGATGGATATACCCTCCGCTATATTGACTCCATTTGTTTAAGAGCTAGTGGATTAATGTTGTCACATGAAGGGATGAACTATGTAGTGATTGATTGTATGTTTTTATGATGAATTTGCCCCTTCGTAAAGATTTCCTGGCGCTAAGCAGTATGACTCCGTTGCCGTGGTGTCTGTGTATGTTTCGGGTAACCACGGCAACGGCTGAGTGATGCGAGCACGTCACTTCCGGTTTGACGTGCTTGCACATGCGCACAGGATCGGGATAGACGCCGGGTGTCCGAGAACACAGGTGGTAAGCATTGTTAAAATTATGTTTAAATCTGGTTAGCTATATATAAGCAGAAATCTGTATTTGGAATGTTATTTATGCTGAATTGATCCTGATGAAAGCCACAGAGGTGGCTGAAACGTTGATGATGGCAGCAACCATATTTTAAATGAATTGAAATAAAGAAGAAATATTTTACCTATCTACAGACCGTGAGTGCAAGCCTTTATTTACTATTTTCTATGTTTTTTGGCTATGGCTTTTTAACCCCTTAAGGACCAAACTTCTGGAATAAAAGGGAATCATGACATGTCACACACGTCATGTGTCCTTAAGGGGTTAAGCACCCGGCATTTTTTCAAGATTTTGAGTGTGTGTGCTGGGTAACACTATATACTATATATATATATATATATATATATATATATATAGAAACAAAATCCTAAGCCAGGCACTCCTCCTTATAGGAAAAACTCTCAGATATAAATAAGCCTAGGTGCAATCCCGCGTTATATATATGAAAAAGCAATAAAGGGAGAACACTAGGTCTTGATTGTAGTGCAAAAATATTTACTGCATTCCCAATGAATACATAGCTGTGTATTCATTGGGAATGCAGTAAATATTTTTGCACTACAATCAAGACCTAGTGTGCTCCCTTTATTGCTTTTATATATATATATATATATATATATATATATATATATATATATATATATATATATATATATGTCGCATCATGTATTGTTTCTGAAATACAAAAAAGTATTATTCATCTTGATAACTGAATGGTAACATTTTAGTATCTGCTATTTCTAAATGTGACAAGTGTACTTATATGATTACATTGTTCTTGTTTAATATGCAAAAATAGATGCAATTCAATAACATGAATCAACTTTTTTTTTTCTTTTAGATTTCATTAGCATTTTTGTATATGCTCACAAAATGTACTAGCTCATACTTAGGAGTTATTTATAATCCAGAAAGACCTAGATGTGTGTACATACAGAAAAATGCTGTGTTTGCTCTAAGAACAAAGCTCCATTGATTTATAGTCACATATCCATTGTAATGAATAACAGAAAATATGTTTCTTAAGCTCAGATACTTGTAGTTTTAGTTTTCAGATTAAAAAAAGGGAAAACAGTTGATTAATGAACAAAACCTTGTACTTGTGATAAAGAATGAGAATAATGGTTGCAAAAAATGATAGTGTAAAAAACACTTTGATACTATTAAAGGGACACTATAGTCACCAGAACAACTGCAGCTTAATGTAGTTGTTCTGGTGAGTATAATAGCTCCCTTCAGGCATTTTTATGCAAACACTGCCTTTTCAGAGAAAAGGCAGTGTTTAAATGGCTTCTGAGAGTTGGAACATATCGGGCATCAATACTGCTGACACCGCCATTACATTTGCCTTCAGCAGCACCACTGAAATCACCACTATTCTTGTATTTAGCATTAGAATAGTGGAATTAGCAGCCTCCTATGCGTCCAATGCAACAGAGGTATTTGCTTTTTAAATCATTTTCATGCTGCAACAACTTGTGCTGAAACATCAACACTGCAGCTCCTTCTACCAGAGCTAATGATGCAATTTTGGTGCCCCACAAGCAACTAAAGGAATGTGCAGAAGAGTCTCCTTTGTAGGGGTTCATCAGAGCCATGCTTTAATGAAGACTCACAGCAGAGAACCAAAGTACTATCCCTAACTAATGGTCCTGGTGGTGGTGGTGATAATGAATCCAAAGGTGATAAAAAAAAATTCCACCGCCATTGCAGACATAACACTTTTACCTCTGCACAGGAGCTATTCAACTATGAATATGATGAGCTTGAGGAATTAAAAGAGGGGAGTAACCACATATTTTGATTGGCAGGCTAGTTTGCACTCATGTTTTTGTCCACCATTTCCGAATCCATAAGCATCTCCTGTAGAATAATATCATCCAACGAAGTTCACCGACAATCTTGCAATTACCACCACCACCACAACTAAGGGGTTGAAAGAGGGGAATTCTTTCCCATTTGCCCACTTGTATCCACCCACACAGAAAATGCTTTGTAGGAGGATCAGGGAGACATCTAAAAGATATTTGTTTTTTTCATCC
Organism: Pelobates fuscus; assembly: GCF_036172605.1. Classification (NCBI taxonomy): domain Eukaryota; kingdom Metazoa; phylum Chordata; class Amphibia; order Anura; family Pelobatidae; genus Pelobates; species Pelobates fuscus. The sequence continues at coordinate 367,685,426 of NC_086317.1, forward strand.
AAAAAGTTTTTATTTAGACATAGGGGTCTGGGTGTACTTTGCAAATAGCACTTCAAACTCCAGAACTAACAAAAACAACTCAATCCTATGTTTTACATTACCTAAAAATTGCATGTACCCCAATACTAAATTGAACCCAACTCTAACCCTAAACTCAATAATCTTAATATTTTGTATTACAACTTAAACCCCATCTCAAGCTGTTAATCTTTTCAATGCTAAACACCCTTTGTAATCTAACACAGACATTAACCCCTTTCTAACCTTAAACCTCCCCTTTACCCTAACCACTTCTAATATTATATTTATCCCTGCATGCATTTACACAGCTACATACACTCATTGTACTCACAGATTCAAGCACAATACACATCAAACAGAATGGAAATGTGCACATACATACATGTATACATTTGCAGTTGTCCAATATGAATATAAGTTTTAGATGTTTTTAGACCTGCAATGCCCAGTTAATAATTAATTATGCTTGACTGGCCTTATTCTGGGGTTGTGGAGCAGAGGCCGCCTTTACATTTGTGCCTACAGGCCCCTGACATGTAAATTCGGCCCTGACACCTTTGTGTGTATCTCACTACCTCCCTTTGTTTGTCTTTTACTTTCCATCAGCCCTGTTAGGTTTCTCTTACTCTCCCCAACCCCTGTGTGTGTCCCCTTCTCCTCCCAAGCCCCTGCGTGTGTGTCTCCTTCTCCAAAACCAGCCCTTTGTGTGTCTCCTTCTCTTCTTTCCCTCCTCATCTATTGTGGTCCACTCAGCCACACTACATGGAGTGACTGGCAGGGAGGGGACCGCTATGCAGTCCACTCCTGCCAGTCACCTGGGGCCCAGACATTGCAACCCCAGGCCAGTGCACCCTAAAGTGGATGCCTGTGCTGCCTTATGGTTTTACTGGCCCAGTATAATAGCCAACATATTTATTTAGTATCCTCATAAATATATACAGAACAACAAACAGGCTTACATTATTAAAACAACATGACACATTTACAACACTCAATAAGGAGCACAAACCTTTAGAACTAAATTCTTTTTTTATTTTGTAGACAATGCATTATAATGAATTCATCAGACACAAATTTTTCTCCTTGAACTTAATATGTTTTATTCCAAGTCACCAGCTGACCCCCTATAGACCTAAACATTGGCATAATTGAAAGAGGCATCTGATGGCATTCATGTAAATCACATCCACATGCCACTTAAAGAACAACTAATAATTTACTTCAACAAAGATTGAAATAGTTTATTCTGAATTTCATTCATTCCTGTAATGAAAAAATTATTTTGACATTATACAGGAATGTACAATCCATAGTCTCACATATTTCTTATTTGTGAGTTATTTTATGACGCATTTAACAATATTTTTTCAGAATAATCCAACTCCAGAAACACATTCATGTTATACAGAATGTAAGCATTCTTTCTTTAATGCTAACCAGTGGTGTATCCTGGTTTTGTGCTGCCCGAGGCACACACATACACACACATACACACACACATACACACACATACACACACATACACACACACATACACACACATACACACACACATACACACACACATACACGCACACACATACACACACACATACACACACACACACACACATACACGCACACACATACACACACACATACACACACATACACACACATACACACACACACACATACACACTCACACACACACATACACACTCACACACACTCACACACTAACAGACTGACACACACACACCCTCACACTCACACTCACTAACAGACATACACCCACACTAACAGACACACACTCACTAACAGACACACACACACACACTAACAGACTGACACACTCACCCTCACTAACAGACTGACACACTCACCCTCACTAACAGACTGACACACTCACCCTCACTAACAGACTGACACACTCACCCTCACTAACAGACTGACACACTCACCCTCACTAACAGACTGACACACTCACCCTCACTAACAGACTGACACACTCACCCTCACTAACAGACTGACGCACTCACCCTCACTAACAGACTGACGCACTCACCCTCACTAACAGACAGACATATAACACTCATTTTTTAATTTTTTTTTATTTACCCCCCAAGCCTCCTTACCTTTGGGAATGCTGGGGTCTCTATCTCCCTGGGGTCTAGTGGGGCTGCCGGGCTGGTTGCTGGGTGGGCGGCGTTGGCGGGCGGCTGCTGAGGGAGCACTTCCTCTGAGCTCTCTGCTCAGCTCCCTCGCGCGCCGCAGAGTGAGGCTGGGAGCCGGAAGATGATGTCATATTCCGGCTCCCAGCCTCACTCGCGGGCAGGGCGAGGGAGCTGAGCAGAGAGCTCAGAGGAAGTGTTCCCTCGCCAGCCGCCCAGCATGTCAGTTAGCCGCGAGGCTAACAAGGCATTTGCCCTGGGTATTTGGGGGCGGCTTTTTTTGCCGCCCCCTGGAAAATGCCGCCCAAGGCAAATGCCTTGTTAGCCTCGCGGCTAAACCGTCCCTGATGCTAACAAGTGTTATATTTATGGTTGGATATTAATATGTGACCTGAATAGAGTGTTAATAATTATAAAAATAGAACTAAAGATAAAATAACATTATCAAAACGAGATAAAAGACCTTCCACTAATAAGGACAAACATGGTCTATTTCAAAAGCAAGTACACCTAGGTGCACATTTTCTGCAATTTAAGAATAAGTATGCTATAATTTAATGTGCAGTGCTTTTCAATCCATCTATTTCTGAATCAAGAACAATACAGCCTGGTAAATCAGCACAGTTTGAAAATTTTGCTACTGAATGTTAAAATCAAATATATTACTTCAATTAAATTTTTATTCTGAAAATTTCTGTTTATTTGAAATGTTGTATACAAACACAATGTCAGAAATATAAAATAAGATAAAATAAAGCTCCCTCACTAGCAGGGACGCACGCACGCACGCACGCACACACACACACACACACACTTCCTCACTAGCAGGCACACACACACACACACACACACACAAACTCCATCACTAGCAGGCAGACACACACACAAGCTCACTAACTAGCAGACACACACACACACACACACAGAAACTCACTCACTAGCACATACACACAATGCTTACCTGGCACTGGCAGGGAAAGGTGTCATTATCTGGCCTTTTCCTTCCAGCGAGGTCAGCAGCTTGTGTGTGTGAGTGGGGCATGTGTTTGAGAGGTGGGGCTTAAGTGCAGGGTGGGGCATGCAGCCTGAATTGCTTAGCATTGTGCAGGGAGACTGACAGCCGCTGTCAGCTCCTCCCTCTTTACTGCCCTTGGACTGACACAGGCTTGCACAGTCCGAGGGGAAAATCATTTAAATTACATTGTCCTAATGTTGTGTGCTGTCTGCCCGACCCTGAAAATTTCACGGTATCCCAGTGGGCCAGCCCTGCCCTCAAACCACTCTGACCTCCCCCAGGTGGGCTTGAAAGTCATCCTTAGAGGTGGTCAGTAACCAATGTGTCCATATGTCTGAGTGAAAGGTCACATTGTTGGTGGCCCTAAAATGTAAGTCCTCTGTGACTTGGAGTTCTTCCATTTGTTGATCTCCATTTGTTGTCAACTAATTAATGTGGTTTTAAATATAAGCGTCACTTCATTCCCTCAATCTGTTATATCCAGAAGTAACCATCCATACTTGCCACCCCTTAAGAGGACAACAAGTTGACCCAGGTACAGATCACTTAAATTAATAATAAACACACACACAACCATAGCGAAGTACCCAACGATAGTCTTGGTTCACAGGTGGTACATACCAATAAACTCAGACATCCCGCGAAGCATAAGATCCCTTCTCTAATACTATCAGGTACGATATCTCCAGCATACCACTTACCCCAAGCAGCGTTATACTGGCAGATAGGGTACTTGAACAGCCCTTAAACAGGTAAGGTAGAGTGATATCCTGCGAGACCAACATCCATCCTCACATAGAGGTATCCATGCTCAAACGGTCCGAATCATAGCTATTTTCTCGCATGACTCTACTTCAGAGTTCTAGTTTCCTCAGCCAATTTCTGCATATAAAGTCCCCAGAGCACAGCACAGCGCCAAATCATAGATAGCGCCTCTAACAGCCACTTGGCATCAGCAGGGCCTCACCATCCCACTAGTAAAGTTCTTTGCCACCCGGCAATTAAAGAAACGCCAGTTAACGCAAGTCACTATAACTATAGCAAAACAAGACTCACGTTTACAATTTCATTATAGCATGTCTCACGTATCAGAGCAAGCATTGAAAAAATATTTCTCCCTACCCAGCACACCAGCTAGACCACCCACTCCAACTACGGCCCCTAGAGCAAGAAAGAGTCAAGACCCTTCAAGTCCCTGTTCGTTAAGATCATTGACAATCCCAAAGATCGCCGCAAAACTCAGGCGTAGGGGGATATTGTTCCCAGTTACTGCCAGAAAAGCAGAATTATACATTATGATGACCAGTACAGATAATCTGCAGCCAGGGTCCAGTACTCAAGAGCATATCATTGACACTCTTACAGGGATTCAGACCACAATGACAGCCATGCCGGCATCCATCAACAGTTTAAACCAAAGAGTGAATAAACTGATAGCGCCACCACCATCTACAGTGTGTCCCCCAGATATCCCTCCTACACTACACAAGTTATCAACCAAACGTCTCACAGGGTAATGTCATAGGTACACAGAGTGCACAGGGTTCAGATACACATATTATCACACCAGCACACATGGTACCACCCAACATCAAGAAAGACATTCTGGAAGGGGAAGACGTAAACCTCATGTCCTTACTGATCACATCACAGTACATAGGTCACCATAGTTGTATGTCTTGTTTTCCACTATCAGTAGTACTCAAAGCCAAAGATCTTAGGCTGGGGAAAAAGCTGTCCATACCAGACTTCGTACTAGCATTAGGGTTGGATTGGGATGTAATATGCTTTCAATTGGACTTGTACATGCACAAGTTGGACTTGTACATGCACAAGTTGGTAGATCTGGGAAACAAGTATGGTGGTACCAATTCTTATGATTATCAGAAATCATTTTCAGCTAAGGCAGCGGCAACCTTCGCGCAATTCAATATTAGAATAGATAGGAGTCATATGGATACCGAATTGTGCCTGTGCCTGCGCAATTTGCTCTTCAAACTCTCACTCTACCAATTTGTGCCCCAATGATCCCATTTTTTCCTCCACTAGCTACGCTGTCCCAAGCACTAGCAGAGTCGAACAGAAAGGCTTGAAAGATAAACTTGGTAGACCTATAGTGTTTTTGGGTAAGGCACAGGTGTGCAACAATTTCAATGCAGGAGGCTGCAGTTTCAGCGCCTGTAGGTTGTTGCACGTCTGCTCAATCTGTTACAGAGCCCACGCTAAGACCATATGCCCAAACCGCCTCTTCCCAAGGAAATTACTGACTTTAATTCAGGTTGACACGTTGTCATTTTACCTCAACTCGCACCCTTCACAGAGGTTAGTACAATTTCTTATCACGGGTTTCAGAGAGGGGTTCCATACAGGTTTAATCACACTACCCACAGGCACACTCGAGTGCAACAACCTACAATCAGCCACAAGAGAACCAACAGTCGTAGACAACCTTTTGAGAACAGAAATAGAGAAAGGGTTTTTGCTTGGGCCTTTTCAAAATCCACCTTTCACATGTTGGCGTACAAACCATTTGGGTAAAGCAACCGGGAAATATAATAATAAAAAAAGATTGATTATAGACTTCTCTGCTCCACATTCGGTTGTCATACCCAGCCTAAACTCACTGATACCATCTGAGGAGTTTTCATTGCAGTATGCCACAATAGACAACGCAATACAGACAACGCATACAGGCAATCTGGAATGCTGGGGTAGCAGCTTGGATCAGCAAAACCAACATTTTCAATGCTTTCAAGCTGCTTCCTATACACCCATCACTGTGGCATCTGCATGGAATAAGGAAATGGAAAGGACTTTATTATTTTGCCAACTGCTTAACTTTTGGGGCCAAGGGTATCCGCAAACTTTTTAACATTTTTGCCGAAACACAGCTGTTGGCTCCTGATGAACGTCACCAGTTGTCCAGTCGTAGTACATTATCTGGACGACTTTCTGACAGTAGAACACCCCAATACCACACCACAGAGCATGACAGTAGCCCTAATTTCCACATATGGGGTAGCGCTAGCTGCCTAGAAGACAGTAGGCCCCACTGTGGCGAAAGTAGCCTCACCACTTGTACTTGGAGGGGTCTGCTTGCCAGCCTCCTGCCCACAGACTATGGGTCCTGCAGGGAAACCCATAAAAGACTACCGAACTTGACCGACTGTTAGCACTGATTTCCCTGGAACTGTTTTGGGCATGGGACCATGTGCACTGTCAGTCAAAACTATGACTTCCAGGGAATTCCTGAAACCTTCAACCAATCTGGGTGATTTTGAGATATGTTGTTTACCCAGATGAGGGCTATCAGGGGATGTATATTTTGTGTTTTGTGTGTTTTTGGAGTACTTTTTGAGGTTTCATAGAATTGTATGTTTTTCTTTGCTTGGAGAAAATTGGGTTGGATTGGTACAATTCCTGATTCAATTATCTCCCAAGCACAGAGGAGGGATTCTGTTGTTTGTGTATGGGAGTGTCTCACTGTATGACTCTGTTTTTATTGGTTTGTTCACTTTGTGTCCCTGTGCCCAACAAGGTCCACCTGGGTGTCACCCTTGTTGGGAAACTTACATGGAGGGCCAGTGTGCCTCCATTGAAATTCTGTTCCTGCTTACCCTCAACATAGATTCTCATCTCCTGTGTGGGGGAAATGGCTGTATCTATCCTGGGGATTGCTATATCACTATTCTCCCCCGGAATTATGATCACTAGCTCTTATAAGAGCTGTTCCTGCTACGCTCTCTGGGAGTAGGAGAGGTCTGCCCACTGGAAACTGGATCCCGGTTGTTACACGTACCCTCTGTCTGCCACTTCTGCTACAATGTTTCTGTTCCTTTCCCCTACATAATCCATGAAATTACTTTACCAGGTCATTTGTATAAACGAATGACCGTCCACCCGGCATATGGAGTGTGCCGCCCATTAGCCGCCCAGAAGCGGCTGTTTGCCTTGTTAAGCTTTTTCACCTCCAAATCACTGAACAAAACACCGAATGACAGACTACCCGGCATGAGGAGTGTGCCACTTATTAGCCGCCCAGAAGCTGTGGTTTGCGGTTAACCGCAGATTAATTGACGAACGACTGGGTGGTCATCATTCGTATGAGCGAACACATGGCGGCTGCCATCTTTAACTGCCGAACGCCCAGCAGGGTTTTGTCGTCAACCATATGGTACTGTTTTCGGACACTATTTTCCACGAACCCCGCTGGGACCTCCAGACTTTCATCCATTCATTTCCAATCATACAAATGCAGCGCCGTTTGGTACTTTCATGCTCCTGAAACTAGACCAACCCTATGACTAAAAATTGGGGAAGTAATCCTGGGTTGAATTATGCTGAACAGCCGGGGAGAGCACTTTAACCCCATGGCAATCTAACTGTACTCGTGAGATCTGAGTGCTTTTCGGACATATTGAGCACTCAGATCCGAGCTATCCAGGGATATGTTGAACATAGGAGTTGAGCATTGTATAATCTGAGTTATGTATTTTTATGTGAATTTTGTTAGTTTCAACTAAAGAATATTTTCTGTACCTGGAGGTGATTAAATTACTACGGTCACTTAAGCTAATTATCTCCAGGATAGAGGGGAGGCTTCAGAAAGACTTTATTCTGATTGGTTCATGTTCCTTATGTCCCTGTGTTCCATCACATCCAGAGGGGTGTTCCCGTGGCCTGAAAATGTGTATAAAAGAAATGCCTTTGGGCTCAATAAACCAGATCTTCTTGCCCTGAACTTGCAGCCTCGACTCGTGTTGTAGGGAAATGCTAATCACTAGCTCTGCTCAGAGCTCAAGGAATACTCCAGGAATATCGGTAGTTGCTTAATTGGGACTCTTCATCACTCTCCAAGTCCGAGAACAAGGACATTCCGGTGGTCCAACCCTCAGCTAGCCTGGGGCAACCATAACACTGGTCTTGGGTCCAGACCACAGCGCAGCTGCATCGCTGGAAGTGGGGTCTGCAGTGCTTATGGTGTCTGAGCACTCAGTGAGCACTAGGAGCATCGATTGGCGGAGGCACTCGTCGGAGTGCCAGGCGGTCCGTCACACCCACTACCAAACTGACGTTTCTAGGGATATGCCTAGACTCAGTGACAATGCAAGCGAGTCTCCCAGGTGACAAGGTTCAGAGAATCAAGGCAGGGGTTGAAGTGTTCCTCACTACACTTCTCGGAAAGACCTACAGTCTCTCCTGGGTCTCTCCTGGGGCTTCGCAATGAGGATAATCCCAGAAGGTCGAGCATTTATTTCAAGACTACTTAGTCTATTACCAAATATACCTCACAACAACAGTGTCATAACAGTTGACGGACAGGCTAGGGCAGATTTGTCCATGTGGAGCCAATGCTTAACACACTGGAATGAGGTAAACCTATTCATCCCACCTTTGACAGGGAACTCCCCAGTGTTATGGACAGACGCAGCAGCACATTCAGGGTTTGCAGCCATTTTTGGTGACAAATGGTTCAGAGACAAAAGATCAATAGAAACAACAGCTCTGCCATCGTTTAACAGTACTTCTGTCCTGTTTGAAATATACCCAATAGTGACAGCAGCTCTAGTGTGGGCTCACCAGTGGAAAGGAAAGACCATAAAATGCCTCACTGACAACACGGCAGCATGCAATATCATCAACAAAGGCAAGTCCTCTTGAGTCTAGTTAGGAGGTTCACATGGTTAGCAGTAACACAACATTTCCACCTGATCTGTGAACACATACCGGGCAAGCACAACACAGCAGCTGAGCCCTTTCTCATTGCAATCTACAGGTTTTCTTTCAAGAACATCCTATAGCCAAGAAAATTCCAAACAGATCACTGCTATTCCAGGAACTTATCCTGGACTAGCTATACTAATGGCACAAGGGAGAATGTTGGCACAAACAGCACTATCAGCTAACACTAGATGATCATACAACCAATATGCTCACAATGGCAGACCTAAACAAACTACGTATTGACCCTACACATGTCCAAAACAAATTCAATGGGAACGCCTGTCGACATACCGCTATTCCCTACAGGCAACAAATGATGTCCTGTTCAGTTGCTCGACCAATTGCTTTCAACCCGCACAGGTCAAGACAAAACCGCTCCCCTTCTAAGCTTACACAGTAACCGATTGACAACATCAAAATTCATGGCATACAAAAATAGGGAGTGATCCAACAGCCTTCACGGCTATTAGTTTTGAATAGAAGTAGCAACCGCTGCCTCAAGCCAAAACATACTGGTACACATAATCAAAAAATTGGGATGATGGAAATCGTTGGCTTACAGTTGGTACATACCACAACCAGAAAAAGAGGTAAGACAAGCCTTTCAAGCGTTAGCTAGTTAAGTATACTGTCGGATCTGCATTGTCTATTGTAACGCTTTCATATGTATTAAAGTGGCATGGTTAAATATCCTTTTTTGCCCTCTTTATTTACAGGCCCGCCCGAACATTGGTTTTGGCACACTCCAACAGTCTTTAGTTAATTTATAAGATTTAACATTAGTGTTGTCGCGAACCCGAAATTTTCGGTTCGCGAACGGCGAACGCGAACTTCCGCAAATGTTCGCGAACCGCGCGAACCGCGCGAACCGCCATTGACTTCACTGGGCAGGCGAATTTTAAAACCAACAGGGACTCTTTCTGCCCACAAAAGTGATGGAAAAGTTGTTTCAAGGGGACTAACACCTGGACTGTGGCATGCCGGAGGGGGATCCATGGCAAAACTCCCATGGAAAATTGCACAGTTGATGCAGAGTCTGCTTTTAATCCATAAAGGGCAGAAATCACCTAACATTGACACCTGTCCTCAAAGCCCTTCCCTGATACACACTGACACAGAGCAGAATAGAGACTGTTCCCCGTCCTCAGAGACCATGACACACACTGACACAGAGCAGAATAGAGACTGTTCCCCGTCCTCAGAGACCATGATACACACTGACACAGAGCAGAATAGAGACTGTTACCCCTACATAGGGTCACTTGGCAGATATGGTGGGGTCGTGGGAGGGGGAGGATGACTTTCACCTCTTCCCCTGTTAGATTCCCGTTGTGCTGTGACATCACCCTTATACGCTGTGTAAAGCATACTATTTAATTTGATCAGCATGGCCACTTGAGTTTTTATAGTTTTCACGCTGCTTGTAGTTTATATATGGTTAACAAAAATCAAACAAACGATGAAGTAAACGTGTAAGGAATCAGAATATTCTTTCAAACCCTTACACATTGTGTGTACGTATTTTTTGTCTTAAGTTTGTGGCTTTAAAGAGGTTTACGTTGTTTCTATGATGTGCATAACATGTTCTTGTAAATGTTTGTTAAATTTTTCCTGGAATTGTAATTTTTCAATCTGAATAAAGATAGTCAAATCCCTGATACACACTGACACAGACCAGAATAGAGACTGTTCCCCCTACATAGGGTCACTTGGCAGATATGGATTGACACCTGTCCTCAAAACCCCTGATACACACTGACACAGAGCAGAATAGGGACTGTTCCCCCTACATAGGGTCACTTGGCAGATATGGATTGACACCTGTCCTCAAAACCCCTGATACACACTGACACAGAGCAGAATAGGGACTGTTCCTCCTACATAGGGTCACTTGGCAGATATGGATTGACACCTGTCCTCAAAACCCCTGATACACACTGACACAGAGCAGAATAGGGTCTGTTCCCCCTACATAGGGTCACTTGGCAGATATGGATTGACACCTGTCCTCAAAACCCCTGATACACACTGACACAGAGCAGAATAGGGACTGTTCCCCCTACATAGGGTCACTTGGCAGATATGGATTGACACCTGTCCTCAAAACCCCTGATACACACTGACACAGAGCAGAATAGGGACTGTTCCCCCTACATAGGGTCACTTGGCAGATATGGATTGACACCTGTCCTCAAAACCCCTGATACACACTGACACAGAGCAGAATAGAGACTGTTCCCTGTCCACAGAGACCATGATACACACTGACACAGAGCAGAATAGAGACTGTTCACCGTCCACAGAGACCATGATACACACTGACACAGAGCAGAATAGAGACTGTTCACCGTCCACAGAGACCGTGATACACACTGACACAGAGCAGAATAGGGACTGTTACCCCTACATAGGGTCACTTGGCAGATATGGATTGACACATGTCCTCGAAACCCCTGATACACACTGAAACAGAGCAGAATAGAGACTGTTCCCTGTCCACAGAGACCATGATACACACTGACACAGAGCAGAATAGAGACTGTTCACCGTCCACAGAGACCATGATACACACTGACACAGAGCAGAATAGGGACTGTTACCCCTACATAGGGTCACTTGGCAGGTATGGATTGACACCTGTCCTCAAAGCCCATGATACACACTGGGGGGAGCTACTGTCCTCCCCAACCCCTGCGCGGTGGGTGGGGGCCATAAATCACAATGGGGGGACCTACTGTCCTCCCCCCTTTGGCCCCCACCCCTGCGTGGTGGGTGGGGGCCATAAATCACAATGGGGGGGCCTACTTTCCTCCCCCCGGCCCCCATCCCTGCGCGGTGGGTGGGGGGCATTAATCACAATGGGACGGACCTACTGATAGGAGTGGAGTATTGTTCATATCAGTTTAATACCTTCCGCGTCTCCTATCAGTGGACGTGTATATGGCAGCCATTTTAGGAACCGCACACCTGGGACCCGAGCAAGGTCACCTCTTTCAACAGGCGACATGATTTGGCCCTGTAAAACTATCCTGGATATTCTCTACAATTTCTATGGATATGGCATTGATTTATGTAACAGGGAGATGGAAGAAGATGCTTGGTCGGTCCTCTTACTTGAAATTTGGGGCACTGCGCGGGCAAGCTAATGTGCCACCATATAGGAGTGGTGAGTTTAGTATTGTTCATATCAGTTTAATACCTTCCGCGTCTCCTATCAGTGGACGTGTAAATGGCAGAGATTTTTAATTGTTGAATCACCTCCCCTTTTTAGGCCAAGGTGGGAAGATGCTTAGACCACTGGTATATTGGTGCCATCTTGGAGGATTTTTTTTTGGTTTGGTTTTTGAAGCCACAGTGCTGCACCAGTGGGCCTAAAAATTAGGCATGTACACATGCCTGAAAAATTTGGTATTGTTGCAGCCGCTGCTGTAGCAGCGGCCAGAAAAATTGATGTTTGTTTCACAGGCAGAAGTGCCCTAAAACATGGCGGCTTGAACCCTAGTTGGTGGCGGATAAGTCACGCAAGTCAAACGTCCTTCAGAGCTAAAATACAGCAGCGTGTGGACCATTTTTAGCCCAAGGCAGCTCATCTCATCAGGCCTTTTTTAATCGAATGTATCGCCCAGTGTCAGTCCCTTCGGGATCCATCCCTCATTCATCTTAATAAAGGTGAGGTAATCTAGACTTTTTTGACCTAGGCGACTTCTCTTCTCAGTGACAATACCTCCTGCTGCACTGAAGGTCATTTCTGACAGGACAGTTGAAGCGGGGCAGGCCAGAAGTTCTATCGCAAATTGGGATAGCTCAGGCCACAGGTCAAGCCTGCACACCCAGTAGTCAAGGGGTTCATCGCTCCTCAGAGTGTCGATATCTGCAGTTAAGGCGAGGTAGTCTGCTTCCTGTCGGTCGAGTCGCTCTCTGAGGGTGGATCCCGAAGGGCTGTGGCGATGCATAGGACTTAAAAAGGTCCGCATGTCCTCCATCAACAACATGTCTTTAAAGCGTCCTGTCCTTGCCGGCGTGGTCGTGGGGGGAGGAGGAGGAGGAGGATGACTTCCACCTCTCCCCCTGTTAGATTCCTGTTGTGCTGTGACATCACCCTTATACGCTGTGTAAAGCATACTTTTTAATTTATTTTGCAAATGCTGCATCCTTTCCGACTTGTTGTAATTTGGTAACATTTCCGCCACTTTCTGCTTATACCGGGGGTCTAGTAGCGTGGACACCCAGTACAGGTCGTTCTCCTTCAGCCTTTTTATACGAGGGTCCCTCAACAGGCAGGACAGCATGAAAGACCCCATTTGCACAAGGTTGGATGCCGAGCTACTCATTTCCCGTTCCTCCTCCTCACTGATGTCATTGAAGGTATGTACTTCCCCCCAGCCACGTACAACACCACGGGTACCAGATAGGTGACAACGAGCACCCTGGGATGCCTGTTGTGTTTGGTCTTGCTCCTCCTCCTCAAAGCTACAATCCTCCTCTGACTCCTCTTCCTCACAATCCTCTTCCAGCGTTGCCGCAGGTCCAGCAAGCGATGCTGATAAGGCTGTTTCTGGTGGTGATGGTGACCACAACTCTTCCTCTTCACGCTCATCTACAGCCTGATCCAGCACTCTTCGCAGGGCACGCTCCAGGAAGAAAACAAATGGTATGATGTCGCTGATGGTGCCTTCGTTCCGACTGACTAGGTTTGTCACCTCCTCAAAAGGACGCATGAGCCTACAAGCATTGCGCATGAGCGTCCAGTAACGTGGCAAAAAAATTCCCAGCTCCCCAGAGGCTGTCCTAGCACCCCGGTCATACAAATATTCATTAACAGCTTTTTCTTGTTGGAGCAGGCGGTTGAACATTATGAGTGTGGAATTCCAACGTGTAGGGCTGTCGCAAATCAAGCGCCTCACTGGCATGTTGTTTCGCCGCTGGATATCGGCAAAGTGAGCCATGGCCGTGTAGGAACGCCTGAAATGGCCACACACCTTCCTGGCCTGCTTCAGGACGTCCTGTAAGCCTGTGTACTTATGCACAAAGCGTTGTACGATCAGATTACACACATGTGCCATGCACGGCACATGTGTCAACTTGCCCAACTTCAATGCCGCTATCAAATTTTTTGCGTTGTCACACACCACTTTGCCGATATCCAGTTGCTGCGGAGTCAGCCACTTTTCCACCTGTGCGTTCAGGGCGGACAGGAGTGCTTGTCCGGTGTGACTCTCTGCTTTCAAGCAAGTCAAACCCAAGATGGCGTGACACTGCCGTATCCGGGATGTGGAATAGTACCTGCGGAGCTGGGGGGGTGCCGTTGATGTGGAGCAAGAAGCAGCGGCAGAAGAGGACTCAGCCGAGGAGGTTATGGAAGAGGATGGAGTAGGAGGAGTAGAGGAGGTGGCAGCAGGACTGCCTGCAATTCGTGGCGGTGTCACCAACTCCTCTGCAATGCCACGCATTCCTTGCTTGTCAGCCGTCAGCAGGTTTACCCAATGCGCAGTGTAGGTGATATACCTGCCCTGACCATGCTTTGCAGACCAGGTATCAGTGGTCAGATGGACCCTTGCCCCAACACTGTGTGTCAGACATGCCATGACTTCCTTTTGCACAATCGAGTACAAGTTGGGGATTGCCTTTTGTGAAAAGAAATTCCGGCCGGGTACCTTCCACTGCGGTGTCCCAATAGCTACAAATGTTTTGACTCAACCAGATTGTATGGTAAAAGCTGGCGGGCTAATAGTTCGGACAAGCCAGCTGTCAGACGCTGGGCAAGGGGGTGACTTGGTGACATTGGCTTCTTACGCTCAAACATGTCCTTGACAGACACATGACTGTGGGCAGATGAGCGGGAACTGCTCAAGGCGGGAGACGGAGTGGCGGATGGTTGAGAGGGGGCAAGAAGGACAGCAGTGGTTGACGTGGCTGAAGATGCTGGACCAGGAGGAGGATGGCGGCTTTGAGTAGGCGTGCTGCTTGTACTCATGTGTTGATTCCATAGGCGTTTGTGATGTGAGATCATGTGCCTACGCAAAGCAGTTGTACCTAGGTGGGTGTTAGACCTCCCACGACTCAGTTTCCTTTGGCACAGGTTGCAAATGGCATCGCTGTTGTCAGAGGCAGACACACAAAAAAAATGCCACACTGCTGATCTCTGCAATGACGGCATTCTGGTGGTGGACACAGCATGCGTTGATTGGCGTGCTGTCGGGCTGACCCCGGGTGCCGATGCATGCTGTCTGACTGTGCCACTAGCTCCTTGCGACGACCCCCCCCTGCTTCCAACTCGTCTCCTCCTCCTCTCTGTCTCCCCATCTGAACTTTCGCCCTGTTCTTCTTCTTGCCGAGCGGGCACCCACGTGACATCCATGGACGCATCGTCATCAGCAACCGCTTTGCTTGTATCTGACAACTCAGAAAAGGAAGCAGCAGCGGGTACAACATCATCATCATCATCACACCGTACCTCCATGTGTTTAATGCTGCCTGCCTGAGACATATCCCTGTTATCTACATCCTCTAGCAATAATGGTTGCGCATCACTCATTTCTTCAAACGGGTGTGTGAATAACTCCTCTGACATACCAAGTAAAGCGGCTGTGGTGCTAGTTTTGGTGGTGGCGGCAGGCGGGTGAGTGGTATCTTGAGAGGTGCCTGAAGCTAAGCTGGAGGAGGATGGTGCGTCAAGGTTCCGAGCGGAGGCTGTACAAGATTGGGTGTCCTGTGTTAGCCAGTCAACTATGTCCTCAGAACTTTTCAAGTTCAGGGTACATGGCTTCTGAAACTGGGCATTATTCTAGGGCAAAAGGGAATCACAGCACCACGACCACGACGGCCCCTGCGGGGTGGTCTGCCTCTGCCTGTCATTTTTTGGGGGATTAGTGGTACTATGCGTGCAAGCTACTGTGAGACCAATGTGAACTGTAACAGTTCTGCTGAGCACAAACTGTAGGCCTGACACACCCGCTTGAAGACAAGTAACTGCTATTCAATCTATAACAGTGAAAAATAAATTTTGGTTTTAAAAGCACGCTATAGAGACACCAGATATGATTGGCAATGTGCACTGGAACAGTTCTGCAGAGCACACGCTGAAGGAAGGACTGACACACCCGCTTGAAGACAAGTAACTGCTATTCAATCTATAACAGTGAAAAATAAATTTTGGTTTTAAAAGCACGCTATAGAGACACCAGATATAATTGGCAATGTGCACTGGAACAGTTCTGGAGAGCACACGCTGAAGGAAGGACTGACAGAGCCGCTTGAAGGACACTGACTGGCTGCTATTAGCTTACACTGGAAACCTTTTTTCTTTGTAAAAGCACGCTAAAGAGACACCAGATATGATTGGCAACTGTCAAAGCACGCTGGCACAGGTCTGCAGAGCACACGCTGAAGTAGGCCTGACACCCAGACACTTGCAGACAACTAACTGATCTTCTATTACAGTGAAAAAAAATGATTTCTTTAAAATCTAAAGCTTAAGCTATTGTTAAAACAGATATGAGTGGTGGCACTGACTGTGCAAATGGGCAAGGCATCCAACCTGACACAGAAGCTGGCAGGCAGGCAACTGCTCTTCTATTACAATGAAAACAAATTATTTATTTAAAATCTAAAGCTTAACCAATTGTTAAAACAGATATGAGTGGTGGCACTGACTGTGCAAATGGACAAGGCATCCAACCTGACACAGAAGCTGGCAGGCAGGCAACTGCTCTTCTATTACAGTGAAAAAAATTATTTCTTTAAAATCTAAAGCTTAAGCTATTGTTAAAACAGATATGAGTGGTGGCACTGACTGTGCAAATGGGCAAGGCATCCAACCTGACACAGAAGCTGGCAGGCAGGCAACTGCTCTTCTATTACAATGAAAACAAATTATTTATTTAAAATCTAAAGCTTAACCAATTGTTAAAACAGATATGAGTGGGGACACTGACTGTGCAAATGGGCAAGGCATCCAACCTGACACAGAAGCTGGCAGGCAGGCAACTGCTCTTCTATTACAGTGAAAACAAATTATTTATTTTAAATCTAAAGCTTAACCAATTGTTAAAACAGATATGAGTGGTGGCACTGGGCAAGTAGGCACAGTATCCAATGTGAACCTCACACAGAAGCTGGCAGGCAGGCACCTGCAATTACATTACACAGGAAAAAAAAAAAGCAGCCTGATGTTATAGCCCTAAAAAGGGCTTTTTGGGGTGCTGTCCTTACAGCAGAGATCAGATGAGTCCTTCAGGATTGTAGTGGACACTGAATACACTAGCCTAGCTATCAATTTCCCTATCTAATCAGCAGCAGCTAACCTTTCCCTCCTCTCTCTAAGCATGCAGCTTCAGAATGAATCGAAAATGGATGCTGGGAGGGAGGTTGGAGGGTGTGGAAGGGAGGGAGTGCTGCTGATTGGCTGGAATGTGTCTGCTGACCGAGAGGCACAGGGTCAAAGTTTGCCCAATGATGACGAATAGGGGGCGGATCGAACTGCGCATGTGTCCGCCCGCCGCGGTGAACGCGAACACGCTAAGTTCGCCGGGAACTGTTCGCCGGCGGACAGTTCGGTACATCACTATTTAACATTAATACAGCTTTATTCCCTGACCAACAATTTTATATATATATATATATATATATATATATATATATATATATATATATATATATGTATGTATGTATATATATATTTTCTTTATCCAGAGGAATAAAGGATAAAGAAGTTAACAGCACTGCAGGAATGCCTAGCAGCCCAAATGAACCAGCTACTAGCAACAGGCTCCCACCCTGACTGGCTAACATAAGGCAGAACAATACTGGTGAAGGACCCTCACAAGGGAACAGCACCATCCAACTACCACCCAATAACCTGCCACCCCACAACATGGAAACTCCTGTCAGGCATCATATCCTCCAAGATCCAAGGGCATATGAGTTAATATATGAGCAATACTCATAAGGAGATTGGAAACTACACCAGAGGATCAAAACACCAACTACTGGTAGACAAAGCAGTCACAAGGGATTCTAAGACGAGACAGACCAAGAATGAGTGATCCAACTAACTAGCAAGGACATCGGAATGTCATTCGGACTAGAGAAGTGTGGGTGGATGATAGCAAAAAGAAGGAAGATTATTAGGACAGAAGGAGTTGCAGTTCCAGAAGGCCAAATAGAATAACAGCTCCAAGTACCCAGGTACCCAGTACAAACTCATGGCAACCATGAGGAAGAGGCAAGGAGGATAGCAACATCCAAGTACCTCCAAAGAGTCAGACAGATCCCAAAGTCCTGAAGTCCCAGGATCATATTAGAACAAGATCCAAGCCATCAACACATATGCCCTACCAGTCATCAGGTACCCAGCTGGAATAATAACCAGGCCCAGAGAAGAACTGGTCACCATGGATGTTAAGACCAGGAAACTACTCACTATGAACAGGGCCATCTTTAACAAGGGGCTAACAGGGCAGCTTCCCCCGGGCCCAATAACTCCTGGCCCAAAGCAGCTGCCCTGTGGTCCCCCTGCCTGAAACCAGGACTGAACAGCCCACAGGAATACTGAGACATTTCCCCGTGGGCTGCGGCAGGTGAAGTAATCAGGACCACCTGGCCTTTTAAGAGTGCTCATCACCGAACCCCTGTCTTCCTGCCTGCTGGGAGGAAGTGAGGTGAGATCACTTACTCCCAAGTAACAGAGTGCAGCTGGGGAGGAGAAGACATACATGGAAGTGGAGGAGAAGAAGGATGCACACACAGGAGGAGGAGAGGGACTGAGGTAGACAAGTTTCTCAGACTACCATCAACCTCAGTTATCCAGCTAGCACTGGACCCCAGGGTGTGTTTATCCTACTGTGTTTGTGTGTGTGTGTGTATCTGACTGTTTGTATGTGTATCTGACTGTATGCGTGTATCTTGCTGTATATGTGTGTATCTGGGTGTGTATCTGACTGTGTGTGTGTGTGTGTATATCTGACTATATGTGTGTATCTGACTGTATGTGTGTGTATCTTACTGTATATGTGTGTATCTGGCTGTGTGAGTGTCAGTGTATATGACAGTGTATATAACGCTTTCATATGTATTAAAGTGGCATGGTTAAATATCCTTTTTTGCCCTCTTTATTTACAGGCCCGCCCGAACATTGGTTTTGGCACACTCCAACAGTCTTTAGTTAATTTATAAGATTCAACATTAATACAGCTTTATTCCCTGACCAACAATTTTATATATATATATATTTTTTTTCTTTATCCAGAGGAATAAAGGATAAAGAAGTTAACAGCACTGCACTGCAAACACAGCATATGAAAGCTGTGTTTGTGTCATTGTATGTGTATCTTTGTGTCAGTGTTTATGTGTATCTATGTGTATGTATAACTGTGTCTGTGTACTTGTGTGTCAGTTTGTATGTGTACCTGCATGTCTGTGTATGTGCACCTGTGTGTGTATATGAGTGTAGCGGAGGGGGTTGAGTGTAGCGGAGGGGGTTGGCGTGGCTGACTGAGCAACGGCACAGATGTCTAAAAGAGGAGCTCCGCTCCAACATTGAAAAAATATAGAATTTATACACACCTGCCTGCTCCCATAAGCTGACATCCCACGGCCCCACATCCAGAGACAACCATGGGGCATCCAGAGGCACCGAAAATGCCCAATATAAGGCCTACTCCACGCACTCCCGCCAAGATGGCGAAGGAGAAATCTCGGAGGAGTCCAAAGACGAGGAAGAGAGAAACGCTTCACTGTCAGGAAGGACCTCAGAAAGGTATGGAAGGCAGACCTCCAGGAGGCCCAAGTGGATCTGAGTACGCTCACAAACAGAGTCACTGAAATAGAGACAAGGGAGGCTGCACGAGACACCCAACTGCAGACCACCCAAGATCAGCTGGAAACATTGACAACCAAGGTCCAGAAACGTACCCGTACGTTGACGGTGCTAGGCTCCAGACACAGGCACCGAAACATCCGCATCAGGGGGGTCCCCGAACAAATTGGAGGGCCGGAGCTGCTCCCCTTCCTGCAACGAATGCTGGCCACCATGGGTTTAAAGAGGGGGGAGAACAACCCACTGCTGGTGTCGGTGTTCAGGATATGCAAATCAGTGTCGGCACCCGTGGAAGTACCCAGATACCTCATAGCAGTGACATCTGATGTGGCAGCAAGATCTACAATTATGTCCCGCTCCAGAGACACCGGCAGCATCAAGTTTGAGGGCAGCTCGATTGCGGTCTATGCGGACCTACCGTTCGCGGTGCTACTGGGGAAAAGGAAGCTGTCCCCGATCGCAAAGCATCTGCGAGATGCCAACATTAAATACCGATGGGGTATGGACGGAACGCTGGAAATCCCGGGAGAGGATACGATGACTACCCTGGGCTCATCCGGAGACCCGGACGCCTTCCTTCAGAGGCTGAACCTGACACAGCCAACTCAGAGGAGCACTGGTTTAGCTGGAACAAGCGAGGAGAACACCCCTAAAGCCAATGCCGGAGACTTTACCTACCGACAACAGGGGACTCTACCCAGCGCAGAAGAGCTTAGATAAAACGCCTGGCTCCGGCATAATGGACTTTCACCCACCTTACACAAAGCCTCTATATAACAATCATCCCCTATACATGGCCCATAGCCTGCACACAAGCCACACCTGACTGATATATGCCCACACAACACAGACAGAGGTCTGACATCTGACCCCACCTGACATCCCTGCCATAACCTGCATTACTAAACCAAGTTATGTGTCTGTTAAAATGTTGTGGTTTCTGATGACACCCTTAGTGCCCCAAACCCATATGTGAATTCATACAATTGGCATGTTATTACATTTCATAAAATGGAAAAGTGTTTTAATGCAAGTATAACCCCAATAAAATACAAATTGTAAAAAATCACCCAGATTGGATCAGGGGTTCGGGAATTTCCTGGAAGTGTTCGTTTGACTGACTGCACACGAGGCAATAGCCGAAAGCAGTTCCATGTATTCTGGCCTTGCGGTTGGTCTTTGTTTGCAGGGTAAAAGACATGAAAATACTTAATAATAGGCTTTGCCTGGATTTGTATGAATCATCCTGTTCATGGGCATCTTTCTACTGAACGCCGGGCCGTTTGTGTGTTTCCTCACGAACGGGTGGAGGTATGAAGGTCTCTGCAGTGTTCGCGTGGTCGAGTGTCCGATTTGGGTTCCAGACACTCAACGACCAAACACCGCTGGGCGTTCGTATGGCAAGATGGCCACCGCCATGTGTTTGTATGTCGAAAGGCGCCCACCCAGGGAATACACAGTACGTTAATATACTTTGCAATTAGGCTGGTGTGAAGAACGCTGGGGAGGTAAATTAGAGCCACATTTCGATCCGGGGTGGTTTAGATGTTCGGTAGTTTGTTGGTATGTCGAACAGAGGTATTCAACTTTGTATCTATTGCATTCCTACCGAACAACCAGACGAATGCTTAGGAAATACATTGCATACAAGTAACAAAACCATAGGGAATAATGTTGCAATAAGAAAAGTTATGGACAGCCAAACATAATCCGCTACAATGAGGGTCAGTTTGTGTAAGTGTGTATCAATGTGTGTGGCAATGCATACATTCCATCATTCCTGTACCAACACTGCACACATATACACTACTACATTCCAACGCTAACACTGCACACAATTACACCACTGCATGTGTATCTGTGTTCCTGTGTGTATTTCATTGTTTGTGAAAGTGTACATCTGTGAGGCAATGCATACATCCCAGCATTCCTACGCCAATGCTGCACACAAATACACCCCTGCATGTGTATCTGAGTGTATCTGAGTGTATCTGAGTGTGTGAGTGTATTTGAGTGTGTAAGTGTATCTGAGTGTGTGTAAGTGTATCTGAGTGTGTGTAAGTCCAGATGGAAGATACCCCAAAGGGTATTTGAGAATGACATGGCTAAGATCCTGTGGGACTTCAAGATCCAGACAGACAAGCAAGTGCTGGCCAACAACCAGACATTGTGGTGGTAGAAAAAGAATGAAAGACTGCAGTTGTGGTGGATGAATACCCAGTGACTATAACATCAAAAAGAAGGAACATGAACAAATACCAAAGACTGAAAGAACTAGAAAGGATGTTGGAAGTGAAGGCAGAAGTAGTCCCAGTTGTGATAGGAGCAGTCGGGGCTGTGACTCCCAAGTTGGGGGAGTGGCTTCAACAGATTCCAGGTTGGACATCTGAGATCGCTGTCCAGAAGAATGCAGTTATAGGAACAGCTAAGATACTGCACAGAACCTTCAAACTCCCGGGCCTCTGGTAGGAGACCCGAGAATGAGGAATAAACATACCAAACAGGATGGGTGAGAAAATCAATGTTTTTTTAAAAAAATCTTTCAATATATATGTATATATGTATATATATATATATATATATATATATATATATATTGGTTGTTATATAACAACAAAATTCCATTTACAAGTTTTTCCAGTCATTTCTTTAAAAAAAAAAAAAAAAAACACACACTCATAATGTATTTTTTTTTTAGTTTCAGAGGAACATCTAGCCCGCCTGGGCATTTATCTATCAAGACAATAGAAGAGCAAAAACTACACACAAATAAACATAGGACATCTAGAAGATAAATCTAAATCACAGAAGAAGTACTGTACATACTTATCTTTTCAGCTTATTTTTGTTCAGGTTAGAAAGCTATATTATGAAAAAGCTGCAAACATTTTGTAAACAATCAGTTTTTATGATAAATCAAGTGACCTAAATATTAAATGAGATTTGTACCTTACATTTTATAATCTTTGTTTTACTTGATGTAGGTTTTGAATAAAAATATATAAAGCTTTATGCAGATGTTCAGTTTAAGAGATATTCAAAAAAATAATATTAGTTACAAGCATGTACTTGCATTATGGATTAATATTTTAATTTTCTCTTTGGTGGATGACACACTTGTGACAAAAATACACTTTCACTAACATACTAACACAAAAATAAATATTGTTTGTTCAGGATTTTTCTGAATCAATGACAATTTATGTGCATGTTTATAATATAAATTCAAAAAAGAGACTATTGTTTAAACACAGAAACATAGAATGTGACGGTGCATGAGAACCATTCGGCCCATCTAGTCTGCCCAATTTTCTAAATAATTGTATTAGTTCCTGACCTTATCTTATAGTTAGGATAGCCTTATGCCTATCCCATGCATACTTAAACTCCTTTACTGTGTTGACCTTTACCACTTCAGCTGGAAGGCTATTTCATGCATCCACTACCCTCTCAGTAAGTAATACTTCCTGATATTACTTTTAAACCTTTACCCCTCTAATTTAAGACTATGTCCACTTGTTGTGGTAGTTTTAGTTGTTGATTCCCTTTATGTATTTAAATGTTTCTATCATATCCCCCCTGTCTCACCTTTCCTCCGAGCTATATATGTTAAGTTCCTTTAACCTTTCCTGGTAAGTTTTATCCTGTAATCCATGAACCAGCTTAGCAGCCCTTCTGTGAACTCTCTCTAAATTATCAATATTCTTCTGGAGATACGGTCTCCAGTACAGCGTACAATACTCCAAGTGAGGTCTCACCAGTGTTCTGTACAATGGCATGAGCACTTTCCTTTTTCAACTGCTAATACCTCTCCATGTACAACAAAGCTTCCTGCTAGCATTTCCTGCTGCTCTATTACATTGTCTGTCTACATTTAAGTTATCATAAATAATCACCCCTAAATCCCGTTCCTTGGATGTTAAGTATAGGACTCTATCAAATATTATTTACTCTGCCCTGATTTTTACGCCCAAGATGCATTATCTTGCACTTATCCACATTAAATGTCAGTGGGGGGGTGATGATGAGAGGGTGATGGTGAGAGGGAGGGGGTGATGGTGAGAGAGGGGTGATGGTGGGAGGGAGAAGGGGCGATGATGAGAGGGAGAGGGGTGATGATGAGAGGGGGTGTTGGTGTGAGGAAGGGGGGTAATGATGAGAGCGAGAGGGGGTGATGTGAAAGGGAGAGTGGTGTGATGTGAGAGGGAGAGGGGTGTGATGGTGTGAGGGGGAGTTATGTGAGAGGGAGGGTGATGCAAGGGAGGGATGGTGATGATGAGAGGGGCAATGATGATGAGAGGAGGGGTGATGTGAGAGGGCGGATAGATGTGAGAGGGGAAGGGGGTGATGGTGTGAGGGAAGGGGGTGATGGTGTGAGGGAAGGGGGTGATGATGCGAGGAACAGGGGGTGACGATGAGAGGGGGTGATGTGCGAGGGAGAGAGGGGTGATGTGAGAGGGAGAGGGGGGTGATGGTGTTAGGGAAGGGGAGAGGGGGACAGACTAAATACCTTAATACCTGGGCTCCCTGGTGGTCCGGTGGCCATAATATCTGGTCTGCAGCTCCGAAGAGCTGCAGATCATGAATCTCACAAGACCCAGACAGAGCTCTGGCGAAGTAACCCGCGGCAACGCTCTTATTGATCAGACCGGTGTCTGCGATTGGCGCAGGAGAGGCATCTCACCCAGCAGCATATCGAGCAAGATGCAAGTGGAGACCTAAATAGGTGTATTAAAAATAGTGTTACGGAACTAGCAGACAGGCAAAACCGGACAACACGATACCAGAATCACGCATCGGCGCACGCCTCCCGCTAGAGAAACGCGCGGAACTAGATGAACTGATCACAACACACGAAATAGCATGGGCCCTCAAAACGGCTAAACCAGGCAAGAGCCCAGGACCGGATGGTCTAACCATATGGTATTATAAGGCCTACTCGGAGCTCCTCATCCCATGCCTCCTGGCGGCGCTCAACGCGATCCGCGACAGGACATGTATCCCGACACAGACCCTGGAGGCGAACATCGTCCTAATCCCCAAAGATGGGAAGGACCCTGAACTATGTGCCAATTACAGGCCAATTTCTCTACTCAACTGTGATCTGAACATCTTCACCAAGATACTCTCGCAGAGACTGAAGTCCTCCCTCCCGGACTTGATACACGGGGACCAAGTGGGATTTACCCCACATAGAGAGGGAAGGGACAACACGATTAGGGCGTTGGCCCTAATCCACACAGCAACATCCAGCAATGAGGGCCTTGTCCTGCTCTCCACAGATGCGGAGAAGGCCTTCAATAGGATCTCCTGGGATTTCATGTTCCAGGTGCTGGAGGGGCTCAGAATGGGACCATTTATGATGGCTTGGATCAGAGCGCTATACTCAGGACCGACGGCATGAATCTGCGTAAATGGAGCCTTCACTGATCCCTTCCCGATAAAGAATGGGACCCGACAGGGCTGCCCCCTCTCACCCCTCCTCTTTATACTAGCCTTGGAACCGTTCCTGAACTCAATCAGGAACAACCCGCTTATCCCGGGGCTAGTGGTAGGGAAGCGGAATCATTCGGTAGAAGCATACGCGGATGATTTACTATTCTTCGTAACCAAACCAGAAACCGCGATGCCAGCAATACTGAAGGAATTCGACACATACGGAGAGCTCTCAAACTTCAAGATAAATTACTCCAAGTCCATGATACTTAACGTATCATTACCGGCTCGCGAGGCAAGGACACTGAAACAAGACCTCCCGTTCCGGTGGTCAGACACCTCTATACGATATCTAGGGACAAAGATCATGAAAGATCTCACCCAGCTATATGCGGCCAACTTTCAACCGCTGTTGCACACAATCCAGAAGGACCTCAAGGACTGGGAGCAGGTGCGACTCTCGTGGTTCGGCAGGGTTGGAGTCCTTAAAATGAATATATTACCGCGAGTGTTGTACCTGTTCCAGGCCATCCCCAGCACCATCCCGGAGGCCTTCTTCACCTCCCTCAGAACCATGGCCCTCAGGTTTGCCTGGCAAAATATGAAAGCGAGAATCAAGCATGATGTACTCACGCTCCCGAAAGAAAAAGGAGGGCTCGCCCTCCCAGACTTTAGGGGTTACTATAGAGCCACTCATATCCAGCGAATAGTAGAGTGGACCAAATCAGGGGTTGCTAAACCCTGGAAGGACATAGAGGCCGCACAGGTGGGTAGACCCATCGCCGTCCTCCCCTGGCTAGACCACCAGCGAGGCAGACAATTGGCGGCCCCACACCCCCTTATTAAAGCGACCATGCAGGTGTGGAATAAGCTAGCCACACCACTTTCACTCACTACCACACCGTCCCCGCTGCTCCCACTGACCCACAACGAAACCTTCCCCCCAGGGAGGGAACCAATCATGCTAACCAGCCTATTGGGACATGAGGTCCCACGAATACACCACGCTACCACCAACGGCAAACTCAGGACCCTGGAAGACATGACCGGAAACACCAACAACCCATTCATGCTACAGTTCAGATACAGACAATTACAAATGTTCGCACACACAATCCTTCAACTACACAACACCCATAGACCACTGACCCCATTTGAAGACATCTGTATGGACCCAGATCCCCTAGTTAAAGGACTCTCCATGATCTATGGCATGCTCATGTGGATGAGGAGGCAGCCACCCCCAAGCTTCATGGGGAAATGGGAGGTGGCATTAGGCACAGCATTCACACCTGCCCAATGGGACCAGTTATGCACTATCACATTACACTGCGCACCGTCCAGTGGAACGCAGGAAACTGCCTACAAAACGCTAGCACTATGGTACCGCACCCGCACCAGACACACAGATATGACCACACGACCACACGACTAATGACATTTGCTGGAGATACACGAACCACACAGGTACCTATCTCCACATTCAATTACAAATGTTCACACACACAATCCTTCAACTACACAACACCTCTAGACCACTGACCCCATTTGAAGACATCTGTATGGACCCAGATCCCCTAGTTAAAGGACTCTCCACGATCTATGGCATGCTCATGTGGATGAGGAGGCAGCCACCCCCAAGCTTCATGGGGAAATGGGAGTTGGCGTTAGGCACAACATTCACACCTGCCCAATGGGACCAGATATGCACTATCACATTACACTGTGCACCGTCCAGTGGAACGCAGGAAACTGCCTTCAAAACGCTAGCACTATGGTACTGCACCCCACACCAGACACACAGATATGACCACACGAATGATGACATTTGCTGGAGATGCACGGACCACACAGGCAACTATATCCACATATGGTGGGACTGCCCAATCATCCAACCATACTGGGAGGCCATATATCAGATCATCAAGAGATTCACTGACACCCCACTGCCAAAGAACCCTGACACATTCCTTATCCACTACACCACGACGAAGGCATCAACAAAAATCCCTCACAATTCGGATACTTAACGTGGCTAAGAGCCTCATCCCCATTTACAGGAAAAAACAATCCGCCCCATCACTGGGGACCTGGTACCAACGCATGGAGGAACTCCAAGCACTAGAGGAGCTCTCCCTACTGGCAGAGGGGAAAACTCAGGTTTACCTGTCGATTTGGATGCACTGGATAGTGACTACCGCACGCCCTGACTTCCAGGACTTGCTACACTGACCGTGATAGCATAGACTGGGATATTGACAGACTGGAGGAAGAAAGACATCCACCCTCCTTCTCCCTCCCCCCCCCACTCCCCTCCCCCCTCTCCCCGCCTCTCCCCCCCTCCTCCGGTGGGCCAGTGCGAGGCAGCGTGCAAGATCAAAGGTTGAGATCAGACGAGGAGCCGCCCCAGACAGGCAGGCCCGAGCACAAGTGATAGGACACGGTACACCCATGAAGGCAGATAAGGGGAACAGGGGGGGAAACTCACTGCACCGACACCAGTTGGAAAAGGGTCATCGAAGGGGAAACAATGGAAGCACAAACTAGAGTACCAAATACATGGAGTAGCAAGACACTAATAGGGGACCACGGGGCACAGAGGGGCCCACGCAGCATTCTCCACAAGCAGACCCAGCAAGGGTGACAACAACCTCACTACCCCCCCTCACGATAACCGACACCCCTAGCCTACAGACCACCACCTGGGACTGCCGGGACAAAAAAACAGACCGAGCATAGTGACCCCCCGGGGGACCCAGAACCATGCGTGTTTTGTTACACACACATCAGGACCTGCGGGTTCGCTATGGATGAGCTCATGGGTGACCGAGATGACACAACAAGATACATGCGCGATTAGACCTACGAGTCCATAAGGTTTGATACCCCCCCGGCTACCCTGATAGATGCTACTGTTAAGTAATGGGACCTGCGAGTCCCTTGCACGGCGGGTCACGATGATACACTGGGACCTGCGTGTCCCCAATGTCTGCATATATATGTACCTATCTGTTCTCGCATACCTTCTGAAGCCCTAACAAAAAACCCAGTAGGACCTGCGAGTCCACACAGCGGTTTCTTTCTTTTAAAAGTATTTTGTCTAAAACATAAAAGAATTAATATTATGCTCAATAAAAATATATTTACAAAAAAAATAGTGTTACTTTAAAGACCTAGTTCAACAGCTCATTCTTTTAACAATATTTGTATTAGAATAAGTAATTACTGTATTTATATCCAAAGACAATATTATGTAAAATTTGGCTTACTGACCATGCAACATGTAGAATATAATATAGGTGAAAGACAACAAAACCTAAAATGCACAAATAAATAAAATGAATCATGTAAAAAATGTCCAATAAGTTCAGACACAAATAAAAGTTGTTAATAAATAGTTGAAAACATGTCTAAGGATGTCAAAACAGGTGTTTGGAGCAGGCTCACACACTCACTATTCACAAATCGCTAAGGACACCATTCTAGTGTTTCTTGAAATTAAAAGCATGGGCCCTCCTCTGCATTGGATTGGCAAGGAGTATATCCTGGTCCATTATTATTAAACGCACAGTATATGGGTTCAGAGACTTGGTGATTATTTGGCCCACTGTTAAATATAACTAGCCCATCCCATTGCAAAAGAAGATAGAATGAAAAGGTAGATTCATAGTGTATGCCCTACATAGCTGCTAATCCTTCACTTCTCAGGTGAGCTCACTTATCTAGGAAAATGGACAGATTAGCCATTATAAACTACCAATCATATAGAATCAATGGGTCACATAAACAGACAGAAAGACAGACAGACAGACATATATTATGGCACTAGCAAAAGTGCAGAGGTTGGCTACAAAATTAATAAAAGGAATGGAACATATCAGCTATGAAGAAAGGTTAACCAATTTAAATCTATTTAGTTTAGAAAAACGTCGCCTAAAAGGGATATGATAACATTATACAAATATATTCGGGGCCAATACAAACCATTGTGTTGAAATCTATTCACAAACCGGACTTTACATAGGACACGAGGCCATGCGTTTAGACTGGAAGAAAGAAGATTTTGTCTAAGACAAAGGAAAGTTTTTTTTTTACTGTAAGAACAATCAGGATGTGGAATTCTCTGCCTGAAGAAGTGGTTTTTATCAGAGTCCATACAGATGTTCAAACAGCTACTAGATGCATACTTGCAAAAATAGAATATTCAAGGATATAATCTTTCAATGTAGGGTAATAACTGCTTGATCCAATGATAAATCTGACTGCCATTCTGGGGTCAAGAAGGAATTTTTGTTTCCTAGCTTGTTGCAAAATTGTGCTTCAAACTGTTTTTTTTTTGCCTTCTTTTGGATCAACAGCAAATAACAAATGTGAGGAAGGCTGAACTTGATGGACGCAAGTCTCTTTTCAGCTATGTAACTATGTAACTATGTAACTATAGATAGATAGATAGATCACAAGCTTAACTAGAGAGACACATCTGCTTGTTGTTCAATAACTCCACTGTATAATTGCAAAAAAACTGTGGGAAATGTTGATGCTTTATAAATACTATTAACCCTAAAGACAGAGTTAATTGTCCATGTACTTAACCAAAACAAAAATTTAAATTTAAGCTATAGGTTTGTCCCATCATACGTTAAGGCTTTCTCTTCAAGTGCCCCATACACATTATATATGTTTTTTTTTTTTAAAGGACAGAAAGGGTTTTAATTTAATATCCTATATGTATACCTAACATTACATTACATGTGAATAAAATGTAAAAAAATAGGAAATAATTGGATACATTTTTTTTATAATTTTGACACATCTAGTGCGGTTATTTAAAAAAGAAAAATAGATTAATCTATCAGTCCTGATTGTTAAATGCCTAATATGTCTAGGATCCAAATAAATTTTTGATAGTCATATACCACCCTCACACTAACACTATACCAACCATATCCTTTACCCACTGCTTATACTAACTCTAAGTGCATGCCTACCCTGACCATACCTTTAACCTCAACACTACACTATCCCTAACCATGGAATAGCATTAACCCTTACTTTACCCCAAACCTAAATCTACACTAAACTTAACCCTACAGCTATCCCTAAACAAAACCTTACCCCCAAATCTAACCCTACCTTAACACCAACCCCACATCTAACCATAAGGTAACCCACTGCTAATTTGGATATTATAAAATGTCTTTTACTATTTAACACAATAGATAGTCTCCTGTGACCACCATCTACTGTCTGTTTTCATAATTACACTCACTGTAAATATGAACTGAGCCCTGTTCCACAGCCAATTACATTGAGAGTTGTGATGAGCAACTGGCACAGCCGAGCATCGGTGACAATCATCTGGGGACAGGAGGGTCTCTCTGAAGCGACCTGCAGCCCAGAAAAACCATGGCTGAGCAAGATCCCTCAGTTGCAGTTTTATGAATAGAGTTAAAGGGTTGATGAGGTGTATGCAGCACTTTTTTCCAGTGCTGCATACAAGTAATCTGCCAGTCTAGGCCAATAAAAATGTCTCCAGCTGACTACCAGTATGGGACAATGCATCCATGATGAAAAAATCAGATATTTGAATGCCCTTTACAGAGTAACTTTCAGTCCTGACTTTCAGCACTGCAATTAGTTGACTAAAAATGGCCACAGCAGACTCAGAGGAGACCTAGGTACCTGGGTTAGTGGTGTGAGCAGGGATTTAAACCTTCTCACACAGCAATCTTTACATAGGCATTTACACTGATCAGCCAGAACATTAAAACCACTGACAGGTGAAGTGAATAACATTGATTTTATCTTTACAATGGCACCTGTCAAGGGGTGGGATATATTAGACAGCAAACAGTCAGTTCTTGAATTGCATGTGTTGGAAGCAGGAAAAATGGGCAAGTGAAAAGATCTGTGTGACTTTGATAAGGGCCAAATGGTCAAATGATGGCTAGGTGAATAGTCAGAGTGTCTTGTGGGGTGTTCCCGGTATGCAGTTGTTAGTACCTACAAAAAGTGGTGCAATGAAGGACAACTTTATGCGTATGGGTAAAAAAAGGCTAGCTAGTAAGATCACACAGAAAATTATTTTTCTGAAAAACATTGCTGGCCGTGATAGAAAGGTGCCAGAACACACAGTGCATCACAGTTTGCTGTGTATGGGGCTACGCAGCTGCAAACCAGTCAGACTGCTCAGGATGACCACTGTCAACTGCTGAAAGTACCTTCAATGGGAATGTGAGTGTCAAAACTGGACCATGGAGCAATATAGTAAGGTTGCTTGGTCTGATACATCATGTCTTTTAGATCAGGTTGATAGCTGGGTACATGTGCATTCTTTACCTAGGAAAGAGATGAGAGCAGGATGCACTATGGAAATAAGGCAGGCCAGCAGAAGTAGTGTTATGCTCTGGACAATGTTGTTCTGGGTCCTGGCATTCATGTGGATGTTGCTTTGACATGTACCACCTACCTAGAGATTGTTGCAAACCAAGTACACTCCTTCATGGCAATGGTGTTCCCTGGTGGCAGTGACTTCACTGTGCATAATGACCCTGCCACGCTGCAACACTTGTTTAAGAACAGTTTGATGAATATGAGAGTACAAGGTGTTGCGTTGGCCTCCACTTTCCCCAGATCTCAATCTGATTGAGCATCTGTGAGATGTGATGGAGCAATAAATCTGATCCATGGATGCCCCACCGCACAGCTTGCAGGATTTAAAAGATCTGCTGCTAATGTCTTGGTGCCATATATCATATGACACATTCAGAGGTCTTGTGGAGTCCATGCCTCAATGCGTCATAGATGTTTTGGTAGCATGAGGGGGATCTACATGATATTAGACAGATCCCTAGTCCAGATATCCAGGGGTTTAACCCTGCTCACACCAGATCTACAGGGCATTCCATCCTGTCCTATGAGCATTTAAACCCACTCTGTGTAGGATGGGACATGCCAACATCATTAAGGAGTTAATAAAATAGTAATAAATAGATACAATTCTTGAATAAAGCAAGTTATATGCCTGTGTACATTGATATTTCAACCACCACACAGCACACTATCAGGAATATGGGTATATAAAGAGCTTTTCTCATGAGTAGAAAATCTAGCATGTGATCCCCTGAAAGGTGAGGAACATCCTGGGAGTTGATAAGCAGGATGTTAAGTTGAGCTTAATATAATTTAATTTCTTTTTGCATCACTGGGTAATACGCAAAAAAATGAAGTTGGTGAATACATATTAGTGGCAATGAAGAAGTCAATTTACATAATTCATACTGAAGCTTCTGGGTTTATATTTACTAGAAAAAAACTTTTACATACCTTTTTGGCACTCAGCCAGTTAACAAAACACTATTAAAAAATTGCTAACAAATGTCAATATTTGAGAACTAGATCTGTGTGAAACATAAAGCCAATTTAAAAATAACGTGTAGAAACAGTAACAGTCTATACACCCCTGAGGAGTTGAATTGTTTGAGGCAAAAGAGCTTCAAAACATTATGTGACAAGTATTGAAAATGAAATACAAGTCATAGTTAGCAGAACAAAATATTTATATCATGAAATACTTTTTGTAATCAAACTAACAAGTCTGTTAGGTTATATAGCACATTTATTTTCCCCACTCCATATAATTTTGTAGCATTATAAGTAGTGGGAATGAAATATAACAAAAATGTGTTTTACAAAGTCATAAACTTGCTCTTATTCCAATATATATCATATTATATATGTCACTGTTTTATAAAATATTTTATTTAAATTATTAAATGTGTTTAGCCACTGACACTTACACCGAATTTTAGTGGGAGATAAAGCCTCCCTATTTTAATTGTTTAACGAATCCTAGAAAATGCATTACTGCTGTTCCTAGCCACTATACATTCATATATATGTATGTTTATGAATATCTTATGGTATTGTGTATAATATCTATGAATGTTGGCTGTGTATGTGGGTTGGTTGTGGAATTGTCTGTGTAGGTGATATGTCACATAGTGTGTTTGGTGGTGTGTGTAATTGTGGGACTGCTTGTGGTATTGCATGTGAGGCTGCTTGTGGGGGTTGTGTGCATGTATGTGGATTGTTAGTTGTGTTGTATTTGTGGGGACTATGTGTATTTGTGTGTGGGCTCTTTATGTTATTTGTATGAGGGTGAGGCTTCTTCTGCAGCTCTGTGAATATCAAGTAGTGTGGGTCATTTCTGTGGGGTCTAGTCAGGGCCTGCTGGGGGTGCCCACCGGGATATTTCATGGTGGGCTCCCCCTGTCCTGGGCTACAGTGCTGGGCGAGCGGCTCTAGAGCCGAAACCCCACCCCCAGCGCCAGGCCAATTTTCCAGGTGCCCGAAAATGGGGGCATCGAGAGAAGCCCTGTCACAGCTGTCCTTCAGTATGGCAGAGCAGGCACCTGCTTACCCTGATGTCAAGTGCCTGCTCTGCCAATGAATGCCAAAGGAGAGGAGGCAGGCGGCAGCAGTGTGGGCGGCGAGGGAGCCTTGCAGCATCCCATTCCTCCCTCGCACTCACACTGTGATGTCGGGAGCCGGAATATGACTTCATTCCTGGCCCCGGCATACTAATCAGCACACTGTAGGAGTGAGGAGCTGCCCCACACTGGACCCCAAGGAGGTAGGGAGGCTAGATGTCTGAGTCTGTGTTTCAGTGAGTTTGTGAGTGTTTGACTGTGTTTGACTGTCAGTGAGTGTGTGTGAGTGTATCTGTCAGTGAGTGAGTGTTTGTATGTATGTCAATGAGTGTCTGCCTGTGTGTGTGTGTGTCAGTCAGTGAGTGTGTGAGTGTTTGACTGTCAGTGTGTGTGTCTGACAGTGAGTGTCTGCCCGTGTGTGTCTGTGTGTGTCTGTCAGTGAGTGAGTGTATGTATGTCAGTAAGTGTCTGTCAGTGAGTGTATGTCTGTCAGTGAGTGTCTGTGTGTCTGTCAGTGAGTGAGTGCATGTCTGTAAGTGAGTTTGTGTGTGTGTGTGTCTGTCAGTGAGTAAGTGACATGAGGGGGTGGCAGAAATCCTTGCACCGGGCCTGAGTCTAGTGGGGTCAAGGTTGGCCAGGTGCAGGTCAAGGAAAGGAGCTGAGATAGCTATTGTGGGTTGCTCTTGTCCAGTGCAGATCCCCATTTTCAAGTCCTAGAAGGAAGTGATCTGAGATAGATTTCTCTAGGTGCTGCAATGTGTAAATTGAGGATTGTCCCTCACCACCTTCAATTACCACTCGGTTTGCGCTAGCAGATATCTGAAGTCACTAGTACTCCTGATAGGCCAGTGACTATTTGGCTCTGGCAGCATTTGAGTGCCGTGAGTGCCATGCATGTTATATGTACCATAGGTAGTTGACTCCTCACCTAGAGTATCCTATCAGAAGAGCATTGTGTCACAGAAGAATGCAGAAGGAGATCGAAATATAGGCTCGAAACACAACGCACTCCTGATGAAGTGACAACCTGCATGTGTGTGACGATGTTGGAATATAGAGGAACTCAAAGATTGCAAAAATTAGGCTTGGAACGCGATGCACTCCCAGAAAGGGAGGCGATTGCTTGTGTTTAGCCCCAATTATTCCCTATTAAGGGGGTATATAAACAGGAACCTTAACATAGAAGACCATTTGTGAAGAAAAGTGACATCAAGAATGGGAAGGGTCAAATTTAGGGGTCCTGTAGCTATCAATACCAGAGCTGGGTGCAATAGCTCAAAGATATGTGCGTGTTCCATTGACACTCTTGCACAAAATATTTGTAAAAAAAAGTTTTTTACACTATCAGGTTTTTTTCTCTCCATTTCTAAGGATACTTGGGGATTTAAAAGACCCTTGTATCACACCAAGTATAGTGTATATTTGCAACTTTTTATTCAATTAGCGTTTCAATATTATCTTGTGTATATAATTTGAAATTTTTCTATTACCCAAGAACCATGAGTATCTGCCTCCTCACATTGAGATTTTTTTTAAACTGCTCAGAGATTATAAAAGATTTTGAAAATGTGTTCATTCCCCATGAGACTCTGCCCACTCATAGTGGGTATTTGCCCGTTCCCTTCAACACTCTGATAAACATCCCAGTCAACTAAAGTATCTTCCTGTTCACCTTGAGAACCATGAAAATATATACTTCATTTACAAAATATTTTGTTTACAAAAAGGTAAACACTATCACTGTTTTTTTTAAATTATTTTATTGAATTTATGTAATGTGGTTGGCCACTGCCACGTACACCAACTTTTAGTGGGATATATAGCCTGTCTATTTTAATTGTTTAATTGATCCTAGTGAATGCATTACTGCTGTGTCTAGCCACACTGTATTGTGTTAAAATGGTAATGTGACTTACATGGCAAATAGTGTTGTATAAATTATATATATATATATATATATATATATATATATATATATATATATATATATATATATATTTATTTGACTTTTTGCGAAAATCTACTATAGACTGGTTAAAATTGATAAATGTCTGTCATGGCTTAGCTACATATGAAAAAAGTTAGTTTAGAAATAAAACCATGCATTCGCAGTAAGCTTTGTTGACCTATCATGGGGTTTAAGACAGGGGTTATATATGTCTTTATAAAAACCAGTGGCACACATATTTGTAAATAGTAAGACATAACTTGACATTGTTAGGTTACAGTGAGAAATCATATAGTCTTTTCTTAAAGAAACAAAATGCTATTTAGAACTGCAGGGAAGAAAGACCTTTTAATCTGTATAAGATGCATTTGAAATGAATGACAGCACTCTTTGTTCACACATAGCAAACAATATGACTTGCTTGCATCAAGAAAACATTTACACTTTTATTGATCCAATATTTTGCAAAATCATCGCATTAATAATACAATGGTGTTCAATGTTAAGAAAATACAGTGTACAGAGTCAAATACTTTATGTGTACATTGAAATAAAAAATAATGTATTATGGAATAGTAAATGTTATCATCCAATGTAAGTTGTATTGTATATATTCATCGAGGAAAAGGTGCATTTTTAATATCCCCATTAAAAGAACACTCTAAGCACCATAACCATTACCGCTCGCCAAATACAAATACCAAATACATCTTTACTAATGTAGATGGATCTGAAGGGGTCCGAGAATAGGTGATTGTAATTCACATGGTACAGTAGTGCTTCTTGAATTGGATGTTCCCTGATGTGCCTAAGAAAACATCATGTTACATCATAGGCGGCTCACTAATTAGGTGATTAGGTGTCTGCTTAATGCAATATAGATATCAAAATACACATAGAACAAAATAATATATATATATAAAGAAAAGCAGTACCTTGCACTCAGGCTCCACAGTATCTTAACCGGGTGCAGCACCAGGGCTCAAACATCCAAATAGAAAAAATGGTTGGTTGCACTCACGGATTTCCATAAAATATAACTTTTATTCCAATGGTTAAAACAGATCAACGTTTCAGTCCATCTTGTGGACTTTCATCAGGATCACCAATGATCACCAGTGATCCTGATGAAAGTCCACAAGATGGACACGTGAGCTATTTCCCGCCGTTCGGGCCTAAAAACGTGGGGGTAGGCTCCCTCTAAACTTACTCGTACTAATACATGCTCGTTTAAACGAATTCAGTATTCGCACAGAAACAAACGAACGCCCGGCACTTTTTCACCTCGTTTACTTATTCGTACTTTATTTACGAATAAGCTTGAAGTATATACATAATATTACTACCGGTATTCTCTTATTTCCATGCGGTCACCAAGGACCACTATATTTCGTATGTTTTAAAGTTCAAACACCATGCTCTAACACATATTCGGTTATATCTTATTGAAATAGACTACAGTATGCACTTAGGCCTATTTTACACGAATTCTACCTGCTTTTATGTATATTCCCTGTTCGGTTACTATTTGATGCCTACTCATTAGTTTGGTATTATATTTAACTTGTTTAAATACCAGCCTTTTGATTTTCTATCAATGTTAACCGGCTATATTTTTAGTAAACTAAAAACGTCCACTGCTATTTTCAACATACGGTTCTATACATATATTTATATACATATATTTAACTTATAACACTACATCATTTTTTAAAACACTGCCATACGTCACATATACAAATAAATAATTTGCCTAAACATAACACCCGGTACATTAAACACCTGTACTATGCATTTCTCATATAATCACGCCGCCACATATTTTTGACTTTACAGAGTGCTTCGGTTTCTCGCTTTCCGAACTAAAGTTGTTAGTTTCAAGGTCTTTCATTACAGGAACAGGTACGGTATTTCACCACTTGAGTCATCATGGTCTAAGCCAAAAAAAATAAATAAAATTCATTTAAACTATTAATTTTCCAAACATACCATCATATCTGTTGTTAACTATGAATATTTTCTTCGGTTAATCATTAAAGCTCCAGTATTAACCTAGGCTTCCACCGGTTCAACACGGTTAAAACCTACTACGTCTAAACAAATTTCTGTACGTCTAAACAAGGTATAGTTCACTATTTCTACTTACAACTGTTCATACAAGACCTCACGTGGTCTCATTGTTTCATTACTACTTTTTCAAAGGCTTACGCCCACGGTACGTTAACTCTTTATTTTTCTTCTACATAGACATACGGTCATACGGCCTTCAGGCTCTGGAATAACACCAAATCCTGACCCGGTACTCAGCCATACCTTCAGGTACTTACGCCCTTCCCAAATACGTCCATTGTCCAACCCAAGGCCTCATTCAGCCTTCTCCGAAATATCTAAATCATCCCAGATCCCTCAACGCAGGATCACACGTGGCGCCCCTAACACAATACAAATCATACGCCACCACGATACGCATAAATACATCAACATCTGTCTTAAATCCCCAGGATTTTCCTTCGAGGACAACAAGAAGGCAAGACTCACTACATTTAAACTACCAAAAGGCTCCAGAGACCATTTGCGACCAGTCAAGGTTAGTATCCACACACCACTCCAGTCAAAACATTATACCCTTTAGTATACAACAGAACTGGCTACAGGGTCTAGGCCAATGCCTTAGCTCACCCTATTAGGAAATCCTATCCCGCGAGGCCTTCCATCCCCACGCCACCTCAACACGGAGGTACGGCCCCACGCCCAAATCATAGTTAGAAGCCTCGCATGCCCTACTATAGGGCTCTAGTCAGGGCCTCACCTGTCACGGCCACACGTTTTGATCTCTTTACTGTCATCGAGAGGCCAACATCCCGCCACCACGTCTGTGGCAACTACGTCATAAGCCAAATCATAGGTAGAGCCTCTCACCGCCACTTGGCATTAGCAGGGCCTCACCTACCCAAACAGTCAACAGTTAAACTCTTCGCTTCGGCATCTAGCATTACAGTCCAGTTCTTCCATTTACTCCCCCTACACACCCCCAACTTCCTTACTCCCTTACTAATATATCTTCACATAATAATTCCTTTTTAGAATGTCCCAAGAACCAATGCCAACTGAAGAACTGACAGAAGATATACCGTTCACGCCAACCAGACCCGAGTCTCCAGGCGATTCACTCACCCTTTCAACCCCCACGTCCTTGAGAGCATGGACTATTCCCAAAATTACGGCCGAACTTAGGCTCTGGGGAATCCCCTTTCCAGCCACAGCCAGAAAAGCTGAACTTTATAGGCTACTGACCCACCAAGCCCTCGAGCCTAGGCCAGGCACTAGCTCTCAAGGACAACCACCAAGCTACAGCACGTCCAACCAGGATACCCTGGCAGAGATCTTGGCCAATCTACAGACCCTCAATAACAGGCTATCTAAGGTGGAGAGCGCCATCTCCTCCCCAGGTACTACCACGGTAGTCCCAGACCCTATCACGGTAGCCCCAGCCCCTATCACGGTAGTCCCAGTCCCTATCACGGCTGTACCCGACTTACCAACATGCCCTCCCCCCCACAGCACCAGGCACAGCCATTACACCATTTGAGTCACCAGCACACTCCATCCCTGACTCTATCAAGAAAGATATCCTAGACGGGAAGGACGTGTGTCTGGTGTCTCTGCTCATAGCCTCTCAGGATGTTCTTGAGAACAAGGCTTTCAACTATGGTGACATTTCTGTGGTGCTCAAGACAAGGGATCCCAGGCTTAACAAAAAATTGTCAATACCCCAGTTTGTGATAGCCTTCGGGATCTATCGAGACGTTATTTGCACGGTGTACCCACACAGGAGAGAAAAATTAGACCTTTATCTGCACAAGGTGGTGGATCTAGGCATCAAGTACGGGGGCTCCTCTTTCTATGACTACCACAAGTCAGTGTCAGCGAAGGCGGCGACCCATCTGAAGCAGTTCAATATAAAAATGAACTGGGGTCAGATGGACACAGAACTGTTCTGTCGCCACTTCGCTGGACTCAGGCCCCCGGCTTGTGCCATATGCAACTCGACTTCCCACATGGCGGACTTATGTCCAGTCGAAGCAGATCCCACCACCTCCACCTCCACCTCTCACTCCACTTTCACACCTCACTCCACTTTCACCCCCTACAACAAATCATCGGGTGGTCTTCGGGATAAGCTAGGTAGGCCCATCTCCTTTCTAGGGAAGGCGCAGGTGTGCAATAACTTCAACGCAGGCTCCTGCAGTTTCAGTGCCTGTAGACTATTGCACATCTGCTCCATATGTTTCAGGGCACATACAAAGACCATGTGCCCAGCCAGGTTGTCACCAAACAAATGACTAACCGACATAAACATCGACAACCTGGTTTTTTATCTCCGGTCTCACCCTAGCAGGCATCTGGTGGATTATCTCACCACAGGGTTCACTAAAGGTTTTCTCACGGGTATAGTAGCCATTCCACCAGGTACACTAGAATGCCCTAATCTCCAGTCAGCACGTTTAGACCCAGTCTCCACAGACTCCCTCATTGCCTCAGAGATCACCAACGGGTTCATGATAGGCCCCTTCACCTCTTCACCATTCTCCTCCTGGCGCACTAACCCCATTGGTATTGCTATTCACGAATATTCTAATAAAAAACGGCTAAT
Source organism: Pelobates fuscus (assembly GCF_036172605.1). Lineage (NCBI taxonomy): Eukaryota > Metazoa > Chordata > Amphibia > Anura > Pelobatidae > Pelobates > Pelobates fuscus. The sequence continues at coordinate 367,725,625 of NC_086317.1, forward strand.
TATTGATTTATCTGCACCGCACTCCTCTTTTGTTCCTAGTATAAACGCACTCATTCCAGCAGACGAATTTTCACTTCAATACGTAACCATCGACGATGCCATACAGTCCATCATATCATCTGGTAACCGACCCTGGCTTAACAAAACGGACATTACAAACGCTTTTAAACTGCCCATGCACCCCTCACTCTGGCACTTACACGGTATTAAATGGCGTGGGAAATACTACTTCTCTACACAACTCACTTTCGGTTCTCGTAGCAGCCCCAAACTGTTCGACATTTTCACAGAGTCATTATGCTGGCTGCTTCTGAACATCACCAGGTGTCACTCCGTTATCCACTACCTCGACGACTTTTTACTTATAGAGCCAGGGTCACCATCACCCACAGCAATCAAAAGCACTACTGCACTATTTGCCACACTTGGAGTCCCTTTGTCCCCAGCCAAAACTATAGGCCCCACAACTAAATTGACCTTTCTGGGGATAGAACTGGACTCGGTTAACCTCAGAGCTAGCCTCCCTCACGACAAACTGGCACGTTTGAGAGGGGAGATAGACGTGTTCCTGCGGAATGATGTTTGCACTAGGAAGGAACTTCAGTCCCTTCTCGGATCCCTGAACTTCGCCATGCGCATCATTCCGCAGGGAAGATCTTTCATATCCAGACTTCTTTGCCTGATGCACGGAGTTCCGGACTCTGGCACAGTTTCTTTGGACCACCACGCCAAGGCTGACTTAGCTATGTGGGGGAAGTTTTTGAAGGACTGGAATGGAATCTCCATGTTTATCCCCCCTCTCTCCACCTCTTCACCCATCTTCCACACAGACGCAGCAGCCAATACCGGTTTTGCAGCCATTTTCGGGAACCACTGGTTCAGGGGCCATTGGCCCACTGATACGGATGCCTTGCCAGGATTCAGAGAGACCTCAGCACTATTTGAAATTTATCCCATTGTGGCGGCCGCACACACCTGGGGTCATCTCTGGTCTGGCAAGGCAGTCAAATGCTACTCAGATAACTCGGCAGCTTGCGAAATCGTTAACAAAGGGCGATCATCTTCCCTGACCATCATGCGGCTGATTCGCAAGCTGACCTGGTTGGCAGCATCCGGACAGTTTCACTTAGTTTGTTTTCACATCCCGGTATTCACAACACGGCCGCTGACGCTCTTTCTCGTTCTCAATTTCAGGCATTCTCTCAGGCACTCCCAACGGCTCACCTACAACCATCCAGGACACCACGGTTCCACGAACTAATCCTGGATTAAGCACACTCTTGAACCACGCTAGAGCACTCACTCACCAAGCATTATCACCAAACACGGCTATCACTTACAATAGGGCACTTAATATATTTAATAAATTCACTGCAGAGTTCGGTTTACAAGGTGACTTCTCTATTCAAACCATGGTGGCTTTTGCCTCTTTTTGCCACCTACACCTTAAACTATCTCACAACACCATTAAACTTTATCTCACGGGGGTCCAGCACCACAGCCTCACCTATTTTCCTAACAACACTCCTTTCCTGTCTTCATACCCCATCAAAAAGGTTTTGAAAGGCATATCAAAGGTTTCACCTCCACTCACTTCCGTTAGATTACCTATAGATGGGCCTATCTTCAGGTCACTTAGCAATCTCCTTGACACAGCCCCATTCGACATCGGCACTAATACGGTGATCAAATCTGCCATATATCTCGCTTTCTACGGTTTTCTCAGACCTAGAGAGTTCACCGTAATTTGTCAAGGAGATATCAAGCTAAGCCTTAAAATATCACATCTCACTAAACTAGAGGATCACTACCTACTTTCGATCCCTACAACTAAAACCAACCGGTCACTACACCCTACTATAATTCCTCTCTTCCCTACTGATAATGCCTGGTGTCCGGTAAAAGTACTAGACCACCTTCGGTCAACTCTGCACGGTCACCTACCGGACTCTCCGCTCTTAACACTACAAGGGCACCCGTTAACTACAGCAAAATTGATGGTTCATATCAGAACTCTATTATCTAAGCTCAGACACAACCCGACTGCATTCTCCGGGCACTCCTTCCATATAGGAGCCGCCTCTGCAGCCTCTAGCACCAACACACCGGTCCATATCATCAAGAGACTGGGGCGGTGGAAATATATAATATATATATTAGGCATGTGCATGGGGAAAATTATCGGTTCGGTTCGGCATTCCGAAATTCGGAATTTTTGCAATTCGGCACTTCGGCACTTTGGAACTTCGGAACTTTGGCATTTTGGAACTTTGGCATTTCGGAACTTTGGCATTTCGGAACTTTGGCATTTCGGAACTTTGGCATTTCGGGACTTCGGGACTTCTATTGCAGCCGCTTAGTAGATAACTCCCTAATTCCCAAGTAAAAATGACTTAGTGTTAGTAAATTTTGCCCCTACTCGCTATACCGCGAGTAGGGGCATGTCTAGTAAACAGTTTAAAAATCTAAAAATAAAATAGGCCCACCCCGGCGGGTGGGGGCCCTAAAGTAAAACGATGGGGGACACCTATTGTCCTCCGCTCCGGCCCCCACCCCTGAGCGGTGGGTGGGGGCCCTAAAAAAATGTGTCCCCCAAGGTGACTAGGGGTCCCCAAACCCCTAGTCACCCCCTCCCCCCCAAAAAAAATTATCCCCCTACCTATCCCCCTCACCCTAAAAATAATGAGGGGGGACATTTAACTAAGAACCTGTAAAAAAAATAACTTACCATTCCATGTTTTCTTTCTTCTAAAATCTTCTTATTTCAGCCTCAAAAAAGGCAAAATAAAAAACCATAATAACCGAGGCAATTAAAAAAAAAAAAACGAGCACAAAAAAATAATAATCCTTCTTCACCCATGGAGGGCTCCGCACAGACTAAGCTCTGCAGGGCGGGGAAGGCTTATAAAGCCTTGCACCGCCCTGCAATTAGGCTCAGAGCACTCTGATTGGTGTGTTTAAGCCATCCAATCAGAGTGCTCTGACAGGTAAATGAAGAGACTGACAGGTAAGTCTCTACATTTACCTGTCACAGCACTCTGATTGGTTGGTTTGAAATCCACCAATCAGAGTGCTCTGTGTCATTTTACACAGCGTGGGAAAGTTCTTTGGAATTTTCCCACGCTGTGTAATTTGACTCATAACTCTCTGATTGGTGGATTAAGTAAGTTGCAAGTTATAGGGCTATAAGTACAAGTAGGATATTGCGGTTTCAAAACATACATTTTTTAAATTTATCAATAGTGACATTGTAACACTATTATCTGTCATAAATCTCTGAATAACACCCCACATGTACATATTTGTTTTAAAGTAGACAACCCAGGGTATTCAATATGGGGTATGTCCAGTCTTTTTTAGTAGCCACTTAGTTACAAACACTGGCCAAAATTAGCGTTCATATTTGTTTGTGTGTGAAAAAAGTAAAAAACTAAATTTAACGCTAATTTTGGCCAGTGTTTGTGACTAAGTGGCTACTAAAAAGACTGGGCATACCCTATTTGCAATACCTTGGGTTGTCTTCTTTTGCAAATGGTATCCCATCATGGGGGTAATTCTCATTCCTGGGCTACCATACGCTCTCAAAGGCAACATAACCAACCTGGCCATTTTTAGTGTAAAAATATTTGACCCATATATTTGACCCTGTAACTTTCAAAACCTCTACATGGGGGGTGCTGTTATACTTGGGAGACTTTGCTGAACACAAATATTAGTGTTTCAAAACAAGAAAACGTATCACAACAATTATATCATCAGTAAAAGTACTGTTTGTGTGAAAAATGCAAAAAAAATCACTTTCACTGACAATATCATCGCTGTGATATGTTTTACTGTTTTGCTGTTTTGAATCACTAATATTTGTGTTCAGCAAAGTCTCCCGAGTAAAACAGTACCCCCCATGTACAGGTTTTAGGGTGTCACAGAAAGTTACAGGGTAAAATACAGTGCTAGCAAATTCAATTCTCTGTACTTTCGGCATGGGTTGGCAGGCAGGTCCCCAAATTTCAATCAATAAAATTACTTAATTATGTAAAAATATTACATAAATATGCACGTAGAATTTAAATATATATATATATATATATATATATATATATATTTATATTTTTTTAGTCTACGTTTATATTTATATAATTATTTATGTAATTTTGTATATGGACATATGTATATTTCGTATTATTTTTATTTATTTATATATACATAGATATATATACAATTTCATTCTACGTGTATTTTGATATATATATATATATATTAATATCAAAATACAGTTAGAATAACATTTTATATAGATATTTAATTTTTTTAATTATTATTATTATTATTATTATTATTATTACATATTTTTAAATTTTTTATTTAATTTAAATTACTTATTATTTGTATGTTATAATATATATATATATATATATATATATATATATATATATTTATTATTAATATAAAAATACATGTATAATTAAATTACACACGTATATATATATATATTTATATATAATAACTATATATATTGTGTATATATATATATATATATATGTATATATATTATATATATACGTGTGTAATTTAATTATACATGTATTTTTATATTAATATATGTACAAAATACTATAAAAATACACTTAGTATGACAATATATATATATATGATAGATCATATTTATATACACATACATAATTATATTTTTTTTATTAACATTTACATTCATTTTTTATTTTTATTTTACACTAGCAGGGAGACTGCCTGTCAGCACAGGCAGTCCCCCTGCAGGCAGACACACGGACACTTATTGTGACCATGTGATCGCTCTGTTGAGTGATCACATGGCTCCAGGGGTCCTAATCCGCCCTGGGGAGACTTTCTGGGCTGCAGGCAGTCTCCCCACACCGGGAGCACCGCCGATCGCTGCCGGGGGAATGACTGCGATCGGGTAAGTACATAAGACCGTTGTGACGGTTCAGGACCGTAAGCTATCGGCAACGCTAAAATGCCGATGACGGTCCTGAACCGTCCTCAGTCGTTAAGGGGTTAATCAAATAAGATTCATATTTTTAAGCATCCAATCTCACGAATGTGACTTTCCACAATAGCTGTCAGAGCTTGGTAAAAAAAAAAAAAAAAGACAATTTTGGGCCATTTCTGGCATTTTAAGCCACTAATAACTGTAGTTATTCTATTTACTAATTGTAACTTAGGGAATAAGTTGTCTGCTCCCTAACAAGGCAAAGAAAGTTGAATAATGTCATGTTTCCAATTATCAACTATTCTAAATAGATTGAGAGATTTTTAATAAAATAGTATTTTTTACATTTAATGAGAATGTAATTTTACACACCATTGTGAACAAAGGCGGTAAATACTTTGCTGCTTCAAATTATCCTTATATATCTAAATCATATACAAGGGTGTTTATCTCAAACAAACACTAGAAAGACTAACTATATTTCTATTTCATCTATTATTATTATACAAAGTATAACAGATGTATCAGATTTTACTTGTTAACATTTTTAGCACAACAGCACCTGATGTTGTTATATGTCTATCATTGAGATGTAGATTCCAATACAGCAAAAAGAGGTGTTCTTGAGATACCACTTCAATTGCTGTATCAACATAACATTTACTATAATGGGATCCATGTCACTAATGACAATGTCTTGGAATTGCTATCAATTAATGTATTCCGTAAAAGAATATCAGAGGGTATCCAAGCTATACAAATCATAAACTGTGAGAAATGTTTCATGGAAAAAAAAAAAAAACAAGCAAAGACAAATGCCAACACCATCACCACAGTGATTACAGATGATGCTGATAGAATATCTGCAACCAATTCTAGCCAAATACTTGGATAGCTGGACTCTACAACCAATACTCTACATCAAATACCCTGGTAATCTACAAACACAACCTCCAGCAATGTATCTAAGGAATGTAAACTTCTACAGGACTTTAAAGACTTTGGATTACAAATACAATTAGGATTACAATTACTATCAGAACCCATCCAAGAATATTTTACTCTGGAACTTAATGTTCTTTTTAATTCTTTCCCAGACAAAAGCTTTGCTCATATTTAACCAACCATCTTATACATACAAAGATCACGCTAATGATGTTTTACCATTACAACAATGAACAAAGACACTGGGAGCATAAAAACTTAAAGACTGTTGGAGAACTTTGGTTTACTAATTTGAGGAAGAAATTCTCTACAATGCCCCCATTTGAAAGGAGAGGGTGTTCTGGGCAAATGCAAATATTGTATTTCTCAAACTGTGTACTTTGTCTTTAAGAGATATTGCAAACTGACAAGGTGTTAGAAATGGAACATATTGTTTTTCATACATGTTTCTTTAAGCAATAACCTTTTACCTACTTTCAGTGCATAATATGTTTATGCCATTTTGTCCCAGACTAGGTACAATAACAATAATGCATAAACAAGCTTCAAGGCTATTATACGACTCTTCCAGTACATAAGACACTGTGGTAACCCTAAATAGATAAAGATGTTCAGACTTTAAGATGCCATATTGTCTTAAGTCAGGGAACTTCCCATGACGTGTGCACCCTTATGTTTTTACGGCTTTGTATTTTTGCCAAGTTAAGGGAGATCCCTAGAATTAACACAAATAAAAGAAGTGTTACTTTTAAATATATGAGCTATGGTAACCCTAAAATGAAGACGCCTTAGGTATAAATATGTTTACCTTTTAAATGTTAACACAGAGAGAGGAGAGATTTGGAGACAGACACTGCTCCATCTTACAATGTCAGAGAGGCTGACATGATGACTTGTTCAGGAGGGTATGTTAATATATTAAGATATTGCAAGCATATAATTTAATCTCATAAACTCTGCTATAAATTATTGTAATGGATTTTATATGTCTATATTTTTATTTAATAAAATATCTAGACAACAAAACTTTATTGCTTCCAAGACAATCCTTATTTTATATTGTATTCTCAATTATTTATATATTTTAAATAGAGGATCTCTTACTGACTATATAAAATTATGGCAAAAAAAATATCTGTACAGTTAGCCCTGCTAAGTTCTATGCTTTAAGATGCTATAGTGGTAAATAAGGGAACCAGCCACGGTTACAAGCTAATATAATAGAATTATACAGATCTCATAGAGATCAGACAGTATCTTATAATTTACAACCTTCTTCAGATAAAATGACCCAAATAGAAAAAAAATCAAGAAAGAAATAGAAGCTTGGAATATTTAAAAAAATAAATATACTTTAAATAAACTGAAAGCAAAACATGACGCGATGAGGAATTATGCTATTACAATTCTGGCCAATCAGCTGCGTGATAAGCAAAGTCAGACTAAAATAGCCTCTCTCATTAATGAAGAGGGCAAGAAAGTAATTAAACCATTGGATATCTGTAATTTATTTCCTACTTTTTATAGTAAATATTAAAGAAGACCCTTAAACCCACCAACCATCTGAGGATAGCATAACTCAATTTCTTTCTAAAATACAATTACTAATTGAACTCAAGAACAAAAGAATAAATTAGCTGAACCAATTTCCACTGCAGAAGTGGTACAAGTTATTGAATCCTTACAACAGAAAAAAGCCCCTGGACCAGATGGGTTCCCTAATGAATATTATGAAAAGTTCTTTTCCATCCTCTCCCCTCAAATGGCTATATTATTTCAATCAACAGTAAAAACAGAATCATTACCTTCAGAAATGCTGTCCGCTAATGTTGTTACACTAGCCAAACCAGGGAAATCGCCTACAAAATGTGCAGATTTTAGACCAATTTCATTGCTTAATTCTGACATTGAAATAATGGCAAAAGTATATGCAAATAGATTAACTAATATTCTCCCTAGTATTGTGCATAATGATCAGGTGGGATTTGTGAAGGGAAGACAAGGAGCGAATGGAACTCGAAAGCATGCATAAATTAACATCAAACAGTTTATTATTATCATTGGATGCCGATAAAGCATTTGGCCAGCTTAACTGGTCATTTCTGCATGTTGTACTGAAGAAATTTGTGTTCCCTTTAGAATTTCTTTCAGTAATCAAAGTATTATATGATAAACCAAATGCTAGGATATTCAACGCAGGGTTCCTATCCGACCCATTTGTAATTACAAATGGAACACGACAGGGGTGTCCTCTCTCACCCCTGTTGTACATAGTAGCATTTTAACCACTAGCAATGATGATCTGCTTAACCCCAGATATTCATGGTATAAAAGAAGACGAAAGAGAGGTAAAAAATCAATATGTTCACGGACAACGTTCTGCTGGCTGTGACGCACCCAAAAATCTCCTTATTAAAATTTCACTCTATCCTTACAGAATACAGTTTTTGTTCTTACGATAAGTAATTTTTTTAAAAAAACACAAGCTATGGGGATCAGGATGGAGGAGGACTATTACAAATTTACGAATGATTTATAATTATGATTGGAGAAAGGATTATTTGACTTTCTTAGGGGTGATACTACCGTTTTCCCTTACTCAACTATATCAAATAAATTATATTAGGTTGTATAAAGAAATTTCTATAATTTTACCACATTGGAGAAAAAAGTTTATCTCCTGGTCAGGTAGAATAGTGGCGGTAAAAATTTTGATATTACTTAAATTGCAATATCTATTTAGAACACTGCCAATAACAGTACCAAGGTCTTATTTTCAGAAATGACAGAAAATTATCAATTTATTTATATGGAAAGGTAAACGTTCTAGAATAGCATTTAACATATTAGGCAAATTTGTACAGCAAGGAGGCATGGGATTGCCACATATACAATATTATTATAAAGCAGCAATAATCAATAGTATACTATCTGCTCATCAGATTCATAATCCACCACAATGGTTACATATTTAAAACTATTGGCTGAATGGGATGAACCTTACAGATTTAGTTTGGTTACCACTCTTAATACCTGATTTCAATTATAAATTCTGGGTTCCATGTGGAGTCACGCATATATACAAAATCGAAATTATGTAAAGATAGGAAATCATCACCTTTTTCAGACATAGAATGCTTTTATACAATGCCGAGGATAGCTCACTTTTCATATCTACAAATTAAATCATGGTGGTCGAATGTATCAAAACAATCCTTAGTTGATGAAAAAATTCAAAAATTGACATATTTTGAAACAGTTTGTTTAAATCTTAAACCAATAAAAAACAAACAAAAAAAAAACCATATCTATATTATATCAAGTACATAATTCCGATATCCACAAAAGTCAATACAGCGGAAGGTTTAGAGAGAATAAGAACAATAAATCTACTAGCTCTGTGCCTGGCACCCTGACTGGGTACCTCCATTAAAGGATGCTCCTAGCGTTTCCTGAGGACTCCAAGCACTCTGGCAGACACCACAATCACCGAATCAGAGAGGCATATAAATCCTCTCAAGCCTAGGAATGCTGTAGACAGTTGAATAGTATCCATACGAATAGGTTTTCAATCCTAGCAGTCAAACTGGAACAGCATACAATAAATCCTTCCCCAATAATGAGACAACACTTCACTTTGAGGGTTAAACAGGAACTCTCTTTTATTCCCAACCCCCAAACACATTACAGCCCACAGGGTTTTGCAGAACAACCAATAAACACATTACAACTCATACAATGCAAGTACAGCGGCCAATCAGACACAATGGGACAATAGAAACACACCCAGCATATTCCTCCCCTCTGGTTAGGAGATAATTGAGTCAATTACTGTATCTACTCAATTATCTCCAAGCTGAAAAGTTACACTTTTTATAAATTTTTATAACTTTGTGAGTTAACATCGTACATACATAAAACGTATATTATTTTAACCAGTATAACTTGGGGACAAACATATCCAAAATTCACTTGAATAGGTTGAGGGGTTTAACAGTTAGGTTGAAGACCTTTGTTTTCACTTGCAAGCATGGCTTTTCCTTTTCAAACCAGTTCCCACTGGTTTGGCAGTGTCCCTGGGACAACACCCTGCTGGAGAACAATGGATCCAGGGGAAGGGAAGAGGAAGTGTCCAAAAAGTTTCAGTATTTCCCTTCACTGTTGTTAAAAGGCCAGCACAGTACAATAAAGTACAATACGTCCAAATGCAGTTCTTTAAAGGGTCCCATCTTCCCGGGACCATAATCACTGGGCAGGAGGCGAGCAAGCAGTCCCCTCCAGGAAACTGGGGCAGACTCTGGTGCAGGGTCCAGTCCGCTACACTCTGAAACTGTAAAAAAGGATTTCACCCAATCCTATTAAAATAGTTGAAAGAATGCACCATAGAGTATAAGTATCCAGGAGCTAAATCAGTAGAAGTAGATATATATGTATGTAGAGATAGGTATAACCTTAAACAAAGAAATTAGTGGTGGAATAAAAGACAGGAAATCACATAAATAAATCCCTTAAATAAATCAATGGTATTAAGCTTAACCCCTTAAGGACCAAACTTCTGTAATAAAAGGGAATCATGACATGTCACACATGTCATGTGTCATTAAGGGGTTAATAAATATTCAGTCCAATAAAAGAGTCCAGATTTCAACTGATGGTCCCAAATTGTGGAAGATTACATTGGAATCCACATCCACAAATACCGTCCTTATGATCTAATATGCTATGTGGATTCCAATGTAATCTTCAACAATTTGGGACTATCAGTTGAATTCTCGACTCTTTTATTGGACTGAATATTTATTAAGCTTAATACCATTGATTTATTTAAGTGATTTATTTATTTATGTGATTTCCTGTCATTTATTCCACCACTAATTTCTTTGTTTAAGGTTATACCTATCTCTACATACATATATATCTACTTCTACCGATTTAGCTCCTGGATATCTATATTATATGCCCAATTGACCCAAAACTTGAATATTTGCTTATTGCCATGTGTTAAAAAGTGGGAACAGGATATAGGTTACCCGGTAACTGAAAAAATGTGGTTAGAATCCATTAATAATGTATAGGAGAAAGACCTTATGTGCATCACATTTGGAATTGAGTCATAAGCTATTTTATAGATGGTACATGGTATCTACTCGGTTAACAAGGATATCTCCTTCTAAATAAGACAGGTGTTGTCAGGAAGAAGGAACTATGTTGCACATTTGGTGGAGTTGTTCTAAAATTAAATTATATTGGCTTGAAGTAACATCCCTTATGGAACAAAACACAGGAGTCATAATACCTAATACACCTGCAATTTTACAAAGTTATATTCCAAAAAAATCGAATACTTAATTTTTCATATATTAATCACAGCACTGACTTTAAGAGCTAAATATTAGCTATCAAAGGAAAACCCAACAAAGCACAAACTTTTAAATAATATAATACAGACAGGAAAATATGAGTGTGTGATAAGACAAGATAACCAGACGTAGAAATATTGGCAAATTGCTTGGAATAAGTGGTTTAATAAAAATCATGTGGTTTAATGAAAATTCATCTGTTTTCCCTTTTTTTCTCCTTTTCCTTTTTAATAACTAATAATATTAAGTATTAAGGAAGGAGAGAAATACTGAGAGATTAACGGTAAAAATGTACACTTTAATAAATTTTGTATATAATCATGACGGTAATTAAAAATGTATGAATTGGGTAAAGGGAACATGTGAATGCAAATTAGATTTATAGTGATAAATGAATGGAAATCTAGAGCTTTAAAGTTATGCTATTACTAAAATACACAGTAACATAACTACCGAATAATAACCACTCCTCCCTTTCTCATCCTTTTTTATTATTTTTTTTATTTATATTAATTTTTGTTGTTAATCTGTTTTTGTTGTTAATCTGTTTTTCTTGTTAATCTGTTAATTTGTATAAAATTTGTGATGCATCTAGATATTTAGACACATAATGGGATATTTGTACAACAATCTAAATATAAGCAAAAATGTATCTAAATGTCCAATATAAAGAATAAACTTGAGATGTGAAATATTGTATGTCAATAAAAAAAAAGACCAATAAAAAGTATATAAAATAAAAGTTAAATACCATGGATCTACAGCAATGGCATGACAAAATTTATTTTTTGTAAATCGTGTGCATGCAGTGTTAGCTTGTGTACACAATTTAGTAGCTCAAGGTCACAAGATAGTTAATGCATGCACACATATTTGGTATTTTGTGGACACGATATTGTTAACTTGAGCATACTGAATCAGGAGATAACAATATAGTGGGAAGCAGGGCTGGTGCCTCAGTAAGTGCCCACCTCTCTCCTTGCTCTATCCACAGCCTCAGCTCCAAAATGGCAGTGGCGATGGCCTGCCAATCCAATTATTTAATCATTTAACAGTTAATTAGAAAGTTTACTGAAATAGCATATTTACCTTACAATGCAAAGTTTCCTTCCAAAATGTAAGAAAATCATGTTGCTATCTAACAGGAACATTTATAATTATTTAGTAGACAGGGTCAGGCCCTTTTTATTGGAAGACATTTATACAAGGACCTTACCTTATCTGTTCTCTTATTTCTGCTATCTAACAGTTATACTGTTTCATTTTTTATTTTAACTTTTTTTCCTGAAACAAAACATTTTTGAAGATCTATATATTCATTTATATAAGTATACCTACATGTTTTTCAAACTAGCTCATTGCATGTGCAAAAAACAAAGTAATCAACATAGGATCAACATACTAATGCATTGGAGATTTATCAATTTTAGATTATCATAAAATGCCATATAGCAGGAAATTAAAACATGTCCATGTATGGCCCAGTTTGACTGAAAAAAAAAAGCAAAAGCAAGAGTATACAAGTATTTTTTTTTTATGTTTCAAAGTTTTAGATGTAATATAGTAATGGCTTAGGTAAACACTTTCTTGTAATTTTATTCACCAGTTAATGCATTCAAGAAAGCAAAATGAAATAGCCTCATTTTATTGTCTCTAGATATTTACTAATGAAAGGTTATCACCAAAAGCATTCATCCTTAACAGACTCTCTGCTGTGCTGGTTGTTAGCAGGATTCAGTTGGCAAATAAATCAGTTAAATCTCAGAGTTTATCTGGAACATTAAAGACCATCTGAGCTCAGCATGACTCAATTCCTGTATTATGTATAACACATTAGTAAACTGAAAGTTTTCTTTTTTAACCTATGATATCACAAACATGCTTATATTTTTACTTAGTGTCCTTATGGAAAAGAAGACTTGGGTATTAGAATGTCAAAACAAATATCATATTTAAATTAAGCATACCATAATCCAAGAACAATTCTGTAAATGTAAAGCTATCTTTACAATTATGTAGCAAAACACATGCCAACCGAATGGAAGAGTTTATTTTCTGATTGGGGTTTCCATTACCTAGAGTTCTAATTTTTTCTGCCGCCCACCCCATGTGTTCCCTTTTAAAGGTTATTAAGTATGTAGGGGTTTAGAAAAATACCACAGTACAAAGCTGTTACATGTGTATGGGGTTATGTAGCCACAGACAAGTCAAAGTGTCCATGATGTCCACCACTGAAAATATAAACCTACTGACTCCTGTAAGTGCAAATCTGCTGGAGCACAGATACATTTTAACTGTATTGCACTATTGTATGTCTTATTGTTTGTAGATCTTTAGCTGTATCCTCCACATTGTTTTTTGGTTACACCCAATTATTATGGTATTCATTCGATCACAGCCAATTTGTCATCATTTTTAGATTTTCACCTTCATTAAAGTATGCACAAGAGGCATATTCTTACATTAAAGTCACCAAGTCAATTTTACAACCAATGTACCACATTGAATGGGGAGATCTTGGATGTAACTCTACACTGTTACACTGTAACGCCATAAACAAGACTTGTTCCCCCCCCCAAAACAAAATATCTTGGAGTACTCATCTACTCCATTAAGGAATAGCAATAAAAAATATGCATTTCACTTAAACTCTCATATTTTTGAGGCCCTGCCCCTCCCTTTCTACAAAAGGGGAAACAAAAAAACTTTGCAGTTGTAATTCGCTGGCTCAATTCTTATCTATGAGAGAGAGAGGTGGTCGATAGGGGAACTTTCACAAAACAAACTATTTAGCCATCCTGTTTTAGCAATTAACTTCTTTTTTAGCCCATTAACTCTCAACTTGCTGTAATACAATGTTCAGCATCACGGGCAATTTTTAAGTAACTTTCTCCATCACCCTTGTTAGCATAATATTTCATATTTTATCACCTTCCTCTGTAAATTCTACATAACAACTATTTAAGAGATAACCTTGCAGGACAAATGGTGGTTCATTCTTGAATATTTGTTTTGCAACCAACATACATGTATTAATCAAAAACAACACATTGAGATTTCGTTGCTCATATTGTTTAGCACAACTTGTATACTACTTGTGCAAAAAGATTAAAGGAGTGGTGGTTACATAGGATGGGTTACTAGTAGAGGTAATACAAACTTAAATCAACATACTGGAAAACAAACCGCAATGCCTTAACACTTAATAGTTTCAGCTAGAGCACATTACATGCGGAAATTATTTATTAAAGTTCATACTTAATCAAGGATAGTACTGCAACTATTTTACCATTTTGATTAACTAGCAAAAAACGTATTTTATAAGGAGTTTGTTACCACCCCGGAATGTCTGTAGTTCCACTAGCAACTGAAGTACTTGCATCCTTCTTATTTCTTTTAATCATTTTGCACATTGTGACAATCCACACAAACTGGGTAAAAAAGAGTGTTTTACTTGTACTTTACTAGTCCAGGTAATAAACATGGCTTGTGTAGAAAAAAAAGGGAAAAAGGGATGCAGCTAAGAGCTAAAATAAAAAAGAAAACAAACAACAGACCATTGGAAAATTAAAAAGTGTCTAAATAAATTTTGGCCTATACTTTTGCAGGACCCGGTTTTAGGTACTGTCATACCGAATCATCCTTCCATTATTTACAGAAAAAGTCAAAATTTAAAAAATCTTATAGCACCCAGCTATCCAAAGAAAATTAATATCAATACAAATAGCACATGTCGACATAAGGGATTTAAAGGATGTTCAATGTGCAAAGTATGTTATCGAATGAACTTGGGTGAATCCTTTAATTCTACAAGTTTCATTACTCAAACTAGTTTCACCATTAAATCAAGTATTGGATGCCACACAGACTATGTTGTGTATGTACTGCAGTGTCCGTGTGGCAAACAATATGTGGGAAAAACTAAAAGAATCCTTAAGATTCGTCTCATGGAGCATATTAACAACATCAGAAAAGGTATGACCACCCATTCCGGTCCATTGCAATTTGTGTCCTTCTTTCAATTGGAGAGATTTTAAAGGTGTAGGCATTGAACAAATATCCCCCCATTGGAGAGGAGGGGACAGAATTGTCTCAAAGAGAAACATATTGGATCTATCGATTAGATTCCTTAGAGCCAAAGGGGATGAATGTCGATATAGATCTAGCTTGTTTTATGACATTATACTGTCCTCTCTTTTCTTTCTAGATAACATTCGTTATAAGGAAACTGTTAAAATTTACTTGATTTTCTGGAAAAGATTTGCATCTCTACTCTAAAAGGATTTTTTTTCTTTTTCTACTTTTATTTATTCTCTCATATTTATATTTATATATTTTTTGTATCCATAGGAGAAAACCTAGTTTCTATTGATTAATCAAATTTATAATCACTAAATAGTTTTCATATGCTCCGCTATCACATTTTCGGGGTCTCTGTTTGATCTACAAAAAGTTTTTTAATACAAAAGACTTTTACTAATGTAAAATACTTTTTTCTTAATCTGAAAAACTATATGTTTAGTTTACAGTAAATTTTTAAATATTAAATTTGTATTTTCTTCGTAAATTGGGAATCTTTAATAGATGGTAGCATAAACAATTTCAGTATTATCATCAAGTGGAAATATTCACTTTATTTGTGTGTAATGACACATAACATAAATACACATGAAATATATAGATTAAAAAAAACCTCTTTATTAAAACCTTTATGATGAGAGATGCATTGTTTTTCTTTTCCCATTGTATTTCATTTTTATGTAATTTATTATTCTTTTCAATATGAAATATACATAATGGAAAATTCCTTCATACTTACCGTAATTTTCTTTTCCTGATAATTATACATGGCAGCATTTACTCTTGGGTAGCTCCTCCCCTCACAGCAGAAAGGACAGGAAACAGAACTCTGAAACTGGTATATATAGATCCTCCCCCTACCCATCAGGCAGTCTTTGTAACTAGCTTCACCTCCTATAGTACATGGGTGGGACCGTAATGCTGCCATGTATAATTATCAGGAAAAGAAAATTACGGTAAGTATGAAGGAATTTTCCATTTTCCTGACCAATTCTACATGGCAGCATTTACTCTTGGGGAATACCCAAGCAATACATAGAGGGAGGGACAGAGTTCAAAAACAGCCAATAGCTATAAAACCATTATTGAGCTGTATAAATCGTAGAAGACTTTACAAAGCCAAACAAGAATCAATAGGAAATTGTCATAAAAATCTGCTCAGACAAGACAAATTTCCCCTAGAGGCTGCAAGGTCAGCAACCTCCTGGCATTCAATACCAGAAATATCCTGAATAGATATAGAGTCAGATAGGAATTAAGGCCATAAAAGCATAAACTAGAGAAGAAAAATGTTACTGATATAAAACCGAATTGATATCATCAAATCAAAACCTCAACAAAGGCATAACTTCCAGTGATCATACTGTAACACGCAGATAAATGTTGGATGAGAACGGAGACCCCATGTTATTAAACATGGGGAGAATAACACTGAGAATCTTACTACTTTCTGGATGTATTTAATAAAGACGATTCACACCGCTTCCTCTTGCCTTGTGAACTACTTACCTGAAGCAACAGGAACAAATCAATACCTGCCTGTCAGAAAGGGGCAGAGCCTAGTAGAGAAATAAGAGTCGGTCATTAAAACACTGCAACAATTACCCGATGTTGCTAAATTCAGATTCACAACCTCACACAGTGGACGAATTGATACAGCAATGATCAGCCACAGGAGATAAACTAATCACATTACTAGGCAAAAGGCAAGAAGAACCATATACAGATTAGTTGAGGAAAATAAAGAAATATCGGTATGAACCATAGAATTTGTGGCAACTAATAATCAATAAGGAGGCTAACCATGTCAGTACCTATATTTGTAAAATAGTACAGGTTATGCCAAACAGTTTAATCACATTTACTAGAGACTGTTGTGCAACATAAGTAAGATATACATGGTAATAGAAAATATACACACACATATTAGGCAAGATACTGATGGGAAGGTGGTAACCAGAGGCACATTATACATTGTGGCAACAGACACACAATAAGCAGGGCAGTAGAAGATATTCAATTATCCCTAGGAGAACAACCACATACTTCCTCTTACCTTATCCTCAGACAGTGAAGAAGGACTTATGGCAGAGCCTATGGTGATAATAAGCAGCTTGTTATATCTGCAAGATATCAACCCCAATCCAAACATATAATCCACAGGTTGGTCGCAATTACAGAACCTGTTTAGGGATTTCCACTATTGTTCAGGTAGCAGGTGAATTTTTACCTAAAATAGAAAACCTGGTAGGAAGGACTGGGGACTGGAAAGACCTTAAAATACATGCAATTCACAGCATCAAAGTTACCTGAGCATATGAGCCTAAAATAATACCATTATTGCAGAAAGGAATTTATAATGTTCCCCTTCACAACAGGGGAATTGGTCAGAAGATTCTGATCATTAACACATTAAGAACCAGAAGCATGACACTCCTGACATATACGAAAGGGATTGCCAAACTTTCAGGACCCCAAGGGATAAAAGATAAGATTTATGCTTTAAGGAAATGAATTCAGATTTAAAGACTAAAAGGTTATGACCAGGTGAGAGAAAAAAACAATATTAACAGCTTTTAAATCAGGTAATGGCTTCAGCGTTACCTACTTGTGAGATCAATTAGCCCAATTTGTACTCTTGCAACTAGTATGATCTACTTAGCTGTGAATTAGTAATCAGCATATATCTAAAGGTAAAACACTGTCACCAATTAAAAAAAAACATTCCCTATCTTGGACAGAGAGGAGAGGATACCTGGTAATAGAAAATCTATTGTCTCATGAATAATTACATAGATGTGCACCCACAAAAAAAAATAATTAACATTGATTCTGTGAAACAGTACCATGCTTCATTTTGGAAAATCAGGTCTCCTTCTCTCCTGGGAGAGGCACTCAGACAGGTTCAGTAACACCTGCAATCTACCTGAAGTGATAAAAATGTGTTAATTGCTTATCCTGAAACACCTGTGGGAGAAGGAATCTAATACAAAGCCAACAGCAGTATGTTCCCTTATATACTTCATTTAAAAAATTGAAATAGAAAATCCACAGTAGGCAATAATTACTTATCCAGTTACTAGTGCATTAGTATTTGCTAGAACTGGGCAGTGCTACATTTCAGCGCAAAACAGACCTTAGATCATTCGTATATACTAAATCTACCAATGCCGTATATAAATTGGGGTTATATAATAATACCAACCTGCATACAGATTATATGAATCACATACATTGTGAGAGTTACTAACAGCACCATATGCACAGATATATCAGTTACATATACGGAGTCTGTTTAAACAGAAATCATACATAGCCTACCTCTGCTATATACAGTGACACTATGCCTGTACACATATTAAGATTATATGAATGAGCTAAATTGAGGCTGTGTTCTAACCGAACTTCATGCACATATTACACCAGTCATATATACTGAGGTTGCGACTCACAACCGACATAGAACCAGTATTAGCTTGGATTCATATAGCGGATGTGCCCTATATCATTCACACATATTGTGTTTCCACTAATACATCAATCACATAGGGAACAGATACACTGAAGCAATGTCTCATATAGAGCATGTAGAGGACATATACTGAGGCTGAGTTTTCACAGCGACTTAGAGCATATAAAGAACACACACTGAGGCAGAGTCTTCAGATCAACTCATACACAGCCAATATAGTGGGTACAAATACTAAGGCTGTGTCCCCACAGCAACTCACACACAGAGCATCTTTATAGTAACTCACACAGAGCCCATAGTGGGTACATATACCTAGGCTGTGCTCGCACAGCAACTAACACATAGAGCAGGCATAGGCAACCCTCGGCACCCCAGCCATCCCGGACCACACCCTCCACGATGCTCTGCCAGCCTTATGGGGGATGCAGTCCACAACACCCGGAGCGCCGAAGGCCGCCTACCCTTGACATAGAGCATATAGTGGATACATACACTGATGCCGTGCCTATACTGAGGCTGTGTACACACAGTAACTCATACATAGAGCATATAGTGGATACATATACTTAGGCTGTGTTCTAATAGTAACGCATACATAGAGCATATAGAGGATACATATATTTAGGCTGTGTTCTAATAGTAACTCATACATAGAGCATATAGAGGATACATACACTGAGGCCGTGTTCTCATAGTAACTCATACATAGAGCATATAGTGGATACATACACTGAGGCTGTGTTCTCACAGTAACTCATACATAGAGCATATAGTGGATACATACACTGAGGCTGTGTTCTCATAGTAACTCCTATAGAGAGCATATAGTGGATAAATATACTGAGAGTGTCCTCACAGTAACTCATACATAGAGCATATAGTGGATAAATATACTGAGGCAGTGTCCTCACAGTAACTCATACATAGAGCATATAGTGGATAAATATACTGAGGCAGTGTCCTCACAGTAACTCATACACAGAGCATATAGCGGACACCTACACTGAGGCTATGTCCCCACAGTAACCCATACCTAGAGCATATAGTGGATACAAATACTGAGGCCGTGTCCTCATAGCAACTCATACCTAGAGCATATACCGGACACACACTGTTCATACATTAGAGCATGTAGTGGAAACATACCGATGCTGTATCACCACCAGTTCATGTACAGATACTGAGGCCCGGTGGTCTCCTGTGCAGCATATTCTTCCAATGTCTGCAAAGGCCTGCTTATTTGTGATAATGCACAGATAACAGCAATCAATGCCACATACCTTGATAGAAACAAGTGTGTGTGTGGACTTGGAGCTAGGTTTTTCAAAACCTGTCATATACATATGTGTACTTCAAACAGACACCCAGGAAGGTTCTCTTACCTTGGATATTCCTCTGACCCCAGGCTGTGGAATTCCAGCAGACTTTGTACAGCCAGGATATCCATTATTAGCACTCTTTTTCATAGCGTCTCATTGCATTATCAGCACTCCTTTGCACAATGCCTCCTTGTATTATCAGCACTCTTTTTGCATTATCAGCACTACTTTGCGCAATGCATACTTGTATCATCAGCACTCTTTTGGGTACATATACCTGCACCAAACAATATAAACTTACCTAAAATGCTCACCACACAAATCTCCTAAATGTGACCTATTTGTTAGAAGGAAGCCTAAAATAAGCAGCTGGGAGGGACTGAAAGAACAGAGACCCAGGTGCCTATACTAGTTTTAATCCAAACTACTAATGCACTCACCTGAACCGTTGCAGGACTGAGTTTCAGCGGAAAAAATGGGGATTTGAACAACTGACAGCCTAAACTGTTTAAACTACAGGCTTCCATCTGTACCCCATATGCCATTCATCATCACCATACAAGGTGGAACACAAATAATAGGTATACCCCGGCAGTCACAACTCTGTTGGGCCTCATGTATGCAGTGTACCGCTGTCAACCCTTCAGGGAGAGTTATGGGTTAGACTCCGGATTGCTGAAGGAGGTACCCAGGCTGGTAACTCCTACACATGTACCGTTTGCTGGGTCTCCAGGGATAAGCTTAGACTCAACTGGGTCTCATATATGCAGTGGACAACTGTCATTACTTCCAAGAGACAGACCCCTGGATGCTGAAGCAAGTACCCAGGCTGGAAACTCTTACCGGTATGCTGTTTGCTGGGCTTCATGCATACAGTAGATCACATACATCCCTTTAGGGGGTACCCAAGCTGGCCTGTTGCTGGGTCTTCAGGGATAAGAGGCTGAACCCTGGCATGCAGTGGACCATTTTCATCCCCTTCAGGGAGAGTTTGGGTCCAACCCCCGGTCACTAAAGGGGGTACCCAGGGTAGCAGCTTTTCATCTTAGTGCGTATTGCTGGGTCTTCAGGGCTTAGAGGCTGAACCCTGGCATGGCTACAAAAATATAGCCTGGTGAGCATAAAAGAAAACCTTGGCCTGCAGAAGCAGACTCCTTCCAAACTGCTTGTGAAGGACAGGAAAAAAGACTGCCTGATGGGTAGGGGGAGGATCTATATATACCAGTTTCAGAGTTCTGTTTCCTGTCCTTTCTGCTGTGAGGGGAGGAGCTACCCAAGAGTAAATGCTGCCATGTAGAATTGGTCAGGAAATATTGTTAATGCACATGTATATAACCAACTTTTTATATTCAATCTTTTTACATCTGCAATACTAATACTCTTCAAGCATCAAATGCTCATTATGGAACATTTACAAATTCACAGTTGGAACTCATAGACGTTCAGGACGTTTCAACCGGAACCGCAAAACCAGAAGGAGGAAGTGGAATGCACAAATGGTCCGGTGGACCGCAAGCCGAACGGACCCGCGAAAATCTACACCAGCAATTATATACATCAGCTGGTGTCATTACCAGGTCCAATGAAGATTGATCTACTTCTCTGCCCACCAATGAAAGTCCTTTGGAGTCCAGGCACACCTGATTGATCTACAATCAACTATTTCTACAATATGTATTTAATGTGACTGGGAGGGGGTGATTTATATACATGCTTGTTTCATGTACCATTGCTGAATTTGTTCTTATCTCTGATGAAGTCCACTGCGTTGGACAAAACGCGTTAGATTTTATTTGATTTTATTTCATTTTTTTATATTTTATTGGGCAATTGTGCCTAGATAAATCTCTTTTTTTCAAAATTTGGTTCCTGATTGTATCCTGAGCCTTTTGAGTCTGCTTACTATCCACCATCCTCCAGTGGAAGCGGTCCAGCAATATCCCTTAGTGGATTTCAAGGCGCATATTTCATTCAAATCTTGTGAGTGCAACCATTATTGCAGTGTGTTATCTAACCCAACTGTACATCACTATGTGTTGTTTGTTTTCTTTTTTATTTTAGCTCTTAGCTGCATCCCTTTTTCCTTATTTCTACACATCTGTTATTGAAGAGGTCTGAGTGGGAAAGACCTCTAGGGAAGCTATTTTGTTCTTATTAAGTTAAGTACATTTTATTCATATATGTGATATACGAATTATTTCTTTTTGTTACAAATAAACATGGCTTGTGTGTTTTTAAGTAATCCAGGCAACTAATACCTGGCTCATTAATTTAAATCATTGACACCCGGTATCTGTTCCGGCTTATTATTATTAACTTCATTCGTCACTTGCTTTCCAGTACTGGTCTGTCATAGAATTTTTTCTAATAACCAAACTGGGAGCGTCATACAACTGGTGTTTACACTGTATCACAATATGCAGACTGTAATATAAATTGGAATCATATATAATATTGAAAATATTAAAGATTCTTCTGTCATTATGGTTCTTAACATATAATGCAACAACCAAAGCACTTTCCTGTGCAACATTAATTTGTGCTTGACCATAACAATTATTTAAGTGCACCACTGTTCCTGTTAAAGGATATTGGACCTCATAGCGGTTGTACTTTTTTGCTATTTCAAGATTGTTGCTCTCTTAAAATAAAACATATTCTGAGAGCAACAATCTATACCATATAACATGTAACAAAGATAATTGTTTCAAACATATGAGAATATTATTCTTATACTAGCTAATGAGATCTGGATAATGAACAATTTAGTTAACGTACCAACAGCAGTTGTAATAACTTAACATAACATAAGGAAATTCTACAGGTGTCTTACAAGAGAATCGATTCTGATTAAAATATTATTTTAATTTTTAATAATTTTTTTTTTAAATCAATTTATCAACAAATACAGAATTTATAGTTAAAGAACTATTGCATATTTTCATTCTGAGCTGCAAACACAGATTTCAAATATACAGAGACTGTAATACCCAAAAGATATAAAACCTATTGAAAAAGTTTAATACAATATGAAACATAAATCAAAGAACAACGTAAAGAATTATAAATAGAAAAGTTTGGGGACATAGTAACATGTAATACACTTTTACCATCAAATAATATCTTTATCAGACATTATTTAGAACCCACATATTATACAGTGTTTTATAATTTTACAAAGAAGATAAAACAAACACCCTCAGATTGCAATATCTAATATCGTCAGATCTCTGCTTATTAAATTGACTGGAGAATCTGGACATACAGAAAAGGAATGCTGACTGTTAAAAATATGCCCAGTTATTGTTACCTCCCCATTGATGATGATTTGTGAGACCATGGTCTCCATCTTTGGACAGTTTTGACATCAGGATTCACTCTGAGCACAGTTAAAATATTGGCTACGCACACGAAGTGAACACAAGTGTCATCTTGGCTGCTCCCTGTCCCTGATACATGGAAATACTCACATCAGCTTCCAAAAAAAGTCATTCATTCACACTGGAATTTTTTAAACCACATTTTCTCTGGCTGTCTTGCACACAATCATTCTGCATCTTATTTAACAATTTCTGAGCTTTCATATATCCTGACTTGAACATTTAATTCAAGTACAACACCATTCTGTGTGTGTGTGTATGTGTGTGTGTATATGTCTCATCCTGTACGCCAAATTCAATTAATAAGCCAGGGGTGTGCACCACTGAAAATGGAAAGAATGAGGTTAAGAGCAGCCTTACAATTTAAAACAACTCTTAACAGTATACAACTTTATACAATTGGTGAGAAGGCTTAGATCTGGATAGAAAATACTTTGTTTTCTAAAACACTGGAAAGTCATCTGCTTTCCAATAACACTGGAAAAGCCGTACAAGCATACATCTACAGTGCATTTACCATCCATGTCGTGGGCGAGGGAGTCTACTGTCCCAACCAGGGATCAGTATTTTGGGTAATTGCTGAATGTGCAAAATATATCAAAGTGCCCTAAATGAGTGCAAAACATCTTGTGGGAAATAGTGTGTTTAAAACCCAAAAATAATTAACTTACAGTAAAAAGATCGATGTAGTGTAGTTAATACTCCATGTGAAGGAACATATAGGAGAGAAAAATGTATGTAGGGTAATATTTTACGACAAAAGAGATAACCAAAAGAGGATTGAAATAAAATCTGCTGTAACTGTAATCGCTCAATTCATAAATATGACTTTGCTGTAGCTATAAGTGGATAGACAAAGTCTTTATTAACAGGTAAGTAAAAGATGACAATCAGCTAAGGATTTAAAAGCCACCGTAATAGTCCGTCACTCGATGCGGCTGCCGGCTTTTGATGTTTTTAATAATCAAGCTAAGTTTAAAAGTCAAATTTAAACAAAAAAAATACCCAATAAAACTGGTAGAGGAAGCTAGGAAGAAGCCATTAATCATAATCAGGAAGATCTAGTCTTAAAATCCAATGCACCTAAAGAAACATAGAAACATAGAATGTGACGGCAGATAAGAACAATTCGGCCCATCTAGTCTGCCCGATTTTCTAAATACTTCCATTAGTCCCTGGCCTTATCTTATAGTTAGGATAGCCTTATGACTATCCCACACATGCTTAAACTCCTTTACTGTGTTAACCTCTACCACTTCAACTAGAAGGCTATTGCATGCATCCACTACCCTCTCAGTAAAGTAATACTTCCTGATATTATTTTTTAAACCTTTGTCCCTCTAATTTAAGACTATGTCCTCTTGTTGTGGTAGTTTTTCTTCTTTTAAATATAGTCTCCTCCTTTACTGTGTTGATTCCCTTTATGTATTTAAATGTTTCTATCATATCCCCCTGTCTCGTCTTTCCTCCAAGCTATACATGTTAAGATCCTTTAACCTTTCCAGGTAAGTTTTATCCTGCAATCCATGAACCAGTTTAGTAGCCCTTCTCTGAACTCTCTCTAAGGTATCAATATCCTTCTGAAGATATGGTCTCCAGTACTGCGTACGATACTCCAAGTGAGGTCTCACCAGTGTTCTGTACAATAGCATGAGCACTTCCCTCTTTCTACTGCTAAAACCTCTCCCTATACAACCAAGCATTCTGCTAGCATTTCCTGCTACTCTATTACATTGTCTGCCTACCTTTAAGACATCAGAAATAATCACCCTTAAATCCCTTTCCTCAGATGTTGAGGATAGGACTCTATCAAATATTCTGTACTCTGCCCTTGGGTTTTTATATCCAAGATGCATTATCTTGCACTTATCCACATTAAATGTTAATTACCACAACTCTGACCATTTTTCTAGTTTACCTAAATCATTAGCCATTTTGCTTATCCCTCCTGGAACATCCACCCTGTTACAAATCTTAGTATCATCAGCAAAAAGACATACCTTACCATCAAGACCTTCTGCAATATCACTAATAAAAATATTAAAGAGAATGGGGCCAAGTACAGATCCCTGAGGTACCCCACTGGTGACAAGCCCAAGCTTCGAATATACTCCATTGACTACAACCCTCTCTTGCCTGTCACTCAACCACTGCCTTACCTATTCAACAATATTGGAATCCAAACTTAAATATTGCAGTTTATTGTTAAGCCTTCTATGTGCAACAGTGTCAAAAGCTTTACTCAAATCTAGGTAAGCAATGTCTACTGCACCACCCTGATCTATAATTTTAGTTACCCAATCAAAAAAATCAATACGATTAGTTTGGCATGATCTCACTGAAGTAAACCTATGTGGTCTCTGATCTTGAAATCCATGTGTTTTTTGATGCTCAACAATCCTATCCTTTAACATGGTTTCCACCACTTTCCACACTACTGAGTAAGGCTTACTGGCCTATAGTTGCCCGACTCCTCCCTATTACCTTTCTTGTGAATGGGCACAACATTCGCTAACTTCCAATCTTCTGGGACTACTCCTGTTATCAATGATTGGTTAAATAAATATGTTAATGGTTTTGCTAGTGTACCACTAAGCTCTTTTAATAGCTTTGGGTGTATTCCATCAGGTCCCATTTACTTATTTGTCTTTACTTTTGACAGTTGAAATAGAACCTCTTCCTCTGTAAACTCACTGGTAATAAATGACTCATTATCCTTTTTCTTAACTGAGGTCACTTTCCTTCATTTTCATCTGTAAAGACCGAACAAAAATATTCATTGAGGCAGTCAGCTAGACCTTCATCCTCTTCTACATACCTTCCTTCTTTTGTTTTTAATCTAACGAATCCATGTTTTTCATTTATGTATCTAAAAAAAGTTTTGTCCCCCTTTTTTACTGACTGTGCTATTTTCTCTTCTGTGTGTGATTTGGAAGCTCTTATAACTAACTTGCTTAGCCTCTTTCTGCCTACTCTTATAGATCATTCTGTCTTCCTCACTCTGGGTTTTTCTATAATTACTAAATGCTAACTTTTTGTTTTTTACTATTTTGGCCACATCTGCGGAGTGCCACAGTGGTTTCTTGAATTTTTTGCTTTTACTGACAAGCCTAATGCAATTTTCTGTTGCCTTCAGTAGTGCAACTTTTAAATAATCCCATTTCTCTTGGACTCCATTTAAATGTTTCCAGTCTGATAATGACTCCTTTACACATATTCTGATTTTAGAAAAGTCTGTTTTTCTAAAGTCTAAAACTTTTGTTTTTGTGTGGTGTGACTCAGTCACTGTTCTTATATTAAACCACACTGACTGATGATCACTGGATCCTAAACTTTCACCTACAGTAATATCGGATACCAAATCTCCATTTGTTAACACTAAATCTAGTATGGCCTCTTTACGAGTTGGCTCCTCAATGACTTGTTTTAGAGACAATCCCAGTAGGGAGTTTAGAATATGTGTTCTCCTGACACAAGCAGCTATTTTTGTTTTCCAATTCACATCAGGAAGATTAAAGTCACCCATGATGATAACTTCACCCTTCATTGTCATTTTAGCTATTTCCTCAATTAGTAGATTATCTAACTCTTTAACTCTCCTGGGGGCCTATAAATCATACCTACACAAGTTACTGTGTGATTACCAAATTCTAACGTAACCCAAACGGACTCTATGTTCGCCTCACTAACTTGTATTAGGCTAGATTTTATGCTATCCTTCACATACAGGGCCACCCTTCCCCCTTTCTTGCCTTCCCTGTCTTTTCTATATAAAGAGTACCCTGGTATTGCTGTGTCCCAGTCATTTTTCTCATTATACCATGTCTCAGTAACAGCGACTAAATCTACACTATCAGTTGCCATTATTGCCACAAGTTCATGCATCTTATTCCCTAAACTGCGACCATTTGTAGACATGACTCTAAGCTTATCATGTTTTAACACACTTGCTACAGACACCTTCTGTCCTTGTTTTGGGGGACAATTGGATTGATGTTTTATCACCCATTTGCCCCCCCCCTACCCCCCCCTCCTAGTTTAAATACATCCTAGCAAAACCTCTGAACTCAATATGGGAAATATCTCAATATGGGGAAATATCGCACCTATTGTATTAGATTATAATAGCAATTGTAGAAGGATAGCATGTATTATAAATAAACATTGGCACGTTTTAAAAAAAGGTAATGAACTGCCTATCCACTTGTCTATCCACTTATATTGGCCACAGTGAAGTCTTACTAACACATTGAGAGCTTACAGTAAGAGCAGACTTCTCTCCTTTCCTCTCTAATTGTAATTTTTATTTCAACCCTCTTTTGGTTTTTATGTTTTGTCTTACAATATTACCCTATATACATTTTTCTCTCCTTTATGTTCCTTCATATGGAGTATTAACTACACTACATCCATCTTTTTGGTATAAGTTATTATTATATTTGGGTATTGAGTGTTTTTACACTTGTTTAGTGCACTTTGATATATTTTGCACATTCAGCAATTTTTGCACATGATAAATGTTACTTTCTTAGGGTGAAGTTATATATTGTGTATTATAATTTCACTCTATTTGTGTTATATATGAATTTTGTCTTAAAGACACAGCACAACATATTTGTTCATATATTTTGAAAACAAATTTTACATATATTTTTATATGTATTGTATATAATTTTGTCTTTTTTTAATAATTAACATTTTTATACTTTCCTAAATTTTTTAACATATTTGTATTACTTTTTTTTATAAAGGGTACTGGATATCAAATCCCATTTATCTGTTTTTTTGGTGCCTCATTCTCATTTGTATTACATATTAATAAGTATTAGCATGTTATGATCTTTTCCCTTTATGTATTGGTTTGTGTTGGCTAGTATTGTTTTTTTAAAGCAGGAAATACTAAATGTGGATGTCTGAAGAGACTCAGAATGTGCATGATAACCAGGAGTGCGTGATCATATAATTGTGAAAGACGGCAGTTGAACATGTCCAAAGTGACGCTAGAGCACATATTTTTATTTTTTTCATTTTTCATTTATAAATCTTTACTAGTTTTCACATATAAATTGTTAAAAGCAATTAATGTTAGCGTCTTTTTAACCAAATGGATATATTGTATTGAATGCAAATATACAGCTTATAAATATATAATACTAAAAACAAATAAGAACTCAAACAGCACAGCTCTCATCCACACAACCTTGTCAACCCCCCAAAATACAACATAAATAATAAACACATTAGAGGTCATACAAAGGGTTCAACAGTCTGTAGATAACAAAATAATTGTCTTTAATCGAGGAAGGTAGTTCCATCCCTATTATTTTTGCTTCTTACAACTCTATTATTTGATAAAAATACATTTTTGGGGCACTATTACAACATTTTTTATTTTTATTTCTTGCCATAGCGATGACTCTGCTTTTTTCAGCATCTGGCCATGCACAAGTTAGCTGCAAGAAGTATATTGATAAATAAATATTTAATATATTTATCCATAGTTGGATCTATAATCTATATGCAATATAAAAGTTTGGGGATTCAGCTCAGAATTTTGATTTAGAATAATCTGGAATAATTCTGATAACTTATTTTAAATTTCAGCAAGATTACACCATTCCCACCATATGTGAAGTAATGTGCCATCCTCTATGCTTGAGCACATATTAACATTCTGAGAAGATTGAAGATTCATTTATATCAGCACCATGTAGAACCATTGAGTGAAGAAGATATAGCCTATGCAGAGAAGGATAAGCAAAATGGCCACCAATGACTCCAGTAAATTAGCCCTATTTAAAGAACATTGGGTTGGAAGAATAGGCTATTGGTAATTGTTTGCATTTGGCTTTTTATTTGACGTAATTGTGACCCTGAGGAAGTCCACTGAGGTGGAGGAAATGCTTTTGATATTTTTTTTATTTCTTATTTCTTTATTTCTTTATTTCTTATTTCTTTTTCATATATTTGTTATTTTGTGCTGATTTGTATGCAATACATCACTTTGAAATACTGGGAAGATTCTTCATCCAACTGCCAACCTTTGCCCATATTGTTGGTGGAAAGGAGGTCAAGAAAGGTGATAGCCCCCAATTCTTAACCATGGGAGGCACCCCAAAGTGTATAATTTTCTGTGAGTGGATTTTTGTAACACAGATTGGGCTATACTTTGATATACTTCACCAGGTGATGTTTGTTTATCCCATTATATAGATGCATAGCTGAATCCCGATATTGTGTATGTATATTTGTGCTGATAAGCGGGGTGGTGATTTGGGAAAAATAACTGGAAAGCTGCATCATGTACACAAAATAAAGTACCACTACAAAACAAAGTCTATCTTTACATTACAAAATGAAACACAATAGAGACCATAGTAACTTGATATTTATGGTGATACAAAACATGGAAGCAAATTGGAGAGTAGAGATGTCGCGAACATAAAATTTTCCGTTCGCGAATGGCGAACGCAAATTTCCGCAAATGTTTGCGAACTGGCGAACCGGGCGAACCGCCATAGACTTCAATAGGCAGGCGAATTTTAAAACCCACAGGGACTCTTTCTGGCCACAATAGTGATGGAAAAGTTGTTTCAAGGAACTAACACCTGGACTGTGGCATGCCGGAGGGGGATCCATGGCAAAACCCCCATGGAAAATTACATAGTTGATGCAGAGTCTGGTTTTAATCCATAAAGGGCATAAATCACCTAACATTCCTAAATTGTTTGGAATAACGTGCTTTAAAACATCAGGTATGATGTTGTATCAATCAGGTAGTGTAAGGGTTACGCCCGCTTCACAGTGACAGACCAAACTCCCCATTTAACGCACCGCAAACAACCGCAAACAGTCCATTTGCACAACCGCAAACTCCCCATTTGCACAAGTTTGGATACCAAGCTAGCCATGTCCCGTTCCTTGTCCTGACTGATGTCATTGAAGGTCTCTTCCTCCACCCAGCCACGTACAACACCAAGGGTCTCCGAAAGGTGACAACAAGCCCCCTGGGACGCCTGCTGTGTTTGGTCTTCCACCTCCTCAAAGCCACCTTCCTCCTCTGACTCCTCTTCTTCAGACTCCTCTCTCTGCATTGCCTCTCTCTGCGTTATTATAAGGTGTGTTAAGTAGTACTATTCCTATCAGTTAAATCCCTGTTATGTCCCCTACCAGGGGACGTGTATATGGCATCAATTTTAGGAACCGGGAGATGGAAAAAGATGCTTGGTCGGTCCTCCTACTTCAAATTTGGGGCACTGCGCGTGCAATCTAATGTGCCACCAGATAGGAGTGGAGTGTTAAGTAGTACTATTCTTATCAGTTAAATCCCTGTTACGTCCTCTATCAGGGGACGTGTATATGGCATCGATTTTAGGAACAGGGAGATGGAAAAAGATGCTTGGTTGGTCCTCCTACTTCAAATTTGGGGCACTGCGCGTGTAATCTAATGTGCCACCAGATAGGAGTGGTGTGTTAAGTAGTACTATTCTTATCAGTTTAAACCCTGTTACGTCCCCTATAAGGAGACGTGTATATGGCATCGATTTTAGGAACCGGGAGATGGAAAAAGATGCTTGGTTGGTCCTCCTACTTCAAATTTGGGGCACTGCATGTGTAATCTAATGTGCCACCAGATAGGAGTGGTGTGTTAAGTAATACTATTCTTATCAGTTTAATCCATGTTACGTCCCCTATCAGGGGATGTGTATATGGCATCGATTTTAGGAACCGGGAGATAGAGAAAGATGCTTGGTCGGTCCTCCTACTTCAAATTTGGGCACTGCTCGTGCAATCTACTGTGCCACCAGATAGGAGTGGTGTGTTAAGTAGTACTATTCTTATCAGTTTAATCCCTGTTACGTCCCCCTCATCAGGCCTTTTTTAGTCGAATGTATCGCACACTGTCAGTCCCTTCGGGATCCATACCTCATTCATCCTAATAAAGGTGAGGTAATCTAGACTTTTTTGACCTAGGCGACTTCTCTTCTCAGTGACAATACCTCCTGCTACACTGAAGGTCCTTTCTGACAGGACACTTGAAGCGGGGCAGGCCAGAAGATCTATCGCAAATTGGGATAGCTCAGGCCACAGGTCAAGCCTGCACACCCAGTAGTCAAGGGGTTCATCGCTCCTCAGAGTGTCGATATCTGCAGTTAAGGCAAGGTAGTCTGCTACCCGTCGGTCGAGTCGTTCTCTGAGGGTGGATCCCGAAGGGCTGTGGCGATGCGTAGGACTTAAAAAGCTCTGCATGTCCTCCATCAACAACACATCTGTAAAGCGTCCTGTCCTTGCCGGCGTGGTCGTGGGAGGAGGAGGATTACTTTCACCTCTTCCCCTGTTAGATTCCCGTTGTGCTGTGACATCACCCTTATACGCTGTGTAAAGCATACTTTTTAATTTATTTTGGAACTGCTGCATCCTTTCCGACTTGCAGTAATTCGGTAACATTTCAGGCACTTTCTGCTTATACCAGGGGTCTAGTAGCGTGGACACCCAGTACAGGTCGTTCTCCTTCAGCCTTTTTATATGAGGGTCCCTCAACAGGCACGAGAGCATGAAAGACCCCAGTTGCACAAGGTTGGATGCCGAGCTACTCATGTCCCATTCCTCGTCCTCAGTGATCTCACTGAAGGTATGTTCTTCCCCCCAGCCACGTACAACACCACGGGTACCAGATAGGTGACAACGAGCACCCTGGGATGCCAGTTGTGATTGGTCTTCCTCTACCTCCTCAAAGCCACATTCCTCCTCTGACTCCTCTTCCTCACAATCCTCTTCCAGGGTTGCCACAGGTCCAGCAAGCGATGCTGATAAGGCTGTTTCTGGTGGTGATGGTGACCACAACGCTTCCTCTTCCTCTTCACGCTCATCTACGGCCTGATCCAGCACTCTTCGCAGGGTACGCTCCAGGAAGAAAACAAATGGTATGATGTCGCTGATGGTGCCTTCGGTGTGACTGACTAGGTTTGTCACCTCCTCAAAATTACACATGAGCCTACTGGCATTGTGCATGAGCGTCCAGTAACGTGGCAAAAAATACCCAGCTCCGCAGAGGCTGTCCTAGCACCCTGGTCATACAAAAAGTCGTTAATGGCTTTTTCTTGTTGGAGCAGGCGGTCGAACATTAGGAGTGTTGAATTCCTACATGTCGGGCTGTCGCAAATCAAGCGCCTCAGTGGCATGTTGTTTCGCCTCTGGATATCTGAAAAGGGCGCCATGGCCGTGTAGGAACGCCTGAAATGGCCACACACCTTCCTGGCCTGCTTCAGGATGTCCTGTAAGCCTGGGTACATATGCACAAAGCGTTGTACGATCAGATTACACACATGTGCCATGCACGGCACATGTGTCAACTTGCCCAAATTCAATGTCGCCAACAATTTTCTTCCGTTGTCACAAACCACTTTGCCAATCTCCAGTTGGTGCGGAGTCAGCCACTGATCCTCCTGTGTGTTCAGGGCGGACAGGAGAGCTGGTCCGGTGTGACTCTCTGCTTTAAGGCAAGTCAACCCCAAGATGGAGTGACACTGCCCTATCCGGGATGTGGAATAGTACCTGGGGAGCTGGGGGGGTGCCGTTGATGTGGAGCAAGACGCAGCAGCAGAAGAGGACTCAGCCGAGGAGGTTATGGAAGAGGATGGAGTAGGAGGAGTAGAGGAGGTGGCAGCAGGCCTGCCTGCAAGTCGTGGCTCTGTCACGAACTCCTCTGCAGAGCCACACGTTCCATGCTTGGCAGCCGTCATCAGGTTTACCCAATGCGCAGTGTAGGTGATATACCTGCCCTGACCATGCTTTGCAGACCAGGTATCAGTGGTCAGATGGACCCTTGCCCCAACACTGTGTGCCAGACATGCCATTACTTCCTTTTGCACAATCGAGTACAGGTTGGGGATTTCCTTTTGTGCAAAGAAATTTTGGCCGGGTACCTTCCACTGCGGTGTCCCAATAGCTACACATTTTTGGAACGTCTCAGACTCCACCAGCTTGTATGATAAAAGCTGGCGGGCTAAGAGTTCAGACAAGCCAGCTGTCAGATGCCGGGCAAGCGGGTGAATTTGTGACATTGGTTTCTTACGCTCAAACATGTCCTTGACAGACACCTGACTGTGTGCAGATGAGCAGGAACTGCTCAAGGTGAGAGACGGAGTGGCGAATGGTTGAGAGTGGGCAAGGAGGACAGCAGTGGTTGACGTGGCTGAAGATGCTGGACCAGGAGGAGGATGGCGGCTTTGAGTTTGTGTGCTGCTTGTACTCATGTGTTGAATCCACAGGTGTTTGTGATGTGTGATCATGTGCCTTCGCAAAGCAGTTGTACCTAGGTGGGTGTTGGACTTCCCACGACTCAGTTGCTTTTGGCACAGGTTGCAAATGGCATCGCTGTTGTCAGAGGCAGACACACACAAAAAATGCCACACTGCTGAGCTCTGCAATGACGGCATTCTGGTGGTGGCAACAGCATGCGTTGATTGGAGTGCTGTCTGGCTGACCCCAGGTGCCGACGCATGCTGTCTGACTGTGTCAATAGCTCCTTGCGACGACCTCCCCCTGCTTCCAACTCGTCTCCTCCTCCTCTCTGTCTCCCCATCTGAACTTTCCTTTTGTTCTTCTTCTCTTCTAGCGGGCACCCACGTGACATCCACGGACGCATCGTCATCATCAACCGCTTCACTTGTATCTGACAACTCAGCAAAGGAAGCAGCAGCGGGTACAACATCATCATCATCACACCGTACGTCCATGTGTGTAATGCTGCCTGACTGAGACATATCCCTGTTATCTACATCCTCTGGCAATAATGCTTGCGCATCACTCATTTCTTGCAACTGATGTGTAAATAACTCCTCTGACAGATCAAGTGAAGCGGCTGTGGTGCTAGTGTTGGTGGTGGCGGCAGACTGTCGAGTGGTAACTTGAGAGGTGCCCGAAGCTAAGCTGGAGGAGGATGGTGCGTCAAGGTTCCGAGCAGAAGCTGTAGAAGATTGGGTGTCCTGTGTTAGCCAGTCAACTATGTCCTCAGAACTTTTCGAGTTCAGGGTACGTGGCCTCTGAACACTGGGCTTTATTCTAGGGCCAAAGGGAATCACAGCACCACAACCACGATGGCCACTGCGGGGTTGCCCTTCTCTGCCTGTCATTTTTTTTTTTTCGATTAGTGGTACTATGCATGCAAGCTACTGTGACAACAGATATGAGTGGCACTGTGCACTCTCAGAAGTTGGCAGAGTAGACGCTGTAGGCCTGACACACACGCTTGCAGACAACTAACTGCTATTCAATATATTACAGTCAAAATTGTATTTATTTTTTTTAAATATACACTACTGTTAAACCAGATATGAGTTGCACTGGTGTGACACTGTGCCCTGGCAGGCCCTGAAACGCACACGTGTGAAGGAAACTGACTGCTATTATTTCACAGTCAAATTTCTAGTTTTTTTTTTTTAAATGTACAGTACTGTTACACCAGATATGAGTTGCACTGGTGTGACACTGTGCCCTGGCAGACCCTGAAACGCACACGCGTGAAGGAAACTGACTGCTATTCAATCTATTACAGTCAAAATTGTATTTTTTTTTTAAATGTACACTACTGTTACACCAGATATGAGTTGCACTGGTGTGACACTGTGCCCTGGCAGGCCCTGAAACGCACACGTGTGAAGAAAAATGACTGCTATTATTTCACAGTCAAATTTCTATTTTTTTTTTTAATGTACACTACTGTTACACCAGATATGAGTTGCACTGGTGTGACACTGTGCCCTGGCAGGCCCTGAAACGCACACGTGTGAAGGAAACTGACTGCTATTATATTACAGTCAAAAAAGTTTTTTTTTTTTAAATGCAAGCTATTGTGACACCAGATATGAGTGGTGGCACTGGGCAAGTGGGCACAGTATACGCTGTGAGCCTGACACACACGCTGGCAGGCAGGCAACTGCAATCAGATTACACAGGAAAAAAAAAAGCAGACTGATGTTCTAGCCCTATAAAGGGCTTTTTGGGGTGCTGTCCTTACAGCAGAGATCAGATGAGTCCTTCAGAACTGTAGTGGACACTGAATACACTAGCCTAGCTATCGATTTCCCTATTAAATCAGCAGCAGCTACACTGTCCCTCCTCTCACTAAGAATGCAGCTTCCGAATGAATCTAAAATGGATGCTGTCCAGGAGGAGGGAGGGTCTGGGAGGGAGGGTCTGCTGCTGATTGGCTGGAATGTGTCTGCTGACTGTAAGGTACAGGGTCAAAGTTTACTCAATGATGACGAATAGGGGGCGGACCGAATATCACATATGTTCGCCCGCCGTGGCGAACAAGCTATGTTCGCCAGGAACTATTCGCTAGCGAAAAATTCGGGACATCTCTATTGGAGAGGCAAAGACATGATTAGAAAGATGGGACAAATGGAGATGAAATGGATTTTTAATTTAAACACCATAACACCCCATGGTCTCAATAATGACTTCGAATGCACTTTTTGCTGCTAGCCACATAGATATTGATTTAGGTACCAATAAAAACTGGATGAGACATGTCTATTGATTTTATCTTTTTTTTTTTTTTAAATAATCTTTATTAAAAGGTTTTACCCTTTTTCTTTTTCTTTCAACAAAGAACAATACAAAACGACAATTACATACAAAGGGTAAAGAAGCATTGTTTACATTTGAAAAATACATCCATAAAAAATCACTCTGAACACTTCTATTAACCAGAGACAATACTTTAAACATACATATATATATGTATATATAGACAAAACAGAGCAGCAAAGGGAGGAGGGAAGAAACATGTCAAGTGGAAATGTGTATCTTATGTCTTATATTATCTATTGATTTTATCTTATCAAATTTTATACACATGTATTTTTATTCCATATATATTTTGTATAAATTTGAGTTGTGTATATATATTATATAGATAATCCATAAATGCTTTTTTGTATTTAATACATGTAACACTGGTTTCAATTTTGTGGCTTATTATATTAATTTAATAAGCACATATACGCCTCATGCAGTCTCTAATTATATACATATGACTATAAAAGAACTTTATATGTGACAACTGCTGATATACATTTCAGTTCCTTCCCTTCCTTTATATTTATCCTTCATTGCTATGTTGTCCTTTATCAACATGGACGTTTCTATGTAAGAATATGAACCCGGAAGTGACGTGACGTTGGACCCGTCACGTCACTTCCGTCAACTTTTACATTGCTGCGGTTGCCAGGACTAAAGCCCATTGATAAAATGGAGACTTAAGACGAGTGACGTGGTTGGGACAATGCCGCGTCACTTCTGTCTACTCAGGAGGAAAAGAGGGGTCAGCTGGCACCATCAACTCCCGCGTAATCTGATGTTCACATTTGGCCATTAATGAACAAAATAGACCAATAGGATCGCGTCTGGCTGATTCAAAACAATCCAGACATAGGAAAAGCCATGAAAAACAGTGAAACACGTCTCAGAAGGATTCAAGTACCTTACACTTCAGCTGCATATAGTTTTTATTGTTTTTTAGAGTTACTATATGTATTAATAAATATCTTCAGAATCTACTTCAACTCCTAGAGGGCAGTGTCCCCCTTAAGTGACACAAAAGCTATTTTACATGGAGTTTTGAGGCTCCTAAAGAAGGTGAGCAGTTTATTCACATGTTATGCACACTTTATATTTCTTGACATACTTCACTAGAGGCTGCTGCTTCCATCTGTTTTATTTTCTCCCTTTTGAGTATATTCACATCTGCCAGAGTGATTTGAGCCTATCCCATTGGCTCTACATTTGTGAGTGAGATACAATAAATCACTTTGTCACAATCTTGATTTAGACTTTATTGCGCTATATTGTGCTTTATTTTATAATATAGCTCTTATTGCATATGGTATCCCTTATTATATAAGGGTAAGTGTGACATTTTTATATTTTTAGCACTCCACTGAAAGCACTGGGTTAGAAAGAGGCCATCAGAACCATGAATTTGCATGGCTCAATTCACCATTATTATTGGTTCCTTAGACTAAATGAGCACATACTGTAACTGGATGCTGATATTATTCAGTGAGAGTCTCATAGGTATATGGTCTAGGATGATTCAGCCATGCTAATGTGATACAGGGTCTTTCTGTGCTGTCAAATCAAAACAGACTCTTTGGAGAATGGAACTTGATTAATATGCTTATTTGATTCCCTATTTTACTCACTGTTCCCTTTACTGACACTGAAATCAAATCACCTGCCACTCATTCAGCCACATAATAGTCTTGTTAATAATTTAACAAAGAACAAGTTGTTGCTATTATTTGTATAGAATGTGCTTTTCAATATATTCTATTATTCTCTGTCCTAAGTGATACAGGAATACTTGATAAAAGAAACATAAATGAACAATTTCTTCTATCACTAGTGTTTCTAATCTGTTTTTTAACACACATGATTATGTATGTATATGGTATAATCACCTATAAATATTTCATTAGTCGTGTCATCAAGGCACAGAGGAGGTATAGCAAGCTCAGTGTACCTTTTACTATAATATAAGATGCAAGCATGCAAATGTTAGGAACCCATGGTTTATTACAATCTAAATAATCAAGCAGTTTAATTTCTAATTGTATATTATTTGTAAAATGTTTCATTAAATTCAACTTTTCATTGGATTTCCAAATGGAAGACCTCATATTTACAAATCAATGTAATAGACAATCACTTTCTTGTTGTTGAATGCACCGGTCATTTTCAGATAAGAGATAGACCATAGGTTTGTTTTTTGCTCCATTACATAACCAGATCACCAGATGGCTCTGAAATAACTTAGCACAAGACTTGGATTGGCCCATTTTTGTGCCCTTTTGGTTCATGTGACTCGTTTTCCTAAATCTTTTTTTTTTTTTTTAACAGAAATAAGGTGAATCAAACCATCAAAATTCAGCCTCACAAAAAAGTTTTTATTTTCGGATAAAATACAAAAACATTTAACATACACAATTGTACTGACTTCTCAATTGTTTAAAATGTGCCTTGAAACTCATCTCTTTAGTAAAGCTTATGGCCTCCCAGAGTAACCACTGCCTTAAATACTTGTCTCTTGCTCTCTCCTAAAGGGCAGCACTCTACT